>NC_069501.1:1208758448-1209108448 GCF_027579735.1 Bombina bombina | reverse complement strand
CCAAGGTAGGCTCAGGTGCAGCAATGCACTACTGGGAGCTAGCTGCTGATTGGTAGATGCACATATATACCCCTTGTCATTGGTTCACCCAATGACTTCAGTTAGCTTCCTGTAGTGCACAGCTGCTCCTTCAACAAAGAATTCAAAAGGAATTAAGCAAATTTGCTACTTGAAGTAAATTAGAAAGTTGTTTAAATTTGTTTACTCTATATGAAATATGAAAGAAAAAATGTGGGTTTCATATCCCTTTAAGATGTCGTGCTGAAACACATAGAATATGTAATTAGAAGCAAAGTCGCAACAATGCTGCAGTGGTCACACAGCCTTGGCACCAGCAGGAAATATTTCTATGCATATCACCAGGGGTTGAAAAATATTCCCAAGTGCTACTAGTCCCATGAAATTTGTCACTAGCCCACTTTTTGGGTTTTAGTTTTTCACATTTGAACGTGTAAATTTGCAATATGCTGCTAACTCAGATTATACATTTGAATTAATAATAAGACACTACCTGTACATATTTATAAATAATATAAACTTATTCTGTTACCTTAAAACCGAAATAACTGCTCAGATAGCTGTAGGCAGAGGCTGGACACAGCTCAGATGGCTGCAGTGACCGAAATAACTGCGCAGATAGCTGTAGGCAGAGGCTGGACACAGCTCAGATGGCTGCAGTGACCGAAATAACTGCACAGATAGCTGTAGGCAGAGGCTGGACACAGCTCAGATGGCTGCAGTGACCGAAATAATTGCGCAGATAGCTGTAGGCAGAGGCTGGACACACAGTGTGCCCAATCTTTTGTCATTAAACTCATGCCCCAGTCAAGCTTTTGCCTCCAAAGTTGTGCCCCCATACTTTGTTTTCTTCCTAGAAAACTTTTGCCCCACAGAAATCTTCTCTCTAATTGTATTTTAGCAGTGTGCACACTTTATTCTTGAGTGTAGTCAAAAATGAAAAAGTTGTAAAAGGGACAGGTTAAACGTTCTGGAGCAGCAATGCACTTATGATGCAAAGATAAACATGGCGGCTAATTGGTGGCTTTGCACATATGCTGCTTGTGGTTGACTCATCAGCCTGTGTTCAGGTCAATATCAGCAGTGCAGATCTTTTCACTGTTAATACTGTTTATTTCAATGTTGGTTTGCAGTGATTTTCTTGTATCTCCAAGTGACCACCAAACTAAAGAAAAATGGTGTACCATTATAGCAAACAAAATGTATGCATTCCTAATAAATTAATTTCTTACAAAGTGAGATGTTTGTCCAAAAAAATCAAACCTGAGAAACTATAAGTGATCCCTGTGAATGGGGATATGGAAATAGGTGGTAACTTGTAAGAACTGGTTTAGAATTTTCAGATCCAGAATAGGCCTGAAAGTTCCTTATTTCTTTGTAACTATGAATTGATTTGAATAGAATCCTTGTGTTCTTTCTGATGTCTGAACAGGGATGATTACTCCCATATTTTTTAGGTCTTGAACACATTGGAAAAAAGCTTTGGCCTTTGTCTGATCCTTTGGGATGTGTGACAGGCGGAACATTTCTTGAGGAAGGATGGAACGAAAACCTATTCTTTATCGCTTAGAAACTATGTTTAATATCCAGGGCTCTTTAACAGATCTCATCCAAGCCTTCTGAAAAACTTAACAGAACTGAGTCTGGTTCGGGGGCACACACCTTCATGCATACTATGTAGTAGAGACATATTTCTTATTCTGTTTGGATATTTTCTTACCCAGTTTCCAGGAGGATTTGGAGGATTCAGATTTTTGTCTAGAGGAGAAAGAGGATTTTTGTTTCCTGGACTTATGAAATTAAAAAAAATGACCATTAGGTATCTCCTTGCCCTTAGACTTTTTTATCCGGTGGTAAAAAGGCACTCTTACCCCCAGTGGCATCCGACCCTGAACCGAATGATATATTTCCCTGACATGTGAGAAACAAAATGGCTGACCTTAGAAATCACATCTACAGACCAGGATTTAAGCCACAAAGCTCTCTTAATCAGAACAACCAAAGCTGCATTCTTGGCATCAATGTAGATTATCTGTTGTTGTCAGATTTAATCATCTTTAAACTTTCCTTAATCTTGTCCAAGGCAATTTCTCCTAAAACCATTTCAGACAAAGTGTCAAACAATAATGTGATAGCAATTGCCTTACAAGTGACACTAACGGTCGGTCTGAACAAAAAAAAAAAACAAATTTATGCTTACCTGATAAATTTCTTTCTGGATATTGAACGTCATTCAATTACTAGTGGGAATATCACTCCTGGCCAGCATGAGGAGGCAAAGATCACCACAGCAAAGCTGTTAAGTGTCACTCCCCTACCTATAATCCCCAGTCATTCGACCGAAGGGAAATAAAAAAAAGAATAACACAAAGGTGTAGAGGTGCCTGAGGTTTAGTCAAAAATAACTGTCTTAATAAAGGGTGGGGTCATGGACTCTCCATATCCATAAAGAAAGACATTTATCAGGTAAGCATACATTTTGTTTTCTTTCCTAAGATATGGAGAGTCCACGACATCATTCAATTACCAGTGGGAATTAATACCCAAGCTAGAGGACACAGAATGAACAGAGAGGAAGAACAAGACAGGCAGACCTAAACAGAAGGCACCACCGCTTGAAGAAAGTATACAATTTGGAAAATTTGGAAAAAGTATGCAGAGAGGACCAAGTTGCAGCCTTGCAAAGCTGTTCCACAGAAGCTTCATCTTTGAAAGTCCAAGAAGAGGAGACAGCCCTAGTGGAATGAGCTGTAATTCTCTCAGGAGGCTGCTGTCCAGCAGTCTAATAAGCAAAACGAATCATACTTCTCAACCAAAGGGAAAGAGAAGTAGCCTTCTGACCCTTATGCTTTCCTGAGAAATAAACAAACAGGACAAAAGACTGGCGAAAATCCTTAGTCGCCTGTAGGTAGAATTTTAATACACGCACAACATCCAAGTTGTGCAACAGACGTTCTTTATGAGGATTGTGACAGAGAGCATGAACAACAATTTCCTGATTAATATTTCTATCCGAAACCACTTTAGGAAGAAACCCCAATTTAGTACGAAGGACCACCTTATACGCATGAAAGATAAGGTAAGGCGAATCACACTGCAAAGCCGAGAGTTCCAAAACTCTCAGCAGAAGAGATAGCAATAAGAAACAAAACCTTCCAAGATAACAACTTAATATCTATGGAATGCATTGGCTCAAACGGAGCCTGCTTCAAAAATTTAAGAACAAGATTAAGGCTCCAAGGAGGAGCAACAGGTGTAAACACAGGCCTGATTCTGACCAGGGCCTGACAAAAAGATTGAACATCTGGCACATCCGCCAGACGCTTGTGTAACAAAATAGATAATGCAGAAATCTGACCTTTCAGAGAACTGATTGACAACCCTTTCTCCAGACCTTCCTGGATAAAAGACAAAATTCTAGGAATCCTGACCCTACTCCAAGAGTAGCCCTTAGATTCACACCAATAAAGGTATTTAAGCCATACCTTATGGTAAATTTTTCGAGTAACAGGCTTACGAGCCTGGATCATGGTCTCAATGACCGACTCAGAAAATTCACGCTTAGAACTAAGCGTTCAATCTCCAAGCAGTAAGCTTCAGAGAAACGAGATTTGGATGGCGGAATGGACCCTGAGTTAGAACGTACTTCCTCAGAGGCAACCTCCAAAGTGGCCGAAAAGACATCTTCACTAGATCTGCATACCAGATCCTACGAGACCATGCAGGAGCTATTAGAATTACTGATGCTCTCTCTTGTTTGATACGAGCAATAACTTGTGAAAGGAGCGCAAACAAAGGAAACCGTTATGCTAGACCGAAATCCCAAGGACCCACCAGAGCATCTATCAGAGCGGCCTGAGGATCTTTTGATCTTGAACCATACCTTGGAAACTTGGCGTTCTGCCGAGACGCCATCAGATTCAACTCCGGCACCCCCCATTTGAGGGTTAACCTGGAGAACACCTCCAGATGTAGAGCCCACTCCCCGAGATAAAATGTCTGCTTAGGAAATCCGCTTCTCAGTTGTCCACCCACTGAATAATCCGTGCCACCCCCTTCATGGCTAAGTAACTCCGAGTTCCTTCCTGGTGGTTGATGTAAGCCACCTCCTTAATGGCTAAGTAACTCCGAGTTCCTCCCTTTTGGTTGATGTAAGCCACTGAGGTGATGATGTCCGACTGAAACCTGATAAACCGGGCTAAGGACAATTGAGGCCAAGCCATCAGATCATTGTAAATCACTCCAAGATGTTTATGGGGAGAGCAGACTCCTCCCAAGTCCATAGTCCCTGTGCCTTTGAGTCCCAGACTGCTCCCCAGCCTAGCAGGCTGGCGTACGTTGTCACAATCAGCTAAGAAGATCTCCGGAAGCATGAGCCCTGAGAAAGCCACCATGGGAGAGAGTCTCTTGTCGACTGGTCTAGATCTATCCTCTGAGACAGATCCGAATGGTCTCTGTTCCATTGTCTGAGCATGCATAATTGCAGAGCTCTCAAATGGAATCGAGAAAATGAAATGATGTCCATGGAAGCGACTATCAGACCAATTACCTCCATACATTGAGCCACTGATGGCCAAACAGTAGACTGAAGAGAGAGGCAAGAGGAGAGAATTTTGGATTTTCTGACCTCCGTCAGAAATCTTTTCTTAGATAGGGAATCTATTATGGTCCCTAAGAAAACCACCCTTGAAGCTGGAGCAAGGGAACTCTTTTCCAGATTCACTTTCCAACTGTAGGAACGTAGAAAAGACAACAAGATCTCTGTATGAGAGTTTGCTTGTTGAAAAGATGGCGTCTGAACCAATATGTCATCCAGGTATGGCGCCACTGCAATTCCCCGAGACCTGATCACTGCCAAGAGAGCCCCCAGAACCTTTGAGAAAATTCTGGAATCTGTGGCAAGGCCAAACGGAAGAGCCACAAACTGAAAGTGTTTGTCTAGAAAGGTGAATCTCAGGAATTTGTGATGATCCCTGTGGTTGGGAACATGAAGATATGCGTCCTTCAGGTCTATGGCTGTCATGAACTGACCCTCTTGGACCGAAGGAAGAATGGAACAAATGGTTTACATTTTGAAGGACGGTACCCTGAGAAACTTGTAGAGGCACTTTAGGTCTAAAATGGGTCGAAAAGTTCCCTCTTTTTTGGGAACCACGAACAGATTTTAATAGAATCCTAGACCATATTCCCTTACTGGAACAATCACTCCCAGGGAGGAAAGGTTATGAACGCAGTTCAAGAATGCCTCTCTTTTTACCTGGTCTGCAGATAACCTGGTCTGCAGATAATCTTGAGAGGTGGAATCTTCCCCTGGGAGGGAAAGTTTTGAATTATATTTTGTAACCCTGAGATACTATGTCCACATAAAAAGCACAGTAGTATCCAGCACAGGGACCCAGGAAGCAGGAGACCGATGCAAGTAACTGCCAACTTGCTAGCAGTAATATAGAAAACAGACAAAGAGGTCTCCTTGCAGAAAATTCCTTAATTTATTTTTACAAAAGGAACAGGAACAAACAAATACTATGTCCACAGCCCAAGGATCTGGGACATCTTGTCTCCATGCTTGACAAAACAGGGAAAGTCTGCCCACCACTTGATCAGAACCCGGACCAGGGGCAGACCAATCATGCTTACTTAGACTCAGCTGAGGGTTTCTTTGATTGCTTCCCATTATTCCTAGACTGATTCGGTTTCCAAGAAGACTTGGACTGCTCCTGCTAGGAAGAGAGAGAGGAAGACTTTTGACCTTTTGAAGTTACAAAAGGAACGAAAATTACTTTGACGTCCTGAAAGTCTGTTCTTCTTGTCTTGCGGTAGAAAAGACCCTTTTACACCCGTAATATCAGAAATGATTTCTGCCAGAACAAGGTCTTACCCTTGTAAGGATGTGCCAGAAGCTTGGACCAAGATTTTTAGCCACAATGCCCTGCGGGCTAGGCCAGGGAAGCCAGACATCTTGGCTCCCAGTCTAATAATATGCATGTTAGCATCAGTAATAAAGGAATTGGCTAGTTTGAGAGCCTTAATCATATCTTGTATCTCCTCCAATGGAGTCTCTACTAAAATTGATTCAGACAAGGCGTTGCACCAATAAGATGCCACACTTGCTACTGTGGCAATACAAACTGCAGGTTGCCATTGAAGACCTTGATGAACATACATCTTCTTCAAATAAGCTTCCAGCTTTTTGTCTTTGGGATCCTTAAAGGAGCAGCTATCCTCTATAGGGATCGTAGTTCTCTTAGCCAGAGTAGAAATAGCCCCTTCTACTTTGGGCACCGTGTGCCAAGAATCTTTTTCTCTTTAAATATTCTTTTATTGAGGTTATGTAGGAAAGGAAGACATATAATTAATGCCATAACACATTGAAATCATAGTTTACAATTAGTAGCATAGTATATGGTATATACATGACAAGAATAATTATTTGCCATAGCATGGCCCACTGAAACCTCCATTTACATTATAAAGTACATGAAATCTCTATTTGCTAGTATACGCTCTCTATATTACAGAAGGGGTCTTAAGCTTCAGACCGGTTGGAGTAATAAACTAGAGCTGTGAAGTTATAGAGTGATGAACCATATAATGAGGGGTCCCTACAGGACCATTCAAGGTATCGATAATGATAAATTATAGGATGAATATATCAGCGGGGTAAGCACCGCTTAAACTAGTATAGTATAGCTAACACATAACAAAAGTACTCAAAATAAATAAAGACGAGGGAGGAATATTTCTCATTTAGATGTCTTATGTGCAGGCACCCAGTAGCCCACTCTGTATTAAAGGGACAGTCTACACCAGAATTTGTATTGTTTTAAAAGATAGATAATCCCTTTATTACCCATTCCCCAGTTTTGCATAACCAACACATTTATAATAATATACTTTTAACCTCTGTGATTATCTTGTATCTAAACTCTGCAAACTGCCCCTTTTTTCAGTTCTTTTGACAGACTTGCAGTCTAGCCAATCAGTGCCTGCTCCTAGATAACTTCACGTGCACGAGCACAGTGTTATCTATATGAAATACGTGAACTAACACCCTCTAGTGGTGAAAAACTGTTAAAATGCAATCTGAAAGAGGTGGGCTTCAAGGTCTAAGAAATTAGCATATGAACCTCCTAGGTTAAGCTTTCAACTAAGAATACCAAGAGAACAAAGCAAAATTGGTGATAAAAGTAAATTGGAAAATTGTTTAAAATTACATGCTCTATCTTAATCATGAAAGTTTTTTTGGCCTAGACTGTCCCTTTAAGATAGTTAAACTTACATACAGTGAAAACCATGTGCTGGAACTGTGTATAGAAAGCTATATGAGGAGGGGGGGACACCACTACCCTATTGTCATCCTACCATGTTGGTGGCCAAAGTATATTAAAGGTGAAGTAGGGGGTATTCTTTTGGAGCCAGATATACAAAGCTCATTACCGGTTCATAAGTAGCCTATTCTAAAGAGTTAGGGCCTCCTCCCCTTCCTATGGTATTATAAGTTGACACAGGTGTAGTTGTTGGTAGGTCTACCTGGAGAAATCATGCTGAATAAAAATTACACAATAATGCAGTACAAACAGAACTGATATAGCAATCTGCAGCCCTGGCTGAAGAATATGTATGTTACAATAGGGATGTCGCAGAGCACCTAGACTTTCTAAGATGAGTATGACACCCCCATAAAAGTGAACCATACCTTAATATGATCGTGATATGTTGGGGCCACTGGTCAAAAATAAGGGACACAAACATCAACATAAGGGTCAACAACATTGCAAACTGTCGGCTAGATTACGAGTTTTGCCTTATGAGCTGTGCGGTACTAACTTGCACGTTGTTGTCACCGCTCACCTGCAGCGCTAGTATTACAGGTTTTTACAAACCCAGCGTTAACAGGCAAGAAGTGAGCGTAGACCAAAATTGTGCTCCATACCGCACTCCAATACCAGTGCTGCTTAAGTCAGCGGTGAGCTGGTTGTACGTGCTCGTGCACGATTTCCCCATAGGCATCAATAGGGAGAGCCGGCTGAGAAAAAGTCTAACACCTGCAAAAAAGCAGAGTAAAACTAGGTAACGCAGCCCCATTGATTCCTATGGGGAAACTAAAGTTATGTTTACACCTAACACCCTAACATGAACCCCGAGTCTAAACACCCCTAACCTTACACTTATTAACCCCTAATCTGCCGCCCCGACATCGCTGACACCTACATTATTTTTATTAACCCCTAATCTGCCGCTCCGGATATCGCCGCCACCTACATTATACTTATTAACCCCCTAATCTGCTGCCCCCAACATCGCCGACAACTACATTATATTTATTAACCCCTAATCTCCAGCCCCCAATGTCGCAGCAGCCTACCTACACTTATTAACCCCTAATCTGCCGCCCCCAATGTCGCCGCCACTATATTAAATGTATTAACCCCTAAATCTAAGTCTAACCCTAACACCCCCTAACTTAATTATAATTTTTTTTTTTAACTTAATTATAATTTAAATAAATCTAAATAAAATTCCTTTCATTAACTAAATAATTCCTATTTAAAACTAAATACTTACCTATAAAATAAACCCTAGGCTAGCTACAATATAACTAATAGTTACATTGTAGCTAGCTTAGGGTTTATTTTTATTTTACAGGCAAGTTTGTGTTTATTTTAACTAGGTAGAATAGTTACTAAATAGTTATTAACTATTTAATAACTACCTAGCTAAAATAAATACAAATTTACCTGTAAAATAAAACCTAACCTATGTTACAATAACACCTAACACTACACTACAATTAATTCCCTACATTAAATACATTAATAAATAAATTAAATAAAATTAGCTAAATTACAAAACCCCTCCACTAAATTACAGAAAATAAAAAACAAATTACAAGATCTTTAAACTAATTACACCTAATCTAAAAGCCCTATCAAAATAAAAAAGCCCCCCCAAAATAAAAAAAACCCTAGCCTAAACTACCAATAGCCCTTAAAAGGGTCTTTTGCGGGGCATTGCCCCAAAGAAATCAGCTCTTTTACCTGGAAAAAAAATACAAACAACCCCCCCCAACAGTAAAACCCACCACCCACACAACCAACCCCCCCAAATAAAAGCCTAACTAAAAAAACCTAAGCTCCCCATTGCACTGAAAAAGGCATTTGGATGGGCATTGCCCTTAAAAGGGCATTTAGCTCTATTGCTGCCCAAAGCCCTAACCTAAAAATAAAACCCACCCAATACACCCTTAAAAAATCCTAACACTAAACCCCGAAGATTCACTTACCGGGAGAAGTCTTTATCCAAGCGGCAAGATGTCCTTAACGAAGCCGGCAGAAGTGGTCCTCCAGACGGGCAGAAGTCTTCATCCAGACGGCATCTTCTATATTCATCCATCCAGCGCGGAACGGCTCCATCTTCAAGACATCCGCTGCAGAGCATCCTCTTCTTCCGACGTCTTCTTCTGGAATGACGGTACCTTTAAGTGACGTCATCCAAGAATTCTATCAGCCAATCGGAATCTAAGGGACGCCATCTTGGATGACGTCACTTAAAGGTACCGTCATTCCAGAAGAAGACGTTGGAAGAGGATGCTCCGCGCCGGATATCTTGAAGATGGAGCAGCTCTGCTCCGGATGGATGAAGATAGAAGATGCCATCTGGATGAAGACTTCTGCCCATCTGGATGACCACTTCTGCCGGCTTCATTGAGGACATCTTGCTGCTTGGATAAAGACTTCTCACGGTAAGTTAATCTTCGGGGGTTAGTGTAAGGATTTTTTAAGGGTGTATTGGGTGTTTTTTTTTTTTATAGGTTAGGGCTTTGGGCCGCAATAGATCTAAATGCCCATTTAAGGGCAATGCCCATCCAAATGCCTTTTTCAGGGCAATGGGGAGCTTAGTTTTTTTTAGTTAGGGCTTTATCTGGGGGGTTGGTTGTGTGGGTGGTAGGTTTTACTGTTGGGGGGGGGTTGCTTGTATTTTTTTTTCCAGGTTAAAGAGCTGATTTCTTTGGGGCAATGCCCTGCAAAAGGCCCTTTTAAGGGCTATTGGTATTTTAGTTTATGCTAGGGTTTTTTTTTTTTGGGGGGGGGGATTTTTTTATTTTTATAGGGCTATTAGATTAGGTGTAATTAGTTTAAAGTTCTTGTAATTTGTTTTTTATTTTCTGTAATTTAGTGTTTGTTTTTTTGTAATTTAGCTAATTTTATTTAATTTATTTAAATTATTTAATTTAGCTAATTTATTTAATTGTAGTGTAGTGTTAGGTGTTATTGTAACTTAGGTTAGGTTTTATTTTACAGGTCAATTTGTATTTATTTTAGCTAGGTAGTTATTATATAGTTAATAGCTATTTAGTAACTATTCTACCTAGTTAAAATAAATACAAACTTGCCTGTAAAATAAAAATAAACCCTAAGCTAGCTACAATGTAACTATTAGTTATATTGTAGCTAGCTTAGGGTTTATTTTATAGGTAAGTATTTAGTTTTAAATAGGAATTATTTAGGTAATAATTGTAAGTTTTATTTCGATTTATTTTAATTATATTAAAGTTAGGGGGTGTTAGGGTTTGACTTAGATTTAGGGGTTAATAAATTTTGTATAGTGGTGGCGATGTTGGGGGCGGCAGATTAGGGGTTAATAAATATAGGCAGGTGGCGAGGATGTTTGGGATGGCAGATTAGGGTTTAATAATATTTAACTAATGTTTGCGAGGCGGGAGTGCGGCAGTTTAGGGTTTAATATGTTTATTATAGTGGTGGCGATGTCCAGAGCGGCAGATTAGGGGTTAATAATTTTATTTTAGTGTTTGCGATGCGGGAGGGCCTCAGTTTAGGGGTTAATAGGTAGTTTATGGGTGTTAGTGTACTTTTTAGCACTTTAGTTATGAGTTTTATGCTACAGCTTTGTAGTGTAAAACTCATAACTACTGACTTTAAAATGCGTTAGGAATATTGGCGGTAGAGGCTGTACTGCTCACTTTTTGGCCTCCCAGGCAAACTCGTAATACCGGCACTATGGAAGTCCCATAGAAAAAAGCCTTTACGAAATTTACGTAAGTTTATTTGCGGTAAGGCCAAAAAAGTGTGCGGTACACCTATACCTGCAAGACTCGTAATACCAGCGAGCGTAAAAAAGCAGCGTTAGGACCTGTTAACGCTGCTCTTTTACCGTACCGCAAAACTCGTAATCTAGTTGTGTGTTAGGGGTCAAGCGAAACAGCAGAGCTAATTTGGTGCAAGAAGTGGAAGTTACCACTCGCTACGTTCTATAATGTTAACATTTCACCCTACTCCTATAGGAAAAGAGGAGCTTGGAGCAATCATACAGTTCTGACTCAGTCCCGTTTGTCAATTGTGGGGCTGTAAGATTTAAGGTGCTCCTATGCCTATCTAAGCACAGATCTTGCAGTACATCCGGTAAAGTCCTAAGAAACAGGTCATTGTAAAACCGGGCTGATAGTGTGATAGGCCCAGTCAGAGTTATAGGATTGTCGCTCCTCACCACTTCTGGGGTAGCCATCTGATCTAACGCATGGATGTCGAGTGACTTCGAGTAGCCCTCAGAGGGTTCAGCCGTATCCCCCCATAGGGACTCCAAGGCAGGGACCCCCCTACACAGGCTGCCATGGGTGACCGGTTGAGCTCCTTTCTGCCTGCCTCCTTATTATGAAAATCAGTCCCACATTCCGCAGTTAAACCTCCTTTTCTCAATAGATGTTCCTCTGTAGATGGGTCGCTTTGCACCTCCACTGTTACATCTAGCTGATTGCTCGTCAGTGCAAGGGGTTCCAGTCCTATGTCTGTAAGCGAGGGGCCCGCCCCTTCACCATGCTGTATTATAGACTTAAGATCTTCATAACTATGACACATCTGCTGCTCCAGGTTACAAAGAAGGATGCATAGTACAACATGGAATTCCTCCCCGTTAGACATAGCAACACTGAACTAGGTTACCCCTGTTCTCGGGGGGGGGGGGGGGTTAGTTGAAAGTAGTAGTAGGCCACCGCCCGCCGTCTCTTCTGCTTTGGTCTAGTCGGTCAGGAACATTAAAATAATAATATGGCTCTGTTCAGCTAGAGGTTCTAGAGCTCTTGTATGATCTGTAAATGTTGGCTACTGCAGGATTTAAATGTTTTTTTTTTTAAATAATTTTTATTGAGGATTACAACATAAGTGACATCAAGTTTGCACAATACAAAAGAAATATCTAATTAAAACAAAAAGGTCCTAGGCATTTACATGCATATTAGCACATCAAAGTACAAATCAAAACATCAAAGCTATGTAGGTTTATCCATAGATTCCAGGTTGGCCACTCTCGGACCTTTAGAGTAACACAATATTTAACAATAGGTCTAAACTATAAATTACATACCAACCATTAGCCCATGCTTAGAGCCACATGTTAAAAGGCCTTCTAGGACTAACACATTAATATTACAAAATGCCATTTATGACTCAATAACAAAAAGCAAAAATTTAAGGTGCAAACTACAAAATAAACCTCTTTTTCTTTATAACATTGTATCAAAGAACCCCCCATAATAAGTAGGAGAAAAAATTAGAGATAAAGTACACCCCAACTAAGAGTTAGTGGCCACTCTTGGACCACGAATGTTAGATATAGGTAAGGGGTGGAGGTTGGGAGAATGTTAACAGGGCCACTCATGGGCCCAATGCTAAGGCAAGATACTCTTTACAATTAAATAAAATAGCCCCCTAGAATACACAAACAAGTATAAGTTAGGCATAACCCAACTAAGAATTTGTGACCGCTCCGGGGCCACGGGGTTTGAGTATAAACAAGGGGTAAAGATTGGACTCTTGGACCCATTCTAACTAAAGTAATATAATAAAAGATATATAGGCCACTTTTGGGCCTCTCTATATTGTTTAGTACAGCATAAATTTGTAATAGTTTTCATAATATATACAGGAATACACATGTATACATGCACATACATCTTTACAGTTAAATAACAGGCCCCCCAGAATACACATACAAGTTAGGCCTAATTAAGTTGAGGGGCTTGAGACGTAATAAAAACCACCAGTAGTAGTAGAATGTTACACAGAATCTCTGTCTATTACATGAGTTGAGGATTATGTGCTATTCATACTGTCTCGGCCGCAGATAGTACAATGAGGCTACTGTAAGACTCGAAAAAATCTGTTAGATAAAGAGACCCAGCGAATTTATATAAAATCTTGTGGTGGAGTTACTGCCGTAAAGTATAAGCCACATGGTGGCCCACAGAACTTAACCTTACAAGTGGAGGTGTAAATATAACAATTCAAGCTAAGACAGACTACTACCCAAGAATGCTTCCTTTTCACACTGAATAACTAATAGATGATTATAGTGGGGCCAAGGAGATATTATGTCTGAGCAGACAAACTTGTGAGATTGTGGTAAAGTTACATAGACATCTATATTAACATGCTTAGGACCCCAGCTATCTGATAATTACAGTATCTTTCGGTTATACGGTCTCAACACTGTGTAGGGCATATGTTAAGCAATTAAGTGAAATGTGTTGTATCTGTCCCTCCTTAAACAAACTAGGGCACTCTTGGACCATCAATCCTCTAGAAAACTATCGGAGGATATTCAACAGTGTAGGGTCCCTTTTGGACCCTCTAAAAGGATACTTTTCTTTAGTGAAATGTTATCTCTTAGAGAGGAATAAATAATATTGCAAACAAGTTACTAAAATAATAAGGAAGGGAAGATAAGAGGACTAGTGCTGAAAGTTAGGGTTAACTATTCTTAGATGCTTCTTTAACCAGAAATAGGCTGTATCTGCCCTGTGACAAATGATACTTTATGTAATAAATAGTGAGCAATAAACTAGAGTAGCAGCACTCATCTGCTGCCCCTAACACCGCCGACCCCTATATTATATTTATTAACCCCTAATCTGCCGCCTCCAACGTCGCCGCCACCTACCTACACTTATTAACCCCTAATCTGCCGACCGGACCTCACTGCTACTATAATAAAGTTATTAACCCCTAATCCGCCTCACTTCCGCCTCAATAACCCTATAATAAATAGTATTAACCCCTAATCTGCCCTCCCTAACATCGCCGACACCTAACTTTAAGTATTAACCCCTAATCTGCCGACCGGACCTCACCGCTACTCTATTAAATTTATTAACCCCTAAAGCTAAGTCTAACCCTAACACTAACACCCCCCTAAGTTAAATATAATTTTTATCTAACGAAATAAATTAACTGTTATTAAATAAATTATTCCTATTTAAAGCTAAATACTTACCTGTAAAATAAACCCTAATATAGCTACAATATAAATTATATTGCAGCTATTTTAGGATTAATATTTATTTTACAGGCAACTTTGTATTTATTTTAACCAGGTACAATAGCTATTAAATAGTTAATAACTATTTAATAGCTACCTAGTTAAAATAATTACAAAATTACCTGTAAAATAAATCCTAACCTAAGTTACAATTAAACCTAACACTACACTATCAATAAATTAATTAAATAAAATACCTACAATTATCTACAATTAAACCTAACACTACACTATCAATAAATTAATTAAATAAAATACCTACAAATAAATACAATTAAATAAACTAACTAAAGTACAAAAAATAAAAAAAGAACTAAGTTACAAAAAAAATAAAAATAATTTACAAACATTATAAAAAGATTACAACAATTTTAAGCTAATTACACCTACTCTAAGCCCCCTAATAAAATAACAAAGCCCCCCAAAATAAAAAAATGCCCTACCCTATTCTAAAATACAATTAGAAAAGCTCTTTTACCTTACCAGCCCTTAAAAGGGCCTTTTGCGGGGCATGCCCCAAAGAATTCAGCTATTTTGCCTGTAAAAAAAAAACAATACCCCCCCCAACATTACAACCCACCACCCACATACCCCTAATCTAACCCAAACCCCCCTTAAATAAACCTAACACTAAGCCCCTGAAGATCTCCCTACCTTATCTTCACCACGCCGGGTATCACCGATCCGTCCAGAGGAGCCTCCGAATTCTTCATCCAAGCCCAAGCGGGGGCTGAAGAAGTCCATCATCGGGCTGAAGAGGTCCATCATCCGGCTGAAGTCTTGATCCAAGCGGGCGCTGAAGAGGTCCATCATTGGGCTGAAGTCTTGATCCAAGCGGGCGCTGAAGAGGTCCATCATCGGGCTGAAGTCTTCTATCAAGCGGCATCTTCAATCTTCATCCATCCGGAGCGGAGCCATCTTCTTCCAGCCAACGCGGATCCATCCTCTTCTACCGACGCCTACTCGCCGAATGACGGTTCCTTTAAATGACGTCATCCAAGATGGCGTCCCTCAAATTCCGATTGGGTGATAGGATTCTATCAGCCAATCGGAATTAAGATAGGAAAATTCTGATTGGCTGATGGAATCAGCCAATCAGATTCAAGTTCAATCCGATTGGCTGATCCAATCAGCCAATCAGATTGAGCTCGCATTCTATTGGCTGATCGGAACAGCCAATAGAATGCAAGCTCAATCTGATTGGCTGATTGGATCAGCCAATCGGATTGAACTTGAATCTGATTGGCTGATTCCATCAGCCAATCAGAATTTCCCTACCTTAATTCCGATTGGCTGATAGAATCCTATCAGCCAATCGGAATTCGAGGGACACCATCTTGGATGACGTCATTTAAAGGAACCGTCTTTCGGCGAGTAGGCGTCAGTAGAAGAGGATGGATCCGCGTCGACTGGAAGAAGATGGCTCCGCTCTGCTCCGGATGGATGAAGATTGAAGATGCCGCTTGATAGAAGACTTCAGCCCGATGATGTACCTCTTCAGCGCCCACTTGGATCAAGACTTCAGCCCGATGATGGACTTCTTCAGCGCCCGCTTGGATCAAGACTTCAGCCGGATGATGGACCTCTTCAGCCCGATGATGGACTTCTTCAGCCCCCGCTTGGGCTTGGATGAAGAATTCGGAGGCTCCTCTGGACGGATCGGTGATACGCGGCGTGGTGAAGATAAGGTAGGGAGATCTTCAGGGGCTTAGTGTTAGGTTTATTTAAGGGGGGGTTGGGTTAGATTAGGGGTATGTGGGTGGTGGGTTGTAATGTTGGGGGGGGGTATTGCATGTTTTTTTTTACAGGCAAAAGAGCTGAATTCTTTGGGGCATGCCCCGCAAAAGGCCCTTTTAAGGGCTGGTAAGGTAAAAGAGCTTTTCTATTTGTATTTTAGAATAGGGTAGGGCATTTTTTTTATTTTGGGGGGCTTTGTTATTTTATTATGGGGGTTAGAGTAGGTGTAATTAGCTTAAAATTGTTGTAATCTTTTTATAATGTTTGTAAATTATTTTTATTTTTTTTGTAACTTAGTTCTTTTTTTATTTTTTGTACTTTAGTTAGTTTATTTAATTGTATTTATTTGTAGGTATTTTATTTAATTAATTTATTGATAGTGTAGTGTTAGGTTTAATTGTAGATAATTGTAGGTATTTTATTTAATTAATTTATTGATAGTGTAGTGTTAGGTTTAATTGTAACTTAGGTTAGGATTTATTTTACAGGTAATTTTGTAATTATTTTAACTAGGTAGCTATTAAATAGTTATTAACTATTTAATAGCTATTGTACCTGGTTAAAATAAATACAAAGTTGCCTGTAAAATAAATATTAATCCTAAAATAGCTGCAATATAATTATAATTTATATTGTAGCTATATTAGGGTTTATTTTACAGGTAAGTATTTAGCTTTAAATAGGAATAATTTATTTAATAAGAGTTAATTTATTTAGTTAGATAAAAATTATATTTAACTTAGGGGGGTGTTAGTGTTAGGGTTAGACTTAGCTTTAGGGGTTAATAAATTTAATAGAGTAGCGGTGAGGTCCGGTCGGCAGATTAGGGGTTAATACTTGAAGTTAGGTGTCGGCGATGTTAGGGAGGGCAGATTAGGGGTTAATACTATTTATTATAGGGTTATTGAGGCGTGAGTGAGGCGGATTAGGGGTTAATAACTTTATTATAGTAGTGGTGAGGTCCGGTCGGCAGATTAGGGGTTAATAAGTATAGGTAGGTGGCGGCGATGTTGGGGACGGCAGATTAGGGGTTAATAAATATAATATAGGGGTCGGCGGTGTTAGGGGCAGCATATTAGGGGTACATAGGGATAACGTAGGTGGCGGCGGTGTACGGAGCGGCAGATTAAGGGTTAAAAAAATTATGCAGGGGTCAGCGATAGCGGGGGTGGCAGATTAGGGGTTAATAAGTGTAAGGTTAGGGGTGTTTAAACTCGGGGTACATGTTAGGGTGTTAGGTGCAGACGTAGGAAGTGTTTCCCCATAGGAAACAATGGGGCTGCGTTAGGAGCTGAACGCTGCTTTTTTGCAGGTGTTAGGTTTTTTCTCAGCTCAAACGGCCCCATTGTTTCCTATGGGGGAATGGTGCACGAGCACGTTTTTGAAGCTGGCCGTGTCCGTAAGCACCGCTGGTATTGAGAGTTGCAGTGGCGGTAAATTATGCTATACGCTCCCTTTTTGGAGCCTAACGCAGCCCTTCTGTGAACTCTAAATACCAGCGGTATTTGAAAGGTGCGGGAGAAAAAAAGCATGCGTAGCTAACGCACCCCTTTGGCCGCAGAACTCGGAGTGTTTGTCATTAAGAGAGATTTTCTTAATAAATATAGCAATAAGTGTCCCTCCTAGAACAACATAGGATCACCCTATTCCAACCATAGGAATGACAGTGTCTCTTGGAAGCTCCCTGAATGACAATACTCTGTGAGGCAGCCAGGACAGTGTAGATGGAATTAAGTTAGCTCAACTCTCCTCACTGACATCCCCCACCTGTTGCTGTGTGTACCATTTGTAGTCCCGGGAGCCGGCCGCTCTCCCTGGAATCTCAGGAATGTGTAGAAGCACATCTCCTTGGAGATCAGGGAGCCCATCTCTCATATCAGTAAATATCAAGCTGGCAAGTGATCTGTCTTCCTCTCCCGAGCCGGTCTCAGCTAGGGTCATAGTACTGACCTGTCTGATAAAAGACGTGCTTTCTTCTTTTAATCCATTTTCAGCAGAGAGCATAATACTGCACTGTGCAATAGGAGATAGGGAAATACTCCCAGGGGGTTGCAGGAAGGTAGCTTGATCCCTTGTCTTTTCAATAGCTAGAGTAGCTAGGGGAGTCAGCACAGGAAACTTGATGATTTTCTTTATGCTGCGTAGCTGCTCAATATCGTCCTCAGCCCCCTTGCAGGTAACAGACAGTTCACCTCTCACAGCCTCAACATTTGGAAATAGCTGATCGATTCTCTCAGTGATCTTCCTCTCCTATTCATCAAAGAGAGATTGAAAGGCTTTACGCAGGTCCTCCATTTGACAGCCGTACACACAGTACTCCAATATAATATCGCTGATCTCTCCAAAAAGCTTCTGATTAAATAGAGTTGCAGTAGAATAGTTGATACTGCTTTACCCCGGATCACGGTGGGGGGGGGGTGTTGACATGTAGGCCGCCACCTCTAATATCAACGGTCCGGTCTGGAGAACTGCTAGTGTCACTCAGATAGGAATTATATCCTTAGAATCAGCACACGCTTCATCATTAGAAATTACCAATGTTAATAGCAGATGTGGTGTAGGTCAGGAGATAGTTGGCGGATTATCTCCATCTCATCAGCAGTCAGCAGATTTGCGACCGATCATGGCCGCTGCCCGGACACGCCCCCTTAAATGATTTTTAGCGTAGGATCCACATCAAGCTCAGAGCTGCCGAAAGATGCAACTTATCTTTTTAATGGAGTCAGCAACAGGAAACATCTTTTTAAATATGGGAGACAGGAATACCTGGCTTCTCCCATTCCTGTGAAATAATTATTTCCTGTGAAATAATCTCCGTCACACGGTCTCTGAGATTTCACCCTCAGAGGCTACTGGAGTATCCTCATCAGACTTATGAGGGAGGGCAACCTGCGTAGCAGTAGGTGGAACGGAAACCTTACTATCTGAATGTTTAATTTTCCTCTTTTCCTCTTGCGTTTTGCCAGCATAGGAAAAGCAGATAACACCATCGTGCTAGCACACATGCAGGAAAGCCCACCATCAGGTCACGTTAGTTGGCTGTCCCAAGGGAACCGTATCGTTCGGCACAAGACAAGCCCCAAGGAGTCCCGGCTCTCAGTAAATCTGGCCAAGTTGTAAAACCGAACAGCCAGAACAAGGGCTAAGCCCAAGTACCCTGGAAACTGGAACCTCCAGGCCAGTCCTAGGATCATAAGGTCTGGTAACATCCCACAGCGGGATCTACAAAGAGAAAATGCAGAGTAAAATCCTCGACAACCGGAAGATCAGGACAAGAAGCCCGGGCCCCACCAATGCTTAGATTAAACAATCTTCCAGGAACATAAATCCCTCGTCTGATATAAAAAAACAGACCACCCAGGGAAAAATCCAGAATAACCTGGATAACAAAAGCAAGAAGCTTGCAAGTCCCAACCCAAAAGGAAGAGACCACCCCTTGCCAAAAAAGGACGCTAGAGCTAACTGGCGTCTAAGCAACATTAACATGATTGTGCTTGAAAAGTGCGGCTAATCCCCCTTAAGGGGCACAAGGCGCTGCTCATTTTATCAACCTTCAAAGGAGAAAAGGCTGAGTAGACCTCACCGGGGATCGAACTAGCAACCCTCAGTTTGCTACAATACAGATTAGCCACATAGCATTAGTATGCTGAGCTAGCTGTCCAGCTAGCCATGAGCTCCAGACAGAAGGGGAACAGTGAGGACAAGTCACCCGAACAGAGCAACATCACGCCTCTACATCACCTCAGATTCGAAGTCAGAGGACAGTAAAACATGGGTTTGGATGCTACCTGGATGGCAATACCTGAACCATATGAGTGGAAAACCACTAGGACCTCTTCTAACCAATTCCCAAGGGAATCCAAGTCCCCTGAAGGTGACCCCTCCACAAGGAGAAACAGACAAAATCCAAGAGGTCTCAATTAAGAATAGAAACAATAAAGGAACAAGTTCAAAAAGGACAATTTGCTAAAGCAACACCGCCCCGACCGGTGGAAAAGAGGCGCTAAACCCTCTAATTTTCCCACCACGTGGGAAGGAATACTCAAGGTTTCCGAGGGAATCGGAAGCAACAGAGAGTGATGCAGCAAAATTCACCGACCCAGTCACCAGAGAGACGGCTATTTAGGACTGAAACAATCCCGAGAGCCGCATGGGCCCGCAAGTCCTCTTGAGAATGCTTAGCTGAAACTTGTAAACAATAACAAGAAACAAAAATAGTGTTAAGAGCACTCGGCACCCCAACCTGACCAGCAAGTTATATTAGGCGCCACGTGTCTGAATAAGCTGCGAGACAGAAGATCTGAACCAAAGCAGGACCAGCCTGCAACCAGGGTCATAACTGCCAAGCTGGCTAAATCCGCCCTGAGAGAGGGAAAAAGAAAAACAGACAAACATGGGACTAACGTGTCCCAAACAACTTCCGTAGAAGCAAACAGCAAGTATCGATCCCAGAAAAAGTTCCCGCAGGAAACATAGTATGAAAAATAAAAATAAAATTCATCCTAACGGGATAAAATAAAATGACAGGCAACCCTAGGGTTAACGCCCAAGAAGAACAGAAAGATCCGCAGGACCAGCCTAACGCAAACCCTGTTCTTCCAACAAAACTGGGAAGGATTTCGATAACGAGACTTAAAGGAGATTACTTCATCCCCCCAATGTATAACGAGGTGAGCCATTCGAAGGAGACTGATGAGTCCAATAACCGAGAAGGATAGGGTCCCCAAACAGCTCAAAAACGTGTCTGAGTAGAACACGAAGGCGAGCCAGCCTTTAACGAAAGGCACAAAACTAAGGAACAGTTACACCCGCAAGGAACTGCACATGCCATCCTGTGGCCGAGAGACCTGGTGCAATTGGGCACGAACACAATTGCAAATAAAAATCTGGATTCCAAGATACTAAAGGAGTCCCACTGAGACCCTGTATTTTTCATGTGAGTTGGCAGGAACAAATGAGTTACAGTACAATCATGAAGAAGTAAAATGAAACAATCTTACCGGAACCTACGCCGTGGAACAGGAACACGGCCCTTCAAGTGTGACGGATAGAAGCCTCGCCTCCGTCATGGACCTCAGTGAAGTTCGACAACGTTGATTGCTTGTGGAGTTGTTAAAATGAGTCAGGATGGTTTAGCAGAAAGACTCTTCCTGCATCTCCGGACTCTAACTTTCATCCAAGCCCTCACTGAGAGACTGACGGGATTACTTAAAACTCCCGTCCCATGTCGAAGAGTGCTACCCTCCATAAGAGACTAAAACTGACACTTCTCTGCCAACCTCTTGGGACGAAAGGCAAAGAATGACTGGGGGATGAGGGAAGTGGGAGTAGTATTTAAGCCTTTGGCTGGGGTGTCTTTGCCTCCTCCTTTTGGCCAGGTTCTTATTTCCCAAAAGTAATAAATGCAGCTGTGGACTCTTCCCAAAGAGTAGTATTTAAGCCTTTGGCTGGGGTGTCTTTGCCTCCTCCTTTTGGCCAGGTTCTTATTTCCCAAAAGTAATAAATGCAGCTGTGGACTCTTTCCATTTATGAAGAAAACACAGAGTCTTGGTCCATGTCCATAATACTAAATAAAAAATTCCAAATTGTAGAAATTTTTTAAATACACTGTAAGAATTTTTAATACCACAATTTGGCTGCCAGAACTCTCAAAAACGATTGTATAGTAGATCGACACTGAAGAGACTGAAATTCAATGACGCCGCTCCGTGAATATCCAACAGCAGAGAGAAGTCACATGACCAGCAGAGAGAGGAAACTACTAAGCAAGTAAAAGGCGCGCGTTTCCCTCTGCCTACAACACCGGAGCTTAATTTACACAAACGATCAAGCAGTCTGTCAGTTAGCCTGCTCTAGCTAAGCAAGCAAAGAAAACCAACTGCCAAATTTTAAGTCTATACATAAATCCCTGTATAAAACATAAGCCACACACATACTAAACAAGTATTTCAATAAAATTAACCCAAAGAGGAAAAACGTCCCAACAAAGGGAAGATTAACCCCCAGTCTCAACATACATAATGTGCCTGCCCACTGCCAAAGAAAATCCTGTATAAAGGATTTTAAAAATGTTCCCATCTACTGCATATGATATATTCTTCTGAAGTGCAAGTCTTCAAGACCTAGAAGACAAAAGCACTTACCTGCAGTCTAGCTGTCCGGCAGGAAGACTGCTCACAAGGAGTGAAAAGACACATACTCCTTACAGAGACCTGTAGAAAAAGAAAGAACAGAGTAATCAACTCTGGTTTTCTGTACCATGGGCAGCAATTGTGAGGTAGTCCTTGCTTTGTTTCCTAACTGCTTAAAAGCCACCACTACTCTACTGAAGAGATTGTCATGGACTCAGCTAAACCCAAATCCTTGCTTGCAGGGAAAAGTACCCAAAAAGGAATTAATTTCTTCAGACCCAAACTTCACCTCCTCCATTGACAGAGGCAAAGAGAATGACTGGGGATTATGGGTAGGGGAGTGACACTTAAGAGCTTTGCTTTTTGCCTCCTCCTGCTTGCCAGGAGTGATATTCCCACGAGTAATGAAATGAAGTCATGGACTCTCCCATATCTTAGGAAAGAAAACAACAGCTTTTTAAATAGCCTTCCTATGATATGCCTCCTATCCATAGGATATTTAAAGGAAGTGCTATTGTCTAATGCAGGGTTCTTCAAACTTTTTTCCCCTCAAGACCCAGTGCCATGACACCACATACCTTTGCAATCCTATTTTTATGCTTGGTCTAAAAATGTATGGAGTAATATACAAGATAGCTGCAATTTTGTAGTCAAACTTTAAAGTGTTGTTAAAGTTAATTGCTGACTAAAATGACTGCACCATGGAGCGCCTAATTCTTTTTGTTGTTTTATAGATAAAAAAAAATTCAGTGATGTAAAATAGCTGCCTACATGTATTGGAGTTTCTAGGGTTAATTTGTCTTTGGGTAGTAAATAAACTGAAAGGCAATGTCTTCTCCGTTTCTCATCTCCTAAAAAGCTGCACAAGGGAATGTGTGAAAAAAGTCAGTGAGTGAGTTGCCATTGGTTTTCTTGTTCACAGATACATTAACCCTTTCATTACAGAGCCATTTCACACCCTTGTGCTGAAGCTATTAAAAAGTTGTTTTCATTTAATGCATTTAAAAGGGCATTTTAATGAAAATATGACATGCTATTTCTTAGGAGTATGTCATTTTACTGGCACTAGCTAGCCTTTATTGGGTTAAACACATAGGTAAAGTACTGCTCATGGGCCACAAACGTAACAGTAAAGGATGGCAGCTTTGTTCTCTTTTGGAGCTGGAATAATTGTGGCTCCTGAGCCTGACTTTCCCTATGTGATTGCAGGTAAAACACTTAGGCCAAGATTAGAAGTTGAGCACAAATATACAAGCGGCATTGGAGCATTTACATCACTGGAGGGCAATCCATAGCAAATTGTTGCCCTGGTTAATCTTTATTGTTCTCGGATGTATAGAGTGTGTTACAATATTCATGTCAGATGATGTGGAATTGCTCTCCGGTAATAGATTTCTATGCACTAAAATGATTCATGTTGAATAACGCTAGAATGAAAAGCTAATTAAGCGCTAAAAATTCCACTGAAGTAGTGGAGTATTTGTATTTAGTTCTTTGCTATACACTTTTTATGTAAATTATAACACATACACACACAGTCCCGCTTATTGCCATATACCTTATTTCTTTAACCCTTCCCCAAAACCTTTATTAACCCTTTGTTTCACATTTATTAAACGTTAATCTTACCTACATATTTTTGTATCACTTTAATGTGTATTTGACTGCACACTAGCAAGCATTATTACTTGATACCAAGTTTCTGAAAGCGTTAAATGTGAAAGCAGTATTTATATTGGGCGCAAGCACAATATCAGAGCAACATACTCTCTACTACCGCTTCCATCTGAAAGTATAAGGCATAGGAATCAGGTGCATTAAAATGCTTAGGTTAAACAATTTAAGCAGTAAAACCTGATCAAGTGTTGTTTGCCTGAAGCTGAATACAAATGAAGGCACCTCGTGTTATTAACTGAGCTCAGCTTGTAATCAAAGCTAGCTAGGAGCATTTTTGTGAGCTATCCACACAAATATTGTTATTTTCTAGAAGCAGTTAGTATATAAGTCTGAACATTTTATTTCAGATAATTAAAGGGACAGTATACACCAGAATTGTTATTGTTTAAAAAGATTGAAAATTCCTTTATTACCCATTCCCCAGTTTTGCATAAACAACAGTTATATAAATACACTTTTTACCTCTGTGATTATCTCGTTTCTAAGCCACTGCAGACTGCCCCCTTCTTTCAGTTCTTTTGACAGACTTGCATTTTAGCCAATCAGTGCTGACTCCTAGGTAACTCAACGGGCATGAGTACAATGTTATCTATATGGCACACATGAACGAACTCCCTCAAGTGGTGAAAAACTGTCAAAATGCATTCAGATAAGAGGCGGCCTTCAAGGTCTAAGAAATTTGCATATGAGCCTTCCTAGGTGTAGCTTTCAACTAAGAATACCAAGAGAACAAAGCAAAATTGGTTATAAAAGTAAATTGGAAAGTTGTTTAAAATGACATGCCCTATCTAAATAATGAAAGTTTATTTTGGACTAGACTGTCCCTTTAAAATTCAGTAGACAACGCGGCAGTGCAGCCAGCAGAATACTTGGCTGCATTGGGAGAGGTATCATCAGCAGATCACTAGTTAGGCCTCATCTTGAATAGTGTGTACAGTTCTGAAGACCACATCTCCAGAAGGAGAAAAATAAACTAGAAACTGTCCAAAGGAGGACTACTAATATGGCACATGGGCTAAAATATAAAACATATAAAAAAAACCTCTATGCTCTAAATATGTATAGTTTAGAAGAGAGAAGGAAAAGATAGAAACCTTCAAATATATGATGCAACTTAAAGGGACAGTAAAGTCCCAATTAAAATGTCATTTTCTTTCATGTAATTGGCAAGAGTCCATGAGCTAGTGACGTATGGGATATACATTCCTACCAGGAGGGGCAAAGTTTCCCAAACCTTAAAATGCCTATAAATACACCCCTCACCACACCCACAAATCAGTTTTACAAACTTTGCCTCCTATGGAGGTGGTGAAGTAAGTTTGTGCTAGATTCTACGTTGATATGCGCTCCGCAGCAGGTTGGAGCCCGGTTTTCCTCTCAGCGTGCAGTGAATGTCAGAGGGATGTGAGGAGAGTATTGCCTATTTGAATTCAATGATCTCCTTCTACGGGGTCTATTTCATAGGTTCTCTGTTATCGGTCGTAGAGATTCATCTCTTACCTCCCTTTTCAGATCGACGATATACTCTTATTTATATACCATTACCTCTACTGATTCTCGTTTCAGTACTGGTTTGGCTTTCTACTACTTGTAGATGAGTGTCCTGGGGTAAGTAAATCTTATTTTCTGTGACACTCTAAGCTATGGTTGGGCACTTTTATATAAAGTTCTAAATATATGTGTTCAAACATTTATTTGCCTTGACTCAGGATGTTCAACGTTCCTTATTTCAGACAGTCAGTTTCATATTTGGGATAATGCATATGAATAATTCAATTTTTTTCTTACCTTAAAATTTGACTTTTTTTCCCTGTGGGCTGTTAGGCTCGCGGGGGCTGAAAATGCTTCATTTTATTGCGTCATTCTTGGCGCGAACTTTTTTGGCGCAAATTTTTTTTTCTGTTTCCGGCGTCATACGTGTCGCCGGAAGTTGCGTCATTTTTTTGACGTTTTTTTGCGCCAAAAGTGTCAGCGTTCCGGATGTGGCGTCATTTTTGGCGCCAAAAGCATTTAGGCGCCAAATAATGTGGGCGTCTTTTTTGGCGCTAAAAAATATGGGCGTCACTATTGTCTCCACATTATTTAAGTCTCATTATTTATTGCTTCTGGTTGCTAGAAGCTTGTTCACTGGCATTTTTTCCCATTCCTGAAACTGTCATTTAAGGAATTTGATCAATTTTGCTTTATATGTTGTTTTTTCTATTACATATTGCAAGATGTCCCAGATTGACCCTGAGTTAGAAGATACTTCTGGAAAGTCGCTGCCTGGTGCTGGATCTACCAAAGTTAAGTGTATCTGCTGTAAACTTGTGGTATCTGTTCCTCCAGCTGTTGTTTGTAATGAATGTCATGACAAACTTGTTAATGCAGATAATATTTCCTTTAGTAATGTTACATTACCTGTTGCTGTTCCACCAACATCTAATACTCAGAGTGTTCCTGTTAACATAATAGATTTTGTTTCTAAATCCATTAAGAAGGCTATGTCTGTTATTCCTCCTTCTAGTAAATGTAAAAGGTCTTTTAAAACTTCTCATTTTTCAGATGAATTTTTAAATGAACATCATCATTCTGATTCTGATAATGATTCCTCTGGTTCAGAGGATTCTGTTTTAGAGGTTGATGCTGATAAATCTTCATATTTATTCAAAATGGAATTTATTCGTTCTTTACTTAAAGAAGTCTTAATTGCATTAGAAATAGAGGATTCTGGTCCTCTTGATACTAAATCTAAACGTTTAAATAAGGTTTTTAAATCTCCTGTAGTTATTCCAGAAGTTTTTCCTGTCCCTGATGCTATTTCTGAAGTAATCTCCAGGGAATGGAATCATTTGGGTAATTCATTTACTCCTTCTAAACATTTTAAGCAATTATATCCTGTGCCATCTGACAGATTAGAGTTTTAGGACAAAATCCCTAAGGTTGATGGGGCTGTCTCTACTCTTGCTAAACGTACTACTATTCCTACGGCAGATAGTACTTCCTTTAAGGATCCTTTAGATAGGAAGATTGAATCCTTTCTAAGAAAAGCTTACTTATGTTCAGGTAATCTTCTTAGACCTGCTATATCTTTAGCGGATGTTGCTGCAGCTTCAACTTTTTGGTTAGAAGCTTTAGCGCAACAAGTAACAGATCATAATTCTCATAGCATTGTTAATCTTCTTCAACATGCTAATAACTTTATTTGTGATGCAATCTTTGATATCATTAGAGTTGATGTCAGGTATATGTCTCTAGCTATTTTGGCTAGAAGAGCTTTATGGCTTAAAACTTGGAATGCTGATATGTCTTCTAAGTCAACTTTGCTTTCCCTTTCTTTCCAGGGTAATAAATTATTTGGTTCTCAGTTGGATTCTATTATCTCAACTGTTACTGGAGGGAAAGGAACTTTTTTACCACAGGATAAAAAATCTAAAGGTAAATTTAGGTCTAATAATCGTTTTCGTTCCTTTAGTCACAATAAGGAACAAAAGCCTGATCCTTCACCCACAGGAGCAGTATCAGTTTGGAAACCATCTCCAGTCTGGAATAAATCCAAGCCTTTTAGAAAACCAAAGCCAGCTCCCAAGTCCACATGAAGGTGCGGCCCTCATTCCAGCCCAGCTGGTAGGGGGCAGATTACGATTTTTGAAAGAAATTTGGATTAATTCAATTCACAATCTTTGGATTCAGAACATTGTTTCAGAAGGGTACAGAATTGGCTTCAAGATAAGGCCTCCTGCAAAGAGATTTTTTCTTTCCCGTGTCCCAGTAAATCCAGCGAAGGCTCAAGCATTTCTGAAATGTGTTTCAGATCTAGAGTTGGCTGGAGTAATTATGCCAGTTCCAGTTCTGGAACAGGGGCTGGGGTTTTATTCAAATCTCTTCATTGTACCAAAGAAGGAGAATTCCTTCAGACCAGTTCTGGATCTAAAAATATTGAATCGTTATGTAAGGATACCAACATTCAAAATGGTAACTATAAGGACTATCCTGCCTTTTTTTCAGCAAGGGCATTATATGTCCACAATAGATTTACAGGATGCATATCTGCATATTCCGATTCATCCAGATCACTATCAGTTTCTGAGATTCTCTTTCCTAGACAAGCATTACCAGTTTGTGGCTCTGCCGTTTGGCCTAGCAACAGCTCCAAGAATTTTTACAAAGGTTCTCGGTGCCCTTCTGTCTGTAATCAGAGAACAGGGTATTGTGGTATTTCCTTATTTGGACGATATCTTGGTACTTGCTCAGTCTTCACATTTAGCAGAATCTCATACGAGTCGACTTGTGTTGTTTCTTCGCGATCATGGTTGGAGGATCAATTTACCGAAAAGTTCTTTGATTCCTCAGACAAGGGTAACCTTTTTAGGTTTCCAGATAGATTCAGTGTCCATGACTCTGTCTTTGACAGACAAGAGACGTCTAAAATTGATCTCAGCTTGTCGAAACCTTCAGTCTCAAACATTCCCTTTGGTAGCCTTATGCATGGAAATTCTAGGTCTTATGACTGCTGCATCGGACGCGATCCCCTTTGCTCGTTTTCACATGCGACCTCTTCAGCTCTGTATGCTGAACCAGTGGTGCAGGGATTACACAAAGATATCTCAATTAATATCTTTAAAACTGACTGTACGACACTCTCTGACGTGGTGGACAGATCACCATTGGTTAGTTCAGGGGGCTTCTTTTGTTCTTCCGACCTGGACTGTAATTTCAACAGATGCAAGTCTGACAGGTTGGGGAGCTGTTTGGGGGTCTCTGACAGCACAAGGGGTTTGGGAATCTCAGGAGGTGAGATTACCAATAAATATTTTGGAACTCCGTGCAATTTTCAGAGCTCTTCAGTCATGGCCTCTTCTAAAGAGAGAATCGATCATTTGTTTTCAGACAAACAATGTCACAACTGTGGCATATATCAATCATCAAGGAGGGACTCACAGTCCTCTGGCTATGAAAGAAGTATCTTGAATACTGATATGGGCGGAATTCAGCTCCTGTCTAATTTCTGCAGTTCATATCCCAGGTATAGACAATTGGGAAGCGGATTATCTCAGTCGCCAAACGTTACATCCGGGCGAATGGTCTCTTCACCCAGAGGTATTTCTTCAGATTGTTCAAATGTGGGGACTTCCAGAAATAGATCTGATGGCTTCTCATCTAAACAAGAAACTTCCCAGGTATCTGTCCAGATCCAGGGATCCTCAGGCGGAAGCAGTGGATGCATTGTCACTTCCTTGGAAGTATCATCCTGCCTATATCTTTCCGCCTCTAGTTCTTCTTCCAAGAGTAATCTCCAAGATTCTGAAGGAATGCTCGTTTGTTCTGCTGGTGGCTCCAGCATGGCCTCACAGGTTTTGGTATGCAGATCTTGTCCGGATGGCCTCTTGCCAACCGTGGACTCTTCCGTTAAGACCGGACCTTCTGTCGCAAGGTCCTTTTTACCATCAGGATCTCAAATCCTTAAATTTAAAGGTATGGAGATTGAACGCTTGATTCTTAGTCAAAGAGGTTTCTCTGACTCTGTGATTAATACTATGTTACAGGCTCGTAAATCTGTATCTAGGAAGATATATTATCGAGTCTGGAAGACTTACATTTCTTGGTGTCTTTTTCATCATTTTTCCTGGCATTCTTTTAGAATTCCGAGAATTTTACAGTTTCTTCAGGATGGTTTGGATAAAGGTTTGTCTGCAAGTTCCTTGAAAGGACAAATCTCTGCTCTTTCTGTTCTTTTTCACAGAAAGATTGCTAATCTTCCTGATATTCATTGTTTTGTACAAGCTTTGGTTCGTATAAAACCTGTCATTAAGTCAATTTCTCCTCCTTGGAGTTTGAATTTGGTTCTGGGGGCTCTTCAAGCTCCTCCGTTTGAACCTATGCATTCATTGGACATTAAATTACTTTCTTGGAAAGTTTTGTTTCTTTTGGCCATCTCTTCTGCTAGAAGAGTTTCTGAATTATCTGCTCTTTCTTGTGAGTCTCCTTTTCTGATTTTTCATCAGGATAAGGCGGTGTTGCGAACTTCTTTTAAATTTTTACCTAAGGTTGTGAATTCTAACAACATTAGTAGAGAAATTGTGGTTCCTTCATTGTGTCCTAATCCTAAGAATTCTAAGGAGAGATCATTGCATTCTTTGGATGTAGTTAGAGCTTTGAAATATTATGTTGAAGCTACTAAGAATTTCCGAAAGACTTCTAGTCTATTTGTCATCTTTTCCGGTTCTAGAAAAGGCCAGAAAGCTTCTGCCATTTCTTTGGCATCTTGGTTGAAATCTTTAATTCATCATGCTTATGTTGAGTCGGGTAAAACTCCGCCTCAAAGGATTACAGCTCATTCTACTAGGTCAGTTTCTACTTCCTGGGCATTTAGGAATGAAGCTTCGGTTGATCAGATTTGCAAAGCAGCAACTTGGTCTTCTTTGCATACTTTTACTAAATTCTACCATTTTGATGTGTTTTCTTCTTCTGAAGCAGTTTTTGGTAGAAAAGTACTTCAGGCAGCTGTTTCAGTTTGATTCTTCTGCTTATAATTTCAGTTTTTTTCATTATAAGATTTAAACTTTATTTTGGGTGTGGATTATTTTCAGCGGAATTGGCTGTCTTTATTTTATCCCTCCCTCTCTAGTGACTCTTGCGTGGAAGATCCACATCTTGGGTAGTCATTATCCCATACGTCACTAGCTCATGGACTCTTGCTAATTACATGAAAGAAAACATAATTTATGTAAGAACTTACCTGATAAATTCATTTCTTTCATATTAGCAAGAGTCCATGAGGCCCACCCTTTTTGTGGTGGTTATGATTTTTTGTATAAAGCACAATTATTCCAATTCCTTATTTTTTATGCTTTCGCACTTTTTTCTTATCACCCCACTTCTTGGCTATTCGTTAAACTGATTTGTGGGTGTGGTGAGGGGTGTATTTATAGGCATTTTGAGGTTTGGGAAACTTTGCCCCTCCTGGTAGGAATGTATATCCCATACGTCACTAGCTCATGGACTCTTGCTAATATGAAAGAAATGAATTTATCAGGTAAGTTCTTACATAAATTATGTTATTCAGATAGGGCAAGTAATATTAAATAACTTTCCATTTTACTTTTATCATCAAATTTGTTTTTTTTTCTCCTAGGTAGGCTCATAGACTGATGAAGTCTCTGCAGTCCACCTCTTATCTCACCGTCTGGCTGTGAATAGCTAATGGCACCTACTGTTTGTTCATGTGTGACATGGAGATAACATTGTGCTCACTCCCATGAAGTTATTTATGAGTCAGCACTAATTGGCTAAAATGCAAGTCTGTCAAAAGATCTGAGATAAGGAGGCAGTCTGCAGAGGCTTAGATACAAGGTAGTCATAGAGGTAAAAAATATATTATAAAGTGTTGATTAGGCAAAATAAAGGGATTAGCTATCTTTTTAAAACAATACAATTTTTCGTGTTTACTTTCCCTTTATAAAGTAGAAGCTGAAAGCAGTTTCCACAAAAAATAAATACCGAAACAAGGAGTTTAGGAGAAATGTAAAGAAGCTGTTTTTTTTTTTTTTAAAGTGGTAGATTCATGGAATAAACATTCTATAGAGGTCGTAAACAAAAGAACTGTAAAAAAATTAAAAATGCTTAGGATATCAGAAGGCTGTCCCAAGAAATAAATAATATGGTACGGCTTGATGGCTCTTTTTATAAAAAAAAAAAAAAAAAAAATCTATTTTTCTATGCTGAAAAAAACCCCACTTTAGTTTGCAGGGGGGGGGGAAGCTGACAAAAAGATACCATACATCATGCAAGACAAAATAATGTTTAATGTATTTTTTTTTGTATCGTATGATAAACAGGATCATAATAGGGATTTATTTCCAAGTTATATATAAAATTAAAGGGATATCTATAAGTTCAAAAAGAAAATACTGTAATATGTTATAACATTTTATTATTTCACTATTACATGTATATAACTGTGTTTAACCCCTGCAAGGACCAGCAATGCTCTAAAGGGTGGGACAGATCTGCTATGATAAAGAAGAGACAAAGTATGTAACCAGCTAGCTCCCAGTAGTGCATTGCTGCTGCTGCTGTGGATATGCTTTTAAAAAAAGGATACCACAAGAACAAAGTAACCGATTATATAAGTTATTTTAAGTGTTTTAAAATTACATGCTCAATCTGAATCATGAAAATGTAATTTTCACTCTCCTATCCCTCCTTCACTCTCCTATCCCTTTAATAACCGAAAATGATTAAATATATGAAACACTTTGAGATTAAAATAAAAAATGTTTATGTGTAATAAAAAAAAAGAAAGTTTGCGATATACTTTCGTTATTTATTTTGCATCCTTTCTGGTAATTAACCCTTTGGCTTCTAAGCCATTTCCCACCTGGGTGCCAAGCTGGATTTGTTTTTTTTGTTTTTGTTTTTTTATTAAATATATTTATTTTTTACTTTTTTTTCCAGATCCCCAGGACTTATACCGTTCGAAAGGTTACGCGATTACCTTTCCAATGGTGGGTCTGCAGCTGCTTAGATGCCTGAGATACAGGCTTCTAAGCAGCATGCCCCCATTTCCCTATATTGTCCATTGTAAATTTTAAATAAAGTTGCGCAGTGACGTCATCACGTCATTGCGTGTGACGTCACCAGGTGAATCGTGATGCCTCTCACTATTCAGGCCAGATAGCTGGGGTGGGAGTAGGCGGGAGCCCCCAGATTGCCCTCAAGGTGGGTGAGTGCTAGAGCCGTCGTTAGCACTCAAAAGGTTAAAAGGGACTTTGTTCACAGAACTAATTATTTTTCTGTTGCTTGTACCTTACATTTTAAAGTATGTGAATTGTGGAAAATATTTTTGAAAAGCTTCTGTACATATTTTTAAAAAAAATATTTCTTCCTGATTTGGAGATCACTTACCAAACCCAGCAGTCTTAAATTGTATACGTTTGTAATTTTTGACTATGAATAGTACATATGTGCGTTTGACTTAGATGTATTAGTCCTAATTTTAGCCCATTCATCCATTTGTCCGTGTAACGACTAGACTAATGGACCAGGAACTGAAATGGGCGAGAAAAGGATTTTTTATGTTTGTTAGTTGCATTTGTTTCATTTTTCATATAGCAATTGTGGCGCCAAAAAAAGGGGCAGGAAACAAAAGAAAGGGAGGAGCTGAGATGGACAAATCAGCTAATTTGTTTGCAGTGATGTACAGGGAGTCTGACCAATCATGTGTACAACTTCCCCTGTCCAATCCTGATAGAGCATTACTAGATGACTGATGTAAGGGCCGGCAAATCAAGCATTAAATGCCAAACAGGCTTGTCCCATCCACTTTTTAAGATTGCTTAGGGAAGAGAGTCTAAGTGAACATCAGCCATCTTTAATCACTTTCACTTCAGCTTTTGAACAGTGCAGTTGTGTGTGCCTCGCTGTCAGATTTATATTTTTTCTTTACTAGACTAGTGTTAAAGAGTTGTAGCTTTATAATATATAGTGCAGTGGGTGCATTGCTGGGACTGGTAGGTCTCCTGCCTTTAGGCCAAGTTTCCATTGAGGTGGTAAAGTTTGGAAATAGGTGGTAAAAACATTTATCGCCTTTAAAGACTATGGTGATGTCATATGTTACCACCAGTTTCCATACTTTACTTCCGCTTTACTTTAATATATAAACTAGGCCTCTCTTGGAGAAAAAAACATAATTTATGCTTACCTGATAAATTTATTTCTCTTGTAGTGTATCCAGTCCACGGATCATCCATTACTTATGGAATATATTCTCCTTCCCAACAGGAAGCTGCAAGAGTCCACCCACAGCAAAGCTGCCATATAGCTCCTCCCCTAACTGCCATATTCAGTCATTCGACCGAAAACATGCAGAGAAAGGAAAAACCATAGGGTGCAGTGGTGACTGTAGTTCAAATGAAAAAATTACCTGCCTTAAAGTGACAGGGCGGGCCGTGGACTGGATACACTACAAGAGAAATAAATTTATCAGGTAAGCATAAATTATGTTTTCTCTTGTTAAGTGTATCCAGTCCACGGATCATCCATTACTTATGGAATACCAATACCAAAGCTAAAGTACACGGATGATGGGAGGGACAAGGCAGGTACTTAAACGGAAGTTACCACTGCCTGTAAAAAACCCTTTCTCCCAAAAATAGCCTCCGAAGAAGCAAGGTATCAAATTTGTTAAATTTGAAAAGTATGAAGCGCAGACCAAGACTCCGTCTTGTAAATCTGCTCAACAGAAGCCACATTTAAAAAAGGCCCAAGTGAAAACCACAGCTCTAGTAGAATGAGCTGTAATCCCTTCAGGAGGCTGCTGTCCAGCAGTCTCATAAGCTAAATGAATTATGCTTTTTAACCAAAAAGACAGAGAGGCTGCTGAAGTCTTTTGACCTCTCCTCTGTCCAGAATAGACAACAAACAAGGTGAACGTTTGATGAAAACTGTAGTAGCTTGTAAGTAAAACTTTAAAGCACAAACCACGTCCAATATTGTGTAATAGACGTTCCTTCTTTGAGGAAGGATTAGGATACAAGCATGGAACAACTATCTCTTGAGTTATGTACTTGTTAGATACCACCTTAGGAAAAAACCCAGGTTGGTACGCAGGACTACCTTATCCGTACGAAGGACCAGATAAGGAGAATCACATTGTAACACAGATAACTTGGAGACTATACGAGTCGAGGAATTAGCTACCCAAAAGGAACTTTCCAAGATAAAGATTGATATCTATGGAACAAAAAAGGTTCAAACGGAACTTCTTGAAGAACCTTAAGAATCAGGTTTAAGCTCCATGGTGGAGCAACAGTTTTAAACACAGGCTTGGATCTAACCAAAGCCTGACCAAATGCCTGAACGTCTAGAATACCTGCCAGACGCTTGTGCAAAAAAATAGACAGAGTAAAAATCTGTCCCCTTTTAAGGAATTAGCCGACAACCCTTTTCTCAAAAACATCTTGGAGAAAAGATAATATCCTGGGAATCCAGACTTTACTCCATGAGTAACCCTTGGATTCATAACAATCAGATATTTACACCATATCTATGTTCAATTTTCCTAGAGACAGGCTTTCATGTCTGTATTAAGGTATCAATGACTGACTCGGAGAAGCCATGCTTTGATAACATCAAGCGTTCAGTCTCCAGGCAGTCCATCTCAGATTGATTCTATTTAGATGGTTGAAAGGACCCTGAGGTAGAGGGACCTGTCTCAGAAGCAGAGACCGTGATGGAAAGGATGACATGTCCACCAGATCTGCATACCAGGTCCTGCGTGGCTACGCAGGCGCTGTCAAAAACACCAAAGCCCTCTCCTGCTTGGTCTTGACCTCCGGAGGAAATCCCACTCCCCCGGAAGAAAAGTCTGACGACTTAGAAAAACCACCTCCCAGTTCTCAACACCTGGGATATGGATAGCTGATAGACAAGAGTGAGTCTCTGTCCAGTGAATCATTGTAAGACTTCTAACATCGCTAGGGAACTTCTGTTCCCCCTTGATGGCTGATGTAAGCCACAGTCGTGTATATTGTCCGACTGAGTATGATGTACCTCAGAGTTGCTAACTGAGGCCAAGTCTGAAGAGCATGGAATATCACTCCCAGTTCCAGAATATTTATTAGAAGGAGGGTCTCCTCCTAAGTCCACTATCCCTGAGCCTTCAGGGAGTTCCAGACTGCATCCCAACCTAAAAGGCTGGCATCTATTGTAACAATTGTCCCATCTGACCTGTGGAAGGTCATACCCTTGGACAGATGGACCCGACATAGTCACCAGAGAAGAGAATCTCTGGTCTCTTGGTCCAGGTTTAACAGGGGGACAAATCTGTGTAATCCCCGTTCCTCTGACTGAGCATGCATAGTTGCAGCGGTCTGAAATGTAGACGTGCAAACGGTACTATGTCCCTTGCCGCTACCATTAAGCCGATTTCATTCATGTACTGAGCCACCGAAGGGCGCGGATGGGATGAAAAAACACGGCAGAAATTTAGAAACTTTGACAATCTGGACTCCGTCAGGTAAATTTTCATTTCTACAGAATCTATCAGAGTCCCTAGGAGGGAAACCCTTGAGATTGGGGATAGAGAACTCTTTCCTTGTTCACTTTCCACCCATGTGATCTCAGAAATGCCAGTACTACGTCCGTATGAGACTGGGCAATTTGGATGTTTGACGCCTGTATCAGGATGTCGTCTAAATAAGGGGCCACTTCTATGCCCCGCGGTCTAAGGACCGCCAAAGCGACCCCAGAACCTCCATAAAGATTCTTGGGGCTGTAGATATCCCAAAGGAAAGAGCTACAAACTGGTAATGCCTGTCTAGAAAGGCAAACCTGAAAAACGATGGTGATCTTTATGCATCACAATGTGAGGATAAGCATCCTTCAAATCCATTGTAGTCCTCTATTGACTCTCCTGGATCATAGTTAAGATGGTACGAATAGTTTCCATCTTAAATGACGGAATTCTGAGGAATTTGTTTAAGATCTTTAGATCCAAAATAGGTCTGAAGGTTCCCTCTCCTTGGGAACCACAAACAGATTTGAGTAAAAACTCTGTCCCTGTTCCTCTCTTGGAACTGGATGGATCTCGTACACAATGTAAGAATGCCTCCTTCTTTATCTGGTTTGCAGATAATTGTGAAAGGCGAAATCTCCCCTTTTTTGGGGGGGGAATCTTTGAAATCCAGAAGATATCTCTGGGATATAAATTCCAATGCATAGGGATCCTGGGCATCTCTTGCCCACGCCTGGGCGAAGAATGAAAGTCTGCCCCCTATAGGATCCGTTACCGGATAGGGGTCCGTTCCTTCATGCTGCCTTAGAGGCAGCAGCAGGCTCCTTGGCCTGCTTATCTTTGTTCCAGGTCCGATTGTCTCCAGACCGCCTTGGACTGAGCAAAAATTCCCTCTTGTTTTGCCTTAGAGGAAGAGGATGCCACACCTGCCCTGAAATTTTTAAAAGGCACGAAAATTAGACTTTTTTTTTTTTTTTTTTTTTTTTTTTTGGCCCTTGATTTGGACCTATCCTGAGGAAGGGCATGACCTTTTCCTCCAGTGATATAAGCAATAATCTCCTTCAAACCAGGCCCGAATAGGGTCTGCCCCTTGAAGGGAAGTTAAGTAGCTTATTTATTAAAGTCACGACAGCTGACCATGATATAAGCCATAGCGCTCTGCGCGCCAGTATAGTAAAAAACAGAATTCTTAGCCGTTAGTCTAGTCAAATGAACAAGGCATCAGAAAACAAAGGAATTGGCTAGCATAAGCTTGTCAAATATATTCATCCAATGGAGTCGCTTAACTGTAAAGCCTCATCAAGAGACTCAACCCAGAACGCCGCAGCAGCAGTGACAGAAGCAATGTATGCAAGGGGCTGCAGGATAAAACCCTGTTGAATAAACATTTTTTATCCATTGGATCTAAAAAGCACAACTGTCCTCATCAGAGGTAGTGGTACGCTTAGCTAGAGTAGAAACTCTTCTCTCCACCTTAGGAACTGTCTGCCAGAAGTCCCGTGTGGTGGTAACTATTAGAAAACATTCTTCTAAAAAATAGGAGGGGAAGAGAACGGCACACCTGGTCTATCCCATTCCTTATTAAAAATTTTTTAGTAAACCTCTTTAGGTATTGGAAAAAACATCAGTACACACCGGCACTGCATATTATTTATCCAGTCTACACAATTTCTCTGGCCCTGCGATTGTACACATTCATTCAGAGCAGCCAAAGCCTCCCTGAGCAACAAGTGGAGGTTCTCAAGCATAAATTTTAAATGTAGAAATATCAGAATCAGGTTAAATCATCTTTCCTGAGTCAAAAAAAAAATCACCCACAGACTAAGCATATTGTGAGGTAGTATCATACATGGTTCTTAAAGCGTCTGTATGCTCTGTATCTACCCCCAGAGCTAACTGCTTTCTTTTAATTTCAGGTAGTCTGACTAATACTGCTGCCAGAATATTATTCACCACCTTTGCCATGTCTTGTAAAATAAACGCTATGGGCGCACTTGATGTACTTGGCGCCATTTGAGCGTGAGTCCCTGAAGCGGGAGTCAAAGGGTCTGACACGTGGGGAGAGTTAGTCGGCATAACTTTCCCCTCGACAGAATCCCCTGGTAAAAGAAACGCTATGGGTGCCCTTGATGTACTTGGCGCCATTTGAGCGCGAGTCCCTAAAGCGGGAGTCAAAAGGTCTGACACGTGGGGAGAGTTAGTCGGCATAACTACCCCCACGACAGAATCCTCTGGTGATAATGTTTTTAAAGACAAAAAATGATCTTTATTGTTTAACATGAAATCAGTACATCTGGTACACATTCTAAGTTGGGGTTCCACCATGGCTTTAAAACATAATGAACACAGAGCTTCCTCTATGTTAGACATGTTAGAACAGACTAATAATGAGACTAGTAAGCTTGGAAAACACTTTAAATCAAGTTAACAAGCAAATATATAAAACGTTACTGTGCCTTTAAGAGAAACAAATTTTGTCAAAATTTGAAAAACAGTGAAAAAAAGGCAGTAAAACAAACAAAATTTTTACAGTACATGTAATAAGGTAACAGAGCATTGCACCCACTTGCAAATGGATGATTAACCCCTTAATGCAAAAAACAGATCAAAAAAATGACATAGACGTTTTTAAAAACAGACACAACAAACTGCCACAGCCAACAGTGGGAAGCTTCAGTTAACTGTTTCTATGCAAAATTTAAGCCAGCCATGTGGAAAAAACTTAGGCCCCAATAAGTTTTATCACCAAACATATGTTAAAAAACGATTAAACATGCCAGCAAACGTTTTAAAACACATTTTTATAAGAGTATGTATCTCTATTAATAAGCCTGATACCAGTCGCTATCGCTGCATTTAAGGCTTTACTTACATTACTTCGGTATCAGCAGTATTTTCTTAGTCAATTCCATTCCTAGAAAAATATTTTACTGCACATACCTTATCTGCAGGAAAACCTGCACGCCATTCCCCCTCTGAAGTACCTCACTCCTCAGAATGTGTGAGAACAGCAAATGGATCTTAGTTACGTCTGCTAAGATCATAGAAAAACGCAGGCAGATTCTTCTTCCAAATACTGCCTGAGATAAACAGCACACTCCGGTGCCATTTAAAAATAACAAACTTTTGATTGAAGAATAAACTAAGTAGAAAGCACCACAGACTCTCACGACCTCCTATCTATGTTGAGGCTTGCAAGAGAATGACTGAATATGGCAGTTAGGGGAGGAGCTATATGGCAGCTTTGCTGTGGGTGGACTCTTGCAGCTTCCTGTTGGGAAGGAGAATATATTCCATAAGTAATGGATGATCCGTGGACTGGATACACTTAACAAGAGAAAAAAAGTTTTTAATTAAACCCTTTGTGTGCAGAATCAGTTTTTCATCTAATTGAAACAATATTTTTTGTAATTGCAGAGGCGGTACCATGGGTTCCTGTCAGTTTCCCTATAAGCTCTCTACAGCACTATAGTAGTTATATAGCACACCTTTTCATTTGGGTGTAAATTATATAACAACAATAATTAATAATAATAATTTTTCAGTGGCTGCATAGAGTGCATGTCTGTTCCATATACTGTTACTAGTATACTATCAGTATTACATACATCATAGTACAGTGTACCCCTCATCTAATTAAAACCATATTTGTTATTGCAGTGGGGGCCCTGTGGGTACCGGGCAGTTAGCTATAGGCTCTCTACAGCACCATAGTAGCACACCTTTTTATTTTGGTGTAAAATATCTAACAATAATTAATGATAATAATAATTTAGTGACTGGCTATATTTCCTCCTTTTCCCACTACAGCAGACCATCTAAGATACAAGGTAATCACAGGTAAAAACATAATTTATGCTTACCTGATAAATTTATTTCTCTTGAAGTGTATCCAGTCCACGGATCATCCATTACTTGTGGGATATTCTCCTTCCCAACAGGAAGTTGCAAGAGGATCACCCACAGCAGAGCTGCTATATAGCTCCTCCCCTCACTGCCATATCCAGTCATTCGACCGAAACAAGCCGAGAAAGGAGAAACCATAGGGTGCAGTGGTGACTGTAGTTTAATTAAAATTTAGACCTGCCTGAAAAGGACAGGGCGGGCCGTGGACTGGATACACTACAAGAGAAATAAATTTATCAGGTAAGCATAAATTATGTTTTCTCTTGTTAAGTGTATCCAGTCCACGGATCATCCATTACTTGTGGGATACCAATACCAAAGCTAAAGTACACGGATGATGGGAGGGACAAGGCAGGAACTTAAACGGAAGGAACCACTGCCTGTAGAACCTTTCTCCCAAAAACAGCCTTCGAAGAAGCAAAAGTATCAAATTTGGAAAATTTGGAAAAAGTATGAAGGGAAGACCAAGTTGCAGCCTTGCAAATCTGTTCAACAGAGGCCTCATTTTTAAAGGCCCAGGTGGAAGCCACAGCTCTAGTAGAATGAGCCGTAATCCTTTCAGGAGGCTGCTGTCCAGCAGTCTCATAGGCTAAACGGATTATAATCCGAAGCCAAAAAGAAAGAGAGGTTGCCGAGGCCTTCTGACCTCTCCTCTGTCCAGAGTAAACAACAAACAGGTTAGATGTTTGGCGAAAATCTTTAGTAGCCTGTAAGTAAAACTTCAAGGCACGGACTACGCCTAGATTATGCAAAAGACGTTCCTTCTTTGAAGAAGTATTAGGACATAATGATGGAACAACAATCTCTTGATTGATATTCTTGTTAGAAACCACCTTAGGTAAAAACCCAGGTTTTGTACGCAGAACAACTTTATCTGAATGAAAGATCAGATAAGGAGAATCACAATGTAAGGCAGATAACTCCGAGACTCTTCGAGCCGAGGAAATAGCCATCAGAAAAAGAACTTTCCATGAAAGAAGTTTGATATCAATAGAATGAACGGGTTCAAACGGAACCCCTTGAAGAACTGTAAGAACCAAGTTTAAGCTCCATGGAGGAGCAACAGGTTTAAACACAGGCTTAATTCTAACTAAAGCCTGACAAAATGCCTGAACGTCTGGAACTTCTGCCAGACGCTTGTGTAAAAGAATAGACAAAGCAGAAATCTGTCCCTTTAAAGAACTAGCTGATAATCCTTTGTCCAAACCCTCTTGGAGGAAGGACAATATCCTAGGAATCCTAACCCTACTCCATGAGTAATTCTTGGATTCACACCAATGAAGATATTTACGCCATATCTTGTGGTAAATTTTCCTGGTGACAGGCTTTCGTGCCTGTATTAAGGTATCAATTACTGACTCGGAGAAGCCACGCTTTGATAGGATCAAGCGTTCAATCTCCATGCAGTCAGTCTCAGAGAAAGTAGATTCGGATGATTGAAAGGACCTTGTATTAGAAGGTCTTGTCTCAGAGGCAGAGTCCATGGTGGAAAGGATGACATGTCCACTAGTTCTGCATACCAGGTCCTGCGTGACCACGCAGGCGCTATCAATATCACCGATGCTCTTTCCTGTTTGATTTTGGCAATCAGACGAGGGAGCAGAGGAAACGGTGGAAACACATAAGCCAGGTTGAAGAACCAAGGCGCTGCTAGAGCATCTATCAGTGCTGCTTTTGGGTCCCTGGACCTGGATCCGTAACAAGGAAGCTTGGCGTTCTGGCGAGACGCCATGAGATCCAATTCTGGTTTTGCCCCAACGGAGAACCAATTGAGCAAACACCTGACGACTTAGAAAATCCGCCTCCCAGTTCTCTACACCTGGGATATGGATCGCTGACAGGTGGCAAGAGTGAGTCTCTGCCCAGCGAATTATCTTGGAGACTTCTGACATTGCTAGGGAACTCCTGGTTCCCCCTTGATGGTTGATGTAAGCCACAGTCGTGATGTTGTCCGACTGAAATCTGATGAACCTCAGTGTTGCTAGCTGAGGCCAAGCCAGAAGAGCATTGAATATTGTTCTTAACTCCAGAATATTTATTGGGAGGAGTTTCTCCTCCTGAGTCCATGAACCCTGAGCCTTCAGGGAGTTCCAGACTGCACCCCAACCTAGAAGGCTGGCATCTGTTGTTACAATTGTCCAATCTGGTCTGCGAAAGGTCATACCCTTAGACAGATGGGCCCGAGATAACCACCAGAGAAGAGAATCTCTGGTTTCCTGATCCAGATTTAGTAGAGGGGACAAATCTGTGTAATCCCCATTCCACTGACTGAGCATGCATAATTGCAGCGGTCTGAGATGCAGGCGAGCGAATGGCACTATGTCCATCGCCGCTACCATTAAGCCGATTACTTCCATGCACTGAGCCACCGTGGGGAGCGGAATGGAGTGCAGAACACGGCAAGCATTTAGAAGTTTTGATAACCTGGACTCCGTCAGGTAAATTTTCATTTCTACAGAATCTATTAGAGTCCCTAGGAAGGAAACCCTCGTGAGAGGAGATAGAGAACTCTTCTTCGTTCACTTTCCACCCATGCGACCTCAGGAATGCCAGAACTATCTCTGTATGAGATTTGGCAATTTGAAAGCTTGACGCCTGTATCAGGATATCGTCCAGGTAAGGAGCCACCGCTATGCCTCGCGGTCTTAGGACCGCCAGAAGTGAGCCCAGAACCTTTGTAAAAATTCTTGGGGCTGTAACCAACCCGAATGGAAGAGCTACAAATTGGTAATGCCTGTCTAGAAAGGCAAACCTCAGGAAAAGATGATGATTCTTGTGAATCGGAATGTGAAGGTAGGCATCCTTTAAGTCCACTGTGGTCATGTACTGACCCTCTTGGATCATGGGTAAAATGGTTCGAATAGTTTCCATCTTGAATGACGGAACTCTGAGGAATTTGTTTAGGATCTTTAAATCCAAAATTGGTCTGAAGGTTCCCTCTTTTTTGGGAACCACAAACAGATTTGAATAAAACCCCCTTCCTTGTTCCGTCCGCGGAACTGGATGGATCACTCCCATTACAAGGAGATCTTGTACGCAGCTTAGGAATGCCTCTTTCTTTATCTGGTTTGCAGATAATCTTGAAAGGTGAAATCTCCCTTGTGGAGGAGAAGCTTTGAAGTCCAGAAGATATCCCTGAGATATGATCTCCAATGCCCAGGGATCCTGAACATCTCTTGCCCACGCCTGGGCGAAGAGAGAGAGTCTGCCCCCTACTAGATCCGTTGTCGGATAGGGGGGCGCTCCTTCATGCTGTCTTAGAGGCAGCAGCAGGCTTTCTGGCTTGCTTGCCCTTGTTCCAGGACTGGTTAGGTTTCCAGGCCTGCTTGGATTGAGCAAAAGTTCCCTTTTGTTTTGAAGCAGAGGAAGTTGATGCTGCACCTGCCTTGAAATTTCGAAAGGCACGAAAATTAGACTGTTTGGCCTTTGATTTGGCCCTGTCCTGAGGAAGGGTATGACCCTTACCTCCAGTAATGTCAGCAATAATTTCTTTCAAACCAGGCCCGAATAAGGTCTGCCCCTTTAAAGGAATGTTGAGTAATTTAGACTTTGAAGTCACATCAGCAGACCAGGATTTGAACCATAGCGCCCCACGCGCCTGGATGGTGAATCCGGAATTCTTAGCCGTTAGTTTAGTCAAATGAACAATGGCATCAGAAACAAATGAGTTAGCTAGCTTAAGAGTTCTAAGCTTGTCAACAATTTCAGTCAATGGAGCTGTATGGATGGCCTCTTCCAGGGCCTCAAACCAGAATGCCGCCGCAGCAGTGACAGGCGCAATGCATGCAAGGGGCTGTAAAATAAAACATTTTCTTAAGGTAACCCTCTAATTTTTTTATCCATTGGATCTGAAAAAGCACAACTGTCCTCAACCGGAATAGTGGTACGCTTTGCTAAAGTAGAAACTGCTCCCTCCACCTTAGGGACAGTCTGCCATAAGTCCCGTGTAGTGGCATCTATTGGAAAAAAATTTCTAAATATAGGAGGTGGGGAAAAGGGCACACCGGGCCTATCCCACTCCTTACTAATAATTTCTGTAAGCCTTTTAGGTATTGGAAAAACATCAGTACTCACCGGCACTGCATAGTATTTATCCAGCCTACACAATTTCTCTGGCACTGCAATTGTGTCACAGTCATTCAGAGCAGCTAATACCTCCTCAAGCAATACACGGAGGTTCTCAAGCTTAAATTTAAAATTAGAAATCTCTGAATCAGGTCTCCCCGATTCAGAGACGTCACCCACAGACTGAAGCTCTCCGTCCTCAGGTTCTGCATATTGTGACGCAGTATCAGACATGGCTCTTACAGCATCTACGCGCTCTGTATCTCGTCTAACCCCAGAGCTATCGCGCTTGCCTCTCAATTCAGGCAATCTGGATAATACCTCTGACAGGGTATTATTCATGATTGCAGCCATGTCCTGCAAAGTAATCGCTATGGGCGTCCCTGATGTACTTGGCGCCATATTAGCGTGCGTCCCTTGAGCGGAAGGCGAAGGGTCCGGCACGTGGGGAGAGTTAGTCGGCATAACTTCCCCCTCGACAGACCCCTCTGGTGACAATTCTTTTATAGATAAAGACTGATCTTTACTGTTTAAGGTGAAATCAATACATTTAGTACACATTCTCCTATGGGGCTCCACCATGGCTTTTAAACATAATGAACAAGTATCCTCTGTTTCAGCCTTTTTTGTACAGACTAGCAATGAGACTAGCAAGCTTGGAAAACACTTTAAAGCAAGTTAACAAGCAATATAAAAAACGTTACTGTGCCTTTAAGAGAAACAAATTTTGACAAAATTTGAAATAACAGTGAAAAAAGGCAGTTACACTAACAACATTTTTACAGTGTATGTAACAAGTCAGCAGAGCATTGCACCCACTTGCAAATGGATGATTAACCCCTTAATAACAAAAACAGAATAATAAATGACAAAAACGTTTTTTAAACACAGTCACAACTGCCACAGTCTACTGTGATTTTTACCATCCTCAAACACAGCTTTGAAGCCTTTTGAGCCCTTCAGAGATATCCTGGATCATGCAGGAAGAAGCTGAATGTCTCTGTCAGTATTTTTATCTGCACAGAAAAGCACTAAAATAGGCCCTTCCCACTCATATTGCAACAGTGGAAAGCCTCAGGAACTGTTTCTAGGCAAAAATCAAACCAGCCATGTGGAAAAAAACTAGGCCCCAATAAGTTTTGTCACCAAACATATATAAAAACGATTAAACATGCCAGCAAACGTTTTATATTACACTTTTATAAGAGTATGTATCTCTATTAATAAGCCTGATACCAGTCGCTATCACTGCATTTAAGGCTTTACTTACATTAATCCGGTATCAGCAGCATTTTCTAGCAAATTCCATCCCTAGAAAAAACATAATTTATGTAAGAACTTACCTGATAAATTCATTTCTTTCATATTAGCAAGAGTCCATGAGCTAGTGACGTATGGGATATATATTCCTACCAGGAGGGGCAAAGTTTCCCAAACCTCAAAATGCCTATAAATACACCCCTCACCACACCCACAAATCAGTTTAACGAATAGCCAAGAAGTGGGGTGATAAGAAAAAAGTGCGAAAGCATAAAAAATAAGGAATTGGAATAATTGTGCTTTATACAAAAATATCATAACCACCACAAAAAAGGGTGGGCCTCATGGACTCTTGCTAATATGAAAGAAATGAATTTATCAGGTAAGTTCTTACATAAATTATGTTTTCTTTCATGTAATTAGCAAGAGTCCATGAGCTAGTGACGTATGGGATAATGAATACCCAAGATGTGGATCTTCCACGCAAGAGTCACTAGAGAGGGAGGGATAAAATAAAGACAGCCAATTCCGCTGAAAAATAATCCACACCCAAAACAAAGTTTAAATCTTATAATGAAAAAAACTGAAATTATAAGCAGAAGAATCAAACTGAAACAGCTGCCTGAAGTACTTTTCTACCAAAAACTGCTTCAGAAGAAGAAAACACATCAAAATGGTAGAATTTAGTAAAAGTATGTAAAGAAGACCAAGTTGCTGCTTTGCAAATCTGATCAACCGAAGCTTCATTCTTAAATGCCCAGGAAGTAGAGACTGACCTAGTCGAATGAGCTGTAATCCTTTGAGGCGGAGTTCTACCCGACTCAACATAAGCATGATGAATCAAAGACTTTAACCAAGATGCCAAGGAAATGGCAGAAGCCTTCTGACCTTTCCTAGAACCAGAAAAGATAACAAATAGACTAGAAGTCTTTCGGAAATCTTTAGTAGCTTCAACATAATATTTCAAAGCTCTAACTACATCCAAAGAATGCAACGATCTTTCCTTAGAATTCTTAGGATTAGGACACAAAGAGGGAACCACAAATTCTCTACTAATGTTGTTAGAATTCACAACCTTATGAAAAAATTTAAATGAAGTTTGCAACACCGCCTTATCCTGATGAAAAATCAGAAAAGGAGACTCACAAGAAAGAGCAGATAATTCAGAAACTCTTCTAGCAGAAGAGATGGCCAAAAGAAACAAAACTTTCCAAGAAAGTAATTTAATATCCAGCGAATACATAGGTTCAAACGGAAGAGCCCCCAGAACCAAATTCAAACTCCAAGGAGGAGAAATTGACTTAATAACAGGCTTTATACGAACCAAAGCCTGTACAAAACAATGAATATCAGGAAGACTAGCAATCTTTCTGTGAAAAAGAACAGAAAGAGCAGAGATTTGTCCTTTCAAGGAACTTGCAGACAAACCTTTATCTAAACCATCCTGAAGAAACTGTAAAATTCTAGGAATTCTAAAAGAATGCCAAGAAAAATGATGAGAAGAACACCAAGAAATGTAAGTCTTCCAGACTCGATAATATATCTTCCTAGATACAGATTTACGAGCCTGTAACATAGTATTAATTACGGAGTCAGAGAAACCTCTATGACTGAGAATCAAGCGTTCAATCTCCATACCTTCAAATTTAAGGATTTGAGATCCTGATGGAAAAAAGGACCTTGCGATAGAAGGTCTGGTCTTAACGGAAGAGTCCACGGTGGGCAAGTAGCCATCCGGACAAGATCCGCATACCAAAACCTGTGAGGCCATGCTGGAGCCACCAGCAGAACAAACAAACGCTCCTTTAGAATCTTGGAAATCAATCTTGGAAGAAGAACTAGAGGCGGAAAGATATAGGCAGGATGATACTTCCAAGGAAGTGACAATGCATCCACTGCTTCTGCCTGAGGATCCCTGGATCTGGACAGATACCTGGGAAGCTTCTTGTTTAGATGAGAAGCCATCAGATCTATTTCTGGAAGTCCCCACATTTGAACAATCTGAAGAAATACCTCTGGGTGAAGAGACCATTCGCCCGGATGTAACGTTTGGCGACTGAGATAATCCGCTTCCCAATTGTCTATACCTGGGATATGAACCGCAGAAATTAGACAGGAGCTGGATTCCGCCCATACCAGTATTCGAGATACTTCTTTCATAGCCAGAGGACTGTGAGTCCCTCCTTGATGATTGACATATGCCACGGTTGTGACATTGTCTGTCTGAAAACAAATGAACGACTCTCTCTTTAGAAGAGGCCACGACTGAAGAGCTCTGAAAATTGCACAGAGTTCCAAAATGTTGATTGGTAATCTCGCCTCCTGAGATTCCCAAACCCCTTGTGCTGTCAGAGACCCCCAAACAGCTCCCCAACCTGTCAGACTTGCATCTGTTGAGATCACAGTCCAGGTTGGAAGAACAAAAGAAGCCCCCTGAACTAAACGATGGTGATCTGTCCACCACGTCAGAGAGTGTCGTACAATCGGTTTTAAAGATATTAATTGAGATATCTTTGTATAATCCCTGCACCACTGGTTCAGCATACAGAGCTGAAGAGGTCGCATGTGAAAATGAGCAAAGGGGATCGCGTCCGATGCAGCAGTCATAAGACCTAGAATTTCCATGCATAAGGCTACCGAAGGGAATGATTGAGACTGAAGGTTTCGACAAGCTGAAACCAATTTCAGACGTCTCTTGTCCGTTAAAGACAGAGTCATGGACACTGAATCTATCTGGAAACCTAAAAAGGTTACCCTTGTCTGAGGAATCAACAAACTCTTTGGTAAATTGATCCTCCAACCATGTTCTCGAAGAAACGATACAAGTCGATTCGTATGAGATTCTGCTAAATGTGAAGACTGAGCAAGTACCAAGATATCGTCCAAATAAGGAAATACCACAATACCCTGTTCTCTGATTACAGATAGAAGGGCACAGAGAACCTTTGTAAAAATCCTTGGAGCTGTTGCTAGGCCAAACGGCAGAGCCACAAACTGGTAATGCTTGTCTAGGAAAGAGAATCTCAGAAACTGATAGTGATCTGGATGAATCGGAATATGCAGATATGCATCTTGTAAATCTATTGTGGACATATAATGCCCTTGCTGAACAAAAGGCAGAATAGTCCTTATAGTTACCATTTTGAATGTTGGTATCCTTACATAACGATTCAATATTTTTAAATCCAGAACTGGCCTGAAGGAATTCTCCTTCTTTGGAACAATGAAGAGATTTGAGTAAAACCACAGCCCCTGTTCCAGAACTGGAACTGGCATAATTACTCCAGCCGACTCTAGATCTGAAACACATTTCAGAAATGCTTGAGCCTTCACTGGATTTATTGGGACACGGGAAAGAAAAAATCTTCTTGCAGGAGGCCTTATCTTGAAGCCTATTTTGTACCCTTGTGAAACAATGTTCTGGATCCAAAGATTGTGAATCGAATTGATCCAAATTTCTTTCAAAAATCGTAATCTGCCCCCTACCAGCTGGGCTGGAATGAGGGCCGTACCTTCATGTGGACTTGGGAGCTGGCTTTGGCTTTCTGAAAGGCTTGGATTTATTCCAGACTGGAGATGGTTTCCAAACTGATACCGCTCCTGTAGGGGAAGGATCAGGTTTTTGTTCCTTATTGTGACGAAAGGAACGAAAACGATTAGCAGATCTAAATTTACCTTTAGATTTTTTATCCTGTGGTAAAAAAGTTCCTTTCCCCCCAGTAACAGTTGAAATAATAGAATCCAACTGTGAACCAAACAATTTATTACCCTGGAAAGAAAGGGAAAGCAAAGTTGACTTAGAAGACATATCAGCATTCCAAGTTTTAAGCCATAAAGCTCTTCTAGCTAAAATAGCTAAAGACATATACCTGACATCAACCCTAATGATATCAAAGATGGCATCACAAATAAAATTATTAGCATGTTGAAGAAGATTAACAATGCTATGGGAATTATGATCTGTTACATGTTGCGCTAAAGCTTCCAACCAGAAAGTTGAAGCTGCAGCAACATCCGCTAAAGATATAGCAGGTCTAAGAAGATTACCTGAACATAAGTAAGCTTTTCTTAGAAAGGATTCAATTTTCCTATCTAAAGGATCCTTAAAGGAAGTACTATCTGCCGTAGGAATAGTAGTACATTTAGCAAGAGTAGAGATAGCCCCATCAACCTTAGGGATTTTGTCCCAAAACTCTAATCTGTCAGATGGCACAGGATATAATTGCTTAAACCGTTTAGAAGGAGTAAATGAATTACCCAAATTATTCCATTCCCTGGAAATTACTTCAGAAATAGCATCAGGGACAGGAAAAACCTCTGGAATAACTACAGGGGGTTTAAAAACCGTATTCAAACGTTTAGATTTAGTATCAAGAGGACCAGATTCCTCTATTTCTAATGCAATTAAGACTTCTTTAAGCAAAGAACGAATAAATTCCATTTTAAATAAATATGAAGATTTATCAGTATCAACCTCTGAAACAGAATCCTCTGAACCAGAGGAATCATTATCAGAATCAGAATAATGATGTTAATTTAAAAATTCATCTGAAAAATGAGAAGTTTTAAAATACTTTTTACGTTTACTAGAAGGAGGAATAACAGACATAGCCTTCTTAATAGATTTAGAAACAAAATCTCTTATGTTAACAGGAACACCCTGAATATTAGATGTTGATGGAACAGCAACAGGTAATGGAACATTACTAAAGGAAATATTATCTGTATTAACAAGTTTGTCATGACATTCATTACAAACAACAGCCGGAGGAACAGATACCACAAGTTTACAACAAATACACTTAACTTTGGTAGATCCAGCATCAGGCAGCAATTTTCCAGAAGTATCTTCTGATTCAGGGTCAATCTGAGACATCTTGCAATATGTAATAGAAAAAACAACATATAAAGCAAAATTGATCAAATTCCTTAAAAGACAGTTTCAGGAATGGGAAAAAAATGCCAATGAACAAGCTTCTAGCAACCAGAAGCAAATAAACAATGAGACTAAAATAATGTGGAGACAATAATGACGCCCATATTTTTTAGCGCCAAAAAAGACGCCCACATTATTTGGCGCCTAAATGCTTTAAGCGCCAAAAATGACGCCACATCCGGTAACGCTGACATTTTTGGCGCAAAAACGTCAAAAAAATGACGCAACTTCCGGCGACAAGTATGACGCCGGAAATGACAAAGAAAATTTTTGTGCCAAAAAAGTCCGCGCCAAGAATGACGCAATAAAATGAAGCATTTTCAGCCCCCGCGAGCCTAACAGCCCACAGGAGAAAAAGTAAAATTTTAAGGTAAGAAAAAATTGATTATTCAAATGCATTATCCCAAATAATGAAACTGACTGTCTGAAATAAGGAATGATTGAACATCCTGAATCAAGGCAAATAAATGTTTAAACACATATATTTAGAACTTTATATAAAAGTGCCCAACCATAGCTTAGAGTGTCACAAAAATAAGACTTACTTACCCCAGGACACTCATCTACATGTAGTAGAAAGCCAAACCAGTACTGAAACGAGAATCAGTAGAGGTAATGGTATATATAAGAGTATATCGTCGATCTGAAAAGGGAGGTAAGAGATGAATCTCTACGACCGATAACAGAGAACCTATGAAATAGACCCCGTAGAAGGAGATCATTGAATTCAAATAGGCAATACTCTCTTCACATCCCTCTGACATTCACTGCACACTGAGAGGAAAACCGGGCTCCAGCCTGCTGCGAAGCGCATATCAACGAAGAATCTAGCACAAACTTACTTCACCACCTCCATGGGAGGCAAAGTTTGTAAAACTGATTTGTGGGTGTGGTGAGGGGTGTATTTATAGGCATTTTGAGGTTTGGGAAACTTTGCCCCTCCTGGTAGGAATGTATATCCCATACGTCACTAGCTCATGGACTCTTGCTAATTACATGAAAGAAATATTAACTGCACATACCTTATTGCAGGAAAACCTGCACGCCATTCCCTCTCTGAAGTTACCTCACTCCTCAGAATATGTGAGAACAGCAATGGATCTTAGTTACTTCTGCTAAAATCATAGAAATCACAGGCAGATTCTTCTTCTAATGCTGCCTGAGATGAAACAGTACACTCCGGTACCATTTAAAAATAACAAACTTTTGATTGAAGTTAAAAAACTAACTATAATACACCACTCTCCTCTTACTACGTCCATCTTTGTTGAGAGTTGCAAGAGAATGACTGGATATGGCAGTGAGGGGAGGAGCTATATAGCAGCTCTGCTGTGGGTGATCCTCTTGCAACTTCCTGTTGGGAAGGAGAATATCCCACAAGTAATGGATGATCCGTGGACTGGATACACTTAACAAGAGAAAAGTGTATTAATATGACAGTGTTGGTTATGCAAAACTGAGTAATAGGTAATAAAGGGATTGTCTATCTTTTTAAACAATAAATAATTCTGGAGTAGACTGTCCCTTAAACATTCAAAAGCTAGGTTAATCTGCCCTTAGCTTTGACACTGATTTTTTTTTCCACTCCTGCTTCTGCCCTGTGGTGGTCATCATCTTCCAATGCCTAATTGTCAGGGAACTGCTAGCTGCTGTGTCCAAGGAGCTCTAGGCATGTGTTTGTCCTCCTCCTCCTCCCTTGGAAGTGTATTTGTAATGTGAGGCCTACTTAGTTCAGTAAGTCTGTTGCCTGCCCCTTCCTGCTCTGTCTTGATCATCATAACTTTTAAAAATCTTAGTGCACTGTTGGCCTCTGTGTCCAAGGGATTCTAAGCACATATTTGTCCTTGGAGGTGTATTTTTTGGGTTTGTGTAAGGTATTGTCTAGGTAGTTCAGTAAGTCAGTAAGGCCAGCGCCTCTCATACTCATGCCCTTCCATTCAGACAAACCGAATGAGACTATGGGGGCGATTTATGAATGTGCGGGCGGACATGATCCACTGTGGCGGATCATGTCTGCTCCACATCGATAAATGCAGACAGCATACGGTGTAGGCATTTATCATTTCACAAGCATTTCTAGTGAAATGCTTGTGCAATTCCACCCCCTGCACATTAGCGGACAATCAGCCGCTAGCAGGGGGTGTCATTCATCACAATCGAATCCGATCAGGATGATTGCTGTCCACAGCCTCAGAGGTGGCGGACTAGTTAAGGAGCAGCTCTTGTTTCGAAACTGCAGCATACACTGCATAGTAAAATGGCAGAATGTAATTCAGTCAGCCAGAATTGGACGAAAAATCCCAACTGAATGTTTCAGATGAACCAAATTTTTTGCCTGTGCACATGTCTACTGAATAGACCTGCTCACACCCTTCATGCTATGTGTAACTGCGCATGCGCGGGATTCCCTAGTGATGTAAGATCTATTGCAGAGGTATGTTCGTATCTCCTCTCCTCAAAGGTAGCATTCTCCAATAGCCACAAACTTGCTGTCAGAGCAGAAGAAAAGCCACTTATCCTTGAAAAAGAGGACACCTGAGTAGAAGGCCCTCATGCCTCAGTGTTAGAGCTTCCAAGCATTAACATGAGCATGCTATACGGAATGCTAAATAGACAATTCCCAGAAGGGGAACTTAGAGGGACGCGCTCATATATCACAATGTTAGTGATTAATGCGTGAGTCTCCAATTAAGGAAATGTACATAGGTGCTGCCAAAAGAAAAAAAGGGGTTCACCCCAATAACGATAGGCTGATGAATGCAAACAATCGTCTTGCAGGTTTCTGAAAAGGAGGCCGCTCCTCTTGTTCCCGGTGCGTGGGACAATCTAGATATTCAAAGAAAAGAGAGAGGGCGCCTCATAGTGTGATTAGGTCTAGATGAAGCCGCTTACAGGTGTAAAATAGGAGGCTTACCAGAAGGTGTTGCACCGTACTCTTGACCGGTGCAAGCAAGCGGGCTAACACTCAACAGTGGCTAGTACACTGGTCTGACTCGTTAGTCAGCTCGATCTCCAATCTCTCTAGCTCGGTCCCAGCTGTACTCCGAATGTAACCACACACAAGGCACAAGAGGCCGGAACCAACTGAGGAACAGGGGCAGAGCATCACATCAGGTAATGACCCGCAGCAGACAAAATCAGCAATATTAAACCTAAGTACTGTGTCACTTTCCTCTGAAGAACAGAGGGCATTGGATAAAGGATTGTCATTTTGCCCACAACAGCGGGTGGACACTTTTTGTCTACAGAGAGACTTATATGGGTTTTTTAGAACTTTAAAACTAAAATGTCATTTTGCAGGTTTGTCTAATATTGTGAGAAATGAGGGTGTTTTGGGAGCACAGAATAGGCTTGATTTACAACACCTAGGACTTAGGAATAAAAGTAAATGAGTTTATTCAGCTAGTAGAACATGACATGTATGATCTATATAAAAAAATGAACAAGGGTCTCCCTAAAAATATTGGTCATAGAAATAACTTTGATAAAAATGAAAGAAGTGCAATAAAAAACTTGCAGGAGAATAAACAACTTATTTTTAAGGAGGCTGATAAGGGAGGGGCCCTTGTAAGTTTGGAGAAGGATTATTACATCACAGAAATTGAGAGTCAACTTGCTGACAGAGAGGTTTATCAATTGTTACCAAGCAATCCAACCTTGAGGATTAAAAAAGAGATTGAGGCATGTGTTAAACATGCACATAGGTATGGCTTGATTGATAACAGGGTGGTAAAATTTCTATTGGAGACTGAAGATATTGTTCCTGTGTTCTACACGCTCCCTAAAGTGCACAAAGACAGGGAGAGACCCCCTGGCCGGCCAATTGTGGCTGGGATTGGGTCTGTCCTGTCTAAGGTATCCATTTATTTGGATAAGGTATTGAGACCATTTGTCAATTCCTCTTCCTTCATTAAAGATACAGGTGATTTCATCAATAAGATACAGGATTTATCACTTGAAGGAGGTAAAGGGATTCTATACAGCCTTGATGTGACTAGTCTATATACGTCTATCACTCATGAGGCAGGCTTAGGTGCTGTAGACAGATGCCTTAAGCAAAGTCCTGATATAAGTAAGGAACAGGGGGATTTTATTTTGAACCTTTTGTCTTTAGTTCTAAGATGCAATTATTTCTTATTTCAAGATCAATATTATTTGCAATTACAGGGTACTGCCATGGGTTCCAATGTCACTCCAACCTACGCCAATATTTTTATGAATACATATTAGGAATATTTTATATATGATCATCCACTGGTGGCGATATATAGATGATATTTTTGGCGTATGGTTGGGTGACATTGGAACCCTGGAGAGTTTTGTGGAAGATCTCAATATGGCCACACAACATATAAAATTTAAATTGAATATGAGTGAAGAAAGGATAGACTTCTTGGATACAACTGTATACAAGAAGGATAGGGGGTTGGCTGTAGATCTTTACAAGAAAGAGATGGACTGTAATAATTTATTACATTTCTCCAGTGCGCATCCACCAACTCTTGTGAAAGGTTTGCCCAAAAGTCAGCTAATGAGAGTGAGACGGATTGTCTCAGATGAAGATAAGGTTAAACAAAGACTCTCTGAAATGGGCAAACAATTCACACAGAGGGGGTATCCTGTTGATCTTATACAGAAAGAGGTACAGGCAATATTAGAGATCCCTAGGGCTGCTCTTTTGAGAGATAGGATTAAAATGGAAAAACCACCTAGGATGATTTTTGTAAATGACTACTCCCCTTGGAGTGGACATGTACAAAAAATTATGCGTAGGCATTGGCATGTACTAGGGATCACTAATCCTGAAATAAGTGAATTTAAAAATCCCCCTATGGCAGCTTATAGGAGGGGTAGAAATCTAAAGGATACATTAGTGAGGGCAGATGTGGGCCCTAAAAAAAACTTGACTCAGAGTTATATTGGAGAAAAAACTTTGGGTGCTTCCCTTGTCTAGGATGCCAGAATTGTAATAGCATTATTAAGGGCAATAACTGTACCCATCCACGTACGGACAAACAGTATAAGCTAAAGGGATATTATACATGCAACACCAATTTTGCTATTTATCTCATTAAGTGCCCATGTGGAATGGGTTACGTTGGCGAGACCACATGTAGGGTCCGCGAACGGATAAACCAACACAAAAGTAATATAAGAACAGGAGATATGGAGGCACCTGTTTCATATAATTTTATTAGAGCAGGGCACCAAGTGATTCAACTTAGATTTCAGGTGCTGGAACAGGTAAAAATTCCAAGAAGAGGTGGTAATAGGTCTAAAATGCTATTACGCAGAGAACTATATTGGATACATGAACTGGGGACTATGTCCCCAGGGGGTCTTAACAGGGATATGGATTGGAATGTCTGTTTCTGAAAAAATGGAGGTTATACTCCGGTAGCCCACTAGATGGAGCTTTAATTGCATCTAGATCCCTCACAATGTATTCTATGAAGCCCTATGTATATATAAACACATAATATGTAATTTTCTATCAGTAAAGATTGAGCAACCACTAGGTGGAGCTATAATTGGTTTGAAACACAGTAATGGATAGTAATGGGTTAATTGGAGGTGGTAATACAGGTGTGGCTAAGGGCCTTTATAAGACCACTTTTAATCATTTGTTAAATTAGACATGACTAAGGTTGTTTAACCGAAACGTTGTCTTTTTAGTGTTATGATGGCTTGAATAAAGAAAAACTGAACTTTTACAAGGTGGTGCTGCTATCCATTTTTCTTTTGGAATATTTGTTTGAGACTTGGGTGCCAGTCTGGGACAGCTTGCACACCTGCATGTTTGTTAACCCTGTTTTGGGTATCACTTTAGTGCTGGAAATATCTTTATTTTCCCAATGTAACCACTCTGTGGATATTGACTCAAAGTAACAATGTTCCTTGCTGAACTTACATAAAAGACAACTTACGAAAGTTCAAGTTAAAAGATGCTTTAATTCTTATCACTGCAACGCGTTTCTGGACCGTGTAAACTGGTCGTTTCCTCAGGCAATACAAACAGTACAGCTGGGACCGAGCCAGAGAGATTGGAGATCGAGCTGACCAACGAGTCAGACCAGTGTACTAGCCACTGTTGAGTGTTAGCCCGCCTGCTGGCACCGGTCAAGAGTACGGTGCAACACCTTCTGGTAAGCCTCCTATTTTACACCTGTAAGCGGCTTCATCTAGACCTACTCACACTATGAGGCGCCCTCTCTCTTTTCTTTGAATATCCGGAATGCTGTCAAATATGATTTTTCCTATGCAATTTTAGTCATGTTTGCATGTTGCAAGTTATAAGGACATTACTATGTGACACTGCATTTCTGATAGCACGGTCATGTTAGCAATATGAATCCCCACCAGCTATGACAGTGCACTTACAATCCTCTTGCAAGTAGTAATGTAACCACACTATTGTGAACTACCTCACGTGGTCACATACACTGCTCCTCAAGCATTTTAAATGGAAGTGGGCACCTCTAGACAGTTTGCATGCAGCTAGTGATTGTAGGGAGGTGTGATCGCTGGGGCTGTTGGCTGTATTCAGAAAGTTCTGATACTTATTTTTTGAAATTTCTGTAGTGTAGGTTTCCCTCCTGCACCCTCCAATCTCCAAAACAGCTTTTTAATCCTCTCCCTCCCACTGGTATCTGCCATGTTTGTTAGAGGCTGCTAGTCTTATGGTAAGGGAGCAAGATTAGCGCTGACCGGGGGACTGCAGCATGAGTGTGATGTAGTACCTATGTCCGATAGGAGAAAGGGGTTAAATATTAAACACCACTCTATCCAACTGCACATAGACTTGATTAATCCACTATAAAAGGAATCACTCACCGATAGGGGCCATGGTCATGCGGTCAGTGTTTCTCGCTGTAGAAGCAATAAGGATGTGATTTAAGGTAAAAAGAGAGTGAACCCGCCATTTTAGATTCACACAGTTCTTTTGTTTGGTGTAACAGTTCCTTGATGGACAACCATTATTATTAAAGGTGCATTTGTGGCAAAATAGACATCAAATCTTGTGCCAGTTTTCAAGCTCGGCTGTGTTTAACTCTGTAAGATTGTGATTGCTTTCATAAAACAAAAACAAAACATTTTTCCGATATTGAGAAAGATTGGACTAGAGTACTCAAGACAATTACATATTTTATGCTACAGTCTCTAAATGGTGTGAAGGGATGAGTCTTTCTTGGGAACCCCTGACAGTTTTACATTACCTAGATTGCTTTCTTCCTATAGGGTACTATAAGGATTTATCCATTAGGTAACTAATAAAAATGCTTCCATGCCTGTTCCTACAAAACTACATAACCCTCAATGCTGCAGAACATATCCATTATTTGCTAGAAATGTTTCTGCACTTTCAGTTTTATTTTTTATTTGTGAAGGTTACTCTGTGCCCGGATATTCTGGCAGTTTTATAAGTAATCTGTAAATATATGTCCTGTTTTAAGATATCTCATTCCTCTCTGGGATCCCCTTGTTGGGAATCTGAGAATTATTTTGTGCTAGCCAAAACTGGCCACAGAAATATCATTTAGTTCATGTTATTAGGTCCTCTGCCTTACTACTATAAGGAAGCAATCTGTGCTACTCTAATTTAAAATATTTCATACAATGTTAAATTGGTTGTTTTAATCCTTGGACTTAAAGTGAAAATAAACTTGAGTAGACCGCAATATATGTTGATATAAATCATTGAAAATTAATATCACTTTCATTCATCAATTTTTTTCCAATTTAATTATAGACCTGTTTATTCTCATGAAACCCGTCTGACTTGTTAACTGACTCTCCTCCCGCATTATAATTTTTTTTTCTGTTATTCGTGAAGATTAATCATTGTCTAAATCTAATAGGTCACCCATGGGTGTCAAAAAAACTGTTAGTTTCACGCCCACATGTTGCTATGTGCATGCGGCAATCCTTGAATTTTAATCCAGTATCGGATGCGCGTTCACAATAGCCGCATGTGCATTTAAACCACAAAAGGAATTGCTAATACTGACTTCACTCAATAGCAAGAACGATAAGTAATACAAGTAATTAGAAATTGATACAGTACTATGGAAAATATAAACTATTCTTCTTGGTTATATAACACATGATTGCAATGCACAACTTGATCGTTCTAAATTTGAGAACATGATAAGCTATAATATATTTTTATACTAATCACTAATTGCTGACATTGAGTAATGAATAATAATATTATTTATGTGTAATATTTTGGGAAACATGATGTAACATTTATTATATTTTTGGGCTTACTGATTATAGATTGCTCGTTCGAGTCGTCGGGGAATACACTGCGTGCAAACTGCTCATACGATCTTCGCTATGATACTAAACAATGAATCTAGTGATACGATGTTTAGTATCGTAGCGTAGCTCGCATTATTGCCCATGCGCAAAAAATTGGGCTGATGAGAACGAGCACGGCTAATAACGTATAGACCGGGTGGGATCGATTTTACGCGTAACAGTAAGAAATCGCAAGGGGCGGAGGAAGCCATGAAAAGATAGACATTATGAAATCTAAAAACATAATTTATGCTTACCTGATAAATTTATTTCTCTTGTAGAGTATCCAGTCCACGGATCATCCATTACTTGTGGGATATTCTCCTTCCCAACAGGAAGTTGCAAGAGGATCACCCACAGCAGAGCTGCTATATAGCTCCTCCCCTCACTGCCATATCCAGTCATTCGACCGAAACAAGCCGAGAAAGGAGAAACCATAGGGTGCAGTGGTGACTGTAGTTTAATTAAAATTTAGACCTGCCTGAAAAGGACAGGGCGGGCCGTGGACTGGATACACTACAAGAGAAATAAATTTATCAGGTAAGCATAAATTATGTTTTCTCTTGTTAAGTGTATCCAGTCCACGGATCATCCATTACTTGTGGGATACCAATACCAAAGCTTAAGTACACGGATGATGGGAGGGACAAGGCAGGAACTTAAACGGAAGGAACCACTGCCTGTAGCACCTTTCTCCCAAAAACAGCCTCCGAAGAACCAAAAGTATCAAATTTGTAAAATTTGGAAAAAGTATGAAGCGAAGACCAAGTTGCAGCCTTGCAAATCTGTTCAACAGAGGCCTCATTTTTAAAGGCCCAGGTGGAAGCCACAGCTCTAGTAGAATGAGCTGTAATCCTTTCAGGAGGCTGCTGTCCAACAGTCTCATAGGCTAAACGGATTATACTCCGAAGCCAAAAAGAAAGAGAGGTTGCCGAGGCCTTCTGACCTCTCCTCTGTCCAGAGTAAACAACAAACAGGTTAGATGTTTGGCGAAAATCTTTAGTAGCCTGTAAGTAAAACTTCAAGGCACGGACTACGTCTAGATTATGCAAAAGACGTTCCTTCTTTGAAGAAGGATTAGGACATAATGATGGAACAACAATCTCTTGATTGATATTCTTGTTAGAAACCACCTTAGGTAAAAACCCAGGTTTTGTACGCAGAACAACTTTATCTGAATGAAAGATCAGATAAGGAGAATCACAATGTAAGGCAGATAACTCCGAGACTCTTCGAGCCGAGGAAATAGCCATCAGAAAAAGAACTTTCCATGAAAGAAGTTTGATATCAATAGAATGAAGGGGTTCAAACGGAACCCCTTGAAGAACTTTGAGAACCAAGTTTAAGCTCCATGGAGGAGCAACAGGTTTAAACACAGGCTTAATTCTAACTAAAGCCTGACAAAATGCCTGAACATCTGGAACTTCTGCCAGACGCTTGTGTTAAAGAATAGACAGAGCAGAAATCTGTCCCTTTAAAGAACTAGCTGATAATCCTTTGTCCAAACCCTCTTGGAGGAAGGACAATATCCTAGGAATCCTAACCCTACTCCATGAGTAATTCTTGGATTCACACCAATGAAGATATTTACGCCATACCTTGTGGTAAATTTTCCTGGTGACAGGCTTTCGTGCCTGTATTAAGGTATCAATTACTGACTCGGAGAAGCCACGCTTTGATAGGATCAAGCGTTCAATCTCCATGCAGTCAGTCTCAGAGAAAGTAGATTCGGATGATTGAAAGGACCTTGTATTAGAAGGTCTTGTATCAGAGGCAGAGTCCATGGTGGAAAGGATGACATGTCCACTAGGTCTGCATACCAGGTCCTGCGTGGCCACGCAGGCGCTATCAATATCACCGATGCTCTTTCCTGTTTGATTTTGGCAATCAGACGAGGGAGCAAAGGAAACGGTGGAAACACATAAGCGAGGTTGAAGAACCAAGGCTCTGCTAGAGCATCTATCAGTGCCGCTTCTGGGTCCCTGGACCTGGATCCGTAACAAGGAAGCTTGGCGTTCTGGCGAGACGCCATGAGATCCAATTCTGGTTTGCCCCAACGGAGAACCAATTGAGCAAACACCTCCGGATGGAGTTCCCATTCCCCCGGATGAAAAGTCTGACGACTTAGAAAATCCGCCTCCCAGTTCTCTACACCTGGGATATGGATCGCTGACAGGTGGCAAGAGTGAGTCTCTGCCCAGCGAATTATCTTGGAGACTTCTGACATCGCTAGGGAACTCCTGGTTCCCCCTTGATGGTTGATGTAAGCCACAGTCGTGATGTTGTCCGACTGAAATCTGATGAACCTCAGTGCTGCTAGCTGAGGCCAAGCCAGAAGAGCATTGAATATTGCTCTTAACTCCAGAATATTTATTGGGAGGAGTTTCTCCTCCGGAGTCCATGAACCCTGAGCCTTCAGGGAGTTCCAGACTGCACCCCAACCTAGAAGGCTGGCATCTGTTGTTACAATTGTCCAATCTGGTCTGCGAAAGGTCATACCCTTGGACAGATGGGCCCGAGATAACCACCAGAGAAGAGAATCTCTGGTTTCCTGACCCAGATTTAGTAGAGGGGACAAATCTGTGTAATCCCCATTCCACTGACTGAGCATGCATAATTGCAGCGGTCTGAGATGCAGGCGCGCGAATGGCACTATGTCCATCGCCGTTACCATTAAGCCGATTACTTCCATGCACTGAGCCACCGTGGGGCGCGGAATGGAGTGAAGAACACGGCAAGCATTTAGAAGTTTTGATAACCTGGACTCCGTCAGGTAAATTTTCATTTCTACACAATCTATTAGAGTCCCTAGGAAGGAAACCCTTGTGAGAAGAGATAGAGAACTCTTTTCTTCGTTCACTTTCCACCCATGCGACCTAAGGAATGCCAGAACTATCTCTGTATGAGATTTGGCAATTTGAAAGCTTGACGCCTGTATCAGGATGTCGTCCAGGTAAGGAGCCACCGCTATGCCTTGCGGTCTTAGGACCGCCAGAAGTGAACCCAGAACCTTTGTAAAAATTCTTGGGGCTGTAGCCAACCCGAATGGAAGAGCTACAAATTGGTAATGCCTGTCTAGAAAGGCAAACCTCAGGAACTGATGATGATTCTTGTGAATCGGAATGTGAAGGTAGGCATCCTTTAAGTCCACTGTGGTCATGTACTGACCCTCTTGGATCATGGGTAAAATGGTTCGAATAGTTTCCATCTTGAATGACGGAACTCTGAGGAATTTGTTTAGGATCTTTAAATCCAAAATTGGTCTGAAGGTTCCCTCTTTTTTGGGAACCACAAACAGATTTGAATAAAACCCCTGTCCTTGTTCCGTCCGCGGAACTGGATGGATCACTCCCATTACAAGGAGATCTTGTACGCAGCTTAGGAATGCCTCTTTCTTTATCTGGTTTGCAGATAATCTTGAAAGGTGAAATCTCCCTTGTGGAGGAGAAGCTTTGAAGTCCAGAAGATATCCCTGAGATATGATCTCCAACGCCCAGGGATCCTGAACATCTCTTGCCCACGCCTGGGCGAAGAGAGAGAGTCTGCCCCCTACTAGATCCGTTGTCGGATAGGGGGCCGCTCCTTCATGCTGTCTTAGAGGCAGCAGCAGGCTTTCTGGCCTGCTTGCCCTTGTTCCAGGACTGGTTAGGTTTCCAGGCCTGCTTGGATTGAGAAAAAGTTCCCTCTTGTTTTGAAGCAGAGGAAGTTGATGCTGCACCTGCCTTGAAATTTCGAAAGGCACGAAAATTAGAATGTTTGGCCTTTGATTTGGCCCTGTCCTGAGGAAGGGTATGACCCTTACCTCCAGTAATGTCAGCAATAATTTCTTTCAAACCAGGCCCGAATAAGGTCTGCCCCTTGAAAGGAATGTTGAGTAATTTAGACTTTGAAGTCACATCAGCTGACCAGGATTTGAGCCATAGCGCCCTACGCGCCTGGATGGCGAATCCGGAATTTGTAGCTGTTAGTTTAGTCAAATGAACAATGGCATCAGAAACAAATGAGTTAGCTAGCTTAAGAGTTCTAAGCTTGTCAACAATTTCAGTCAATGGAGCTGTATGGATGGCCTCTTCCAGGGCCTCAAACCAGAATGCCGCCGCAGCATTTTCAGGCGCAATGCATGCAAGGGGCTGTAAAATAAAACCTTGTTGAATAAACATTTTATTAAGGTAACCCTCTAATTTTTTATCCATTGGATCTGAAAAAGCACAACTGTCCTCAACCGGGATAGTGGTACGCTTTGCTAAAGTAGAAACTGCTCCCTCCACCTTAGGGACAGTCTGCCATAAGTCCTGTGTAGTGTCATCTATTGGAAAAAAATTTCTAAATATAGGAGGTGGGGAAAAGGGCACACCGGGCCTATCCCACTCCTTACTAATAATTTCTGTAAGCCTTTTAGGTATTGGAAAAACATCAGTACTCACCGGCACTGCATAGTATTTATCCAGCCTACACAATTTCTCTGGCACTGCAATTGTGTCCCAGTCATTCAGAGCAGCTAATACCTCCCCAAGCAATACACGGAGGTTCTCAAGCTTAAATTTAACATGAGAAATCTCTGAATCAGGTCTCCCCGATTCAGAGACGTCACCCACAGACTGAAGCTCTCCGTCCTCAGGTTCTGCATATTGTGACGCAGTATCAGACATGGCTCTTACAGCATCTACGCGCTCTGTATCTCGTCTAACCCCAGAGCTATCGCGCTTGCCTCTCAATTCAGGCAATCTGGATAATACCTCTGACAGGGTATTATTCATGATTGCAGCCATGTCCTGCAAAGTAATCGCTATGGGCGTCCCTGATGTACTTGGTGCCATATTAGCGTGCGTCCCTTGAGCGGGAGGCAAAGGGTCCGACACGTGGGGAGAGTTAGTCGGCATAACTTCCCCCTCGACAGACCCCTCTGGTGACAGTTCTTTTATAGATAAAGACTGATCTTTACTGTTTAAGGTGAAATCAATACATTTAGTACACATTCTCCTATGGGGCTCCACCATGGCTTTTAAACATAATGAACAAGTATCCTCTGTTTCAGACATGTTTGTACAGAATAGCAATGAGACTAGCAAGCTTGGAAAACACTTTAAACAAGTTTACAAGCAATATAAAAAACGTTACTGTGCCTTTAAGAGAAACAAATTTTGACAAAATTTGAAATAACAGTGAAAAAAGGCAGTTACACTAACAAAATTTTTACAGTGTATGTAACAAGTCAGCAGAGCATTGCACCCACTTGCAAATGGATGATTAACCCCTTAATAGCAAAAACAGAATAATAAATGACAAAAACTTTTTTTTTTTTAAACACAGTCACAACAACTGCCACAGTTTTGTTACCCTCCTCAAACACGACTTTGAAGCCTTTTGAGCCCTTCAGAGATGTCCTGTATCATGCAGAGGGAAGCTGAATGTCTCTGTCAGTATTTTTAGCTGCACAGAAAAGCACTAAAAAGGCCCCTCCCACTCATATTACAACAGTGGAAAGCCTGAGGAAACTGTTTCTAGGCAAAAATCAAGCCAGCCATGTGGAGAAAAACTAGGCCCCAATAAGTTTTGTCACCAAACCTATATAAAAACGATTAACATGCCAGCAAACGTTTTATATTAAACTTTTATAAGAGTATGTATCTCTGTTAATAAGCCTGATACCAGTCGCTATCACTGAATTTAAGGCTTAACTTACATTAATCCGGTATCAGCAGCATTTTTCTAGCAAATTCCATCCCTAGAAATATGTTTACTGCACATACCTTATTGCAGGAAAACCTGCACGCCATTCCCTCTCTGAAGTTACCTCACTCCTCAGAATATGTGAGAACAGCAATTGATCTTAGTTACTTCTGCTAAGATCATAGAAATCACAGGCAGATTCTTCTTCTAATACTGCCTTTGATGAAACAGTACACTCCGGTACCATTTAAAAATAACAAACTTTTGATTGAAGTTAAAAAACTAACTATAATACACCACTCTCCTCTTACTACGTCCATCTTTGTTGAGAGTTGCAAGAGAATGACTGGATATGGCAGTCAGGGGAGGAGCTATATAGCAGCTCTGCTGTGGGTGATCCTCTTGCAACTTCCTGTTGGGAAGGAGAATATCCCACAAGTAATGGATGATCCGTGGACTGGATACACTTAACAAGAGAAATATATTATTTTTGGAACATTTTTAGGAAATATAAAGTTAGCAACTGTAATATATGCAAGTAGGAGAATCCAGAGCTAGCTTGGGGTATTTAAATTTACTTTCACTTTAACTGATATTATTTAATACTGCAAACTATGCGTTAAGTGTGTCTCTATCATTCAATAATTCATCTAAAACCCAAAAAGTATCAAAATATTGTAATGATGAAATAAACACAATTTGTTACATAAATAGCCACTTTTAATAGATGATAAACTTATTTGTTTAATGGTACAAAAATGATATTGTGCTAAATATGTAACAGTTTCATCCAATATACAGAAACAGGACGTTCTCCGTAGCAAGGTAATGTTTACATTAGAAATCATTATAATTTCAGTACATGCCCTGCTGCTGCTCCATTAAATGCAATATTTATTTAATGTACGTAGAAAATATGTTTATATAAATTGTTTACAGCTTCAAGTGTAGTTGCTGTTCCCATATCTATTTCCATAGGCGATAAAATCCCAAGGCTATTGCTAAACAGGCAAACACGGATCCTGGAAGAGAAAACAGGTGTGTAAATAACAGCAGGTTCTGCAAATGGCTCACATAACAGATCATTCATACCTTTCATAGGAGGCTTAGAAAAATCTATTTCAAATTAAAGGGTCACTAAAGTGAAAATTAAAGTTTTATGAAACAGATATGAATGCAATAATAATAAAAAAAAGAACAACCCCCCCAAAGCTTTCTAATATACGTCAATTATAAACCTGCACATTATTTTTATATGCACACTTTCTGAGGTTCCGGCATGTGCAAAAGTGCACAGTATATATATATATATATATACATACACACACATTCTGTGATTGGCTGATGATTGTCACATTATCAAGAGGGATGGAAAACTAGATTTACTTTAAAACTTGCCAGAAAATATTCTACTGCTCATTTGAAAAGCAAAGCTATTGCATTGTCTTTTTTATTGTGCATTTCTCAGTTATTAAATTCTTCTGTATCTAGTGGTCCTTTAAAGGGACATAAAAGTGAAAAATCAAAATGTGTTAAGAACATTTTATCATTGCACTATTTTTTCAATATAACTATGTGTTTAACCCTTGCAAAGGCGTTAAAAAAACCAATAAAGTGAACTCCAGACCAGCAATGTACTACTGAGAACTTTATGAACACATAAGGTGAGCCAGTGACAAGAGACATATGTGCATAGCCACCAATGAGCAGATAGATCTCAGTACTGAATACACACAGAGAGAAGCACACTCACAGGAACTAACAAATGGCTCAATATCATTGATAGCCTAGACCAGAGCTTTCCAAACTTTTCATGTTGGCGACACACTTTTAAGACCTACATCATTTTGCGACACAGTAATTCAGTTGTACTAGCAAACAGCAGGTTAAACTAACTTGTTTTAAGAGATACGGACACATACATAAATTATATAATAACAAAATGTATTTACAAGTAACAGTAAGTATGTGCAAGAATTAATAACACCAATAGCTACTTACTATTTTAATGGGATGTTGGATAACTACACTCGCATTTCATCATCAAGCATTTTTAAGCTTCAATTTCCTATCCATATATCAAGAGCAGGAACAGCAATGCACTACTGGGAGCTAGCTGCAAAAAATAAAACACTTTGACCTCTGCTCAGCATTTAAGCTGCTGCCCTCAGAGCTCTGCGAGTCTGACTGACTACTGCCCGTGCTGCAAACACACTTCTGTCCCACTCACTGACTACACGTGCAGTCACAAGCCGATTGAGGAGACTACACAGGCAGTCAGGAGCCAATGTGCTGCCAACGGTTAAGATGATTTGTGACCCACTAGGTAATCAATCATGTGTCAACTACGTGATATGCATAGGAGGCAGATGGAAAGTCGGAAACCAAAAAAAAAAAAACATTTAAAAAGAATTTTAAATTAAAAAAAAAATTGTGCTGAAGCAGGGACACACCTACACACTGCCGCCGACACACTAATGTGTCACGACACACAGTTTGGAAAGCACTGGCCTAGACTATGGCGATTTACCACCTGGGTGCAGCTTCTTTTAGCACAGTAATGCTTTTCACAGAGTAGAACTTTCCTGTAGTATATCAGTCTGATCCCGCCTATTACGGTCAGTTCAGAGCCAGAATACCAGGCAATTCCTCTCTGAACAAGGAACACAGCAACCCCAGACGATCGTTTAACTTTCAGCTAAATTCCCGTTTGCATTTTTTTTATTGTATATTTTCAGATTGGTACCGTTTGTAGACAGACCACTGAATGAATATTTGCAGTTTTATACAGTCTTGTTTCTTAATCTGTAGTGCTTGTACCACTGGGGGGCTTTGGTAAGGGGGTATTCCAGCACATGTTCTGGTGCAGATGAGGTAAACAATCAGTGTATCACAGAAATCAGTGCTTCTCAGTTCTACGCTCAAGCACTGCTAACAGGACAGATTCTCATTCCCTGCTCTGGTCAGCGACTCACTCACTGGGACTGACTTACCTATGCTGTGGTAGGGAAATCCTTACAATCCGAACTGTTAATGACATTTGAGGACTGGATGTAAAAAAAAGAACAACACTGATATAAAATATGTCACAGGGAAAGTGCCAGGTCAAGTACTTAGCACTGTGAAACAGCGTCACTGAGACATGTGCCTGGTATAGGGCTACGTCAAGTGTTCTATAGTCAAGTGTACCACAATGAAATGAGCCAGATAAGCCGAGTATCTGATGAAGTTAGATACAGAATATGAATATCACTTCCCCATCATATCATATTTTTTTTTCTAGCGTGACATAATATTAAAGAACTATGGGCTACATTATAAGTGAAGTGCTATTTTAACAGGGGCCATAAAGGGCACATTTCCCTGTTTATGGGAACACGTTAAATAGCCAGCCATTACAAGTGGCTGGTTAATGCTCCTGTGAGTTCCCAGTAGCACTTTGCGCTACAATTCATAACCAGTGATCAGATCTCTGGTTAAAACAAAAAAATGTCCCACAAAATAAAGTGGACAGTTCATTTATGAAAAGAAAAATCTGAGCATCTTTTTTTTTATTATTATTATTAAAATAACTGCACAAAGCAGTTAAAAGGGGTTAAAGTGAGGCGATGTGGGGTGTTAGAAAAAAAACATTGCGGTCTATAGAGACTAAGATTTCACTGTAAATATATACAGTATGTATATGCTTATATACTGTACATACAGTATATATTGTGTTAATATGTGTATATACACATATAAACTCACATATATATGTACTGTATATATTCATATACACATATATTTAAAATGTGTTGCCCAATGCTGCGCGACTTACCCCATGCGCTGCACTAGGTCCTTTGCCGTGTCTATCGGCATCTAATAGAGGCTCCCATTGGAGCCTATGGAAACGCGCTCACAAAGCTTCCATCTAATGCGAACGCAAAGTTGTGTTCGCAATGCACTTAACACGTAATACCAGCGCACATATCCATGCGCTGGTATTATAAGTGAAGTACAAATATTGTGTTTGCGAAAGCGCAATTTTCAGATCTACTCGTAATCTAGCCCAATATGAGTGTTGAATGTATTTCCTCAGTACGTTGCTTTTTTATTATTTGGTTCTCTAATATTTCTTAAGATTTTTTTGCATTCAGTAAAACTGGATTTTATAATAAATTCCTGAAAAAATTAAAATATATCTCATACCAATTTGTCACATTCAGAGGTATGCACGATTGGCTTTTACTTTTGGGCCAAAAATATATTCTGTAGGGGTACTTACTACAAAAAGACAATGCTGTGCAGTACTGTGTTGGGCAACACACATTCATTTACCAGCATATAAGTCTGTATATTTGCTTCCCACTACCAAAACATTACACACCACAGCCATTGAGTATAAGAGCTAACGTGAAACCTGGCTCTCTCCTTCAGACGCTGCTTCCTCTGCTGCACTGTCACATGGGGTCTCCACTTCAGCCACACTCCTACGTCTGACAATAGACAAGGAGGTGGTGCAGTCATATACCGCCCCCCTGGCTCCGCAACTCTATTTCTAGATCACTTTGACGTCTGGCTACCTTACTTCCTTTCCTCGGATACCCCTGCCCTCATTCTCGGTGACTTCAATCTCCCTGTTGATAATCCCACTGCCTCCTCTGCAAAACAACTTCTGCAACTTACTTCCTCTTTCGGCCTGTCACAATGGACTGACTCTCCCACTCACAAAGATGGTCACTCCCTTGATCGGATTTTCAGTTTTCAATGCACTATCTCAAACTTCACAAACTCACCTTTTCCTCTTTCTGACCACCACCTCCTCACTTGTACCATTACCTCCCTCCCTACAACTCTCACTCTTTCTACCCCTCAGGCTAACCTTCACAGAAATATCAAGTCACTAGATTAGCAACAGCTCACTAGCTCTCTCGAACCTCTTCTCTCTTTTATCCCCTCCTTTTCCTTTCCTGATGAATCCATCTGCCACTATAACTCCACCCTTACATCGGTCCTTGATAACCTGGCCCCACCTACCATAACTCGGATAACATACACTCATCCTCAGCCCTGGCATACTCCTCTGACACGGTACCTACGCAGATGTTCCCATACTGCTGAGGGACACTGGAGGAAATCTCTGAGTTCTGCTGACTTTCTTCATATAAGTTCATCTTGAAATCTTACTATTCTGCCCTTAATCTATATAAGCAACATTACTTCTCCACTCTTATCTCTACTCTTTCTTCAAACAACAAAACCTCTGTTCTCCACATTCAATACTCTTCTCCGCCCACCCCCACCTCAATTTTTCTCTCAGCCCAAGATTTTGCCAGCTACTTCAACAACAAAATCGGCTCCATCAGAAATGAAATCAGCTCTCAACTTACTACCGGTCTCCCTCCCCCTCAAAAGCTTACAATCATCCAAAACCCACATAGCCATAAATTTAGCTCTTTTGCCCCTGTTACATGTCCACTAGATCTGCATACCAAGTCCTGCATGGCCACGCAGACGCGATTAGAATTACTGAAGCTCTCTCCTGTTTTATCAGAGCAATCACCCGGGGAAGGAGAGGAAACGGTGGAAACACATAAGCTAGGTTGAACGACCAAGGCACTGCCAAGGCATCTATCAGTTCGGCCTGAGGATCCCTCGACATGGATCCGTATCTTGGGAGCTTGGCATTCTGTCGAGACGCCATCAGATCCAATTCCGGTCTGCCCCATCGGAGAATCAGTGAGGCAAAAACCTCCGGATGGAGTTCCCACTCACCCGGATGAAAAGCCTGTCGACTTAAAAAGTCTGCTTCCCAGTTGTCCACTCCTGGGACGTAGATTGCTGACAGATAACGAGAGTGGGCCTCCGCCCATCGAATGATCTTGGATACTTCTATCATCGCTAAGGAACTCCTCGTTCCTCCCTGATGATTGATGTAAGCGACAGACGTAATGTTGTCCGACTGGAATCTGATGAATATGGCCGAAGCCAACTGAGGCCATGCCTGAAGCGCATTGAATATTGCTCTCAATTCCAGAATATTGATTGGAAGGAAAGACTCCACCTGAGTCCATACACCCTGAGCCTTCAGGGAATTCCAGACTGCACCCCAGCCCAGTAGACTGGCGTCCGTTGTAACTATCACCCACGAGGGTCTGCGGAAACACGTCGATTGGGACAGATGATCCAGCGACAACCACCAAAGAAGAGAGTTTCTGGTCTCTTGATCCAGATTTATCGGAGGAAATAAATTTGCATAGTCCCCATTCCACTGTCTGAGCATGCACAGTTGCAGTGGTCTGAGATGAAACCGAGCAAACGGAATGATGTCCATTTCCGCCATCATCAATCCAATTACCTCCATACACTGAGCCACTGATGGCCGAGGATTGGACTGAAGGGCTCTGCATGTATTTAGAATCTTTGGCTTTCTGACCTCCGTCAGAAAAATCTTCATGGCTATAGAGTCTATCACAGTTCCCAAGAAGGGAACCTTTGTCTGTGGGATTAGTGAACTCTTCTAAATTCACCTTCCATCCGTGAGTTCTCAGAAAGGACAACACTGTGTCTGTATGAGACTTTGTTAGATGATAAGACGACGCCTGAATCAAAATATCGTCCAGCTAAGGCGCCACTGCTATGCCCCGCGGCCTGAGAACCGCCAGAAGGGACCCTAGAACATTTGTGAAGATCCTGGGTGCTGTGGCCAATCCGAAGGGAAGAGCCACGAACTGAAAATGTTTGTCCAGGAAGGCAAACCTCAGGTACTGATGATGATCCTTGTGAATAGGAATATGAAGGTATGCATCCTTCAAGTCCACGGTAGTCATATATTGACCCTCCTGGATCATTGGTAAAATCGTTCGGATAGTCTCCATCTTGAAAGATGGGACTCTGAGAAATTTGTTTAGACTCTTGAGATCTAAAATAGGTCTGAACATTACCTCTTTTTTGGGAACCACGAAAAGATTTGAGTAAAACCCCTGTCCCTGTTCTAGTCTTGGAACGGGACGAATTACTCCCATAGTAGAGAGGTCTTTTACACAACGTAAGAACGCCTATCTTTTTATCTGGTCTACAGACAATCGTGAAAGAAGAATTCTCCCTCTTGGGAGAAAACTTTTGAATTCCAGTTGATACCCGTGGGTCACGATTTCCAGTGCCCAGGGGTCCTGAACATCTCTTGCCCAAGCCTGGGCAAAGAAAGAAAGTCTGCCCCCTACTAGATCCGGTCCCGGATCGGGGGCCGCCCCTTCATGCTGTCTTTGTAGTAGCAGCGGGCTTCTTGGGTTGTTTACCCTTGTTCCAAGCCTGGTTGGGTCTCCAGACGGACTTGGCCTGAGCAAAATTCCCTTCCTGCTTTGTGGAGGAAGAGGAAGAAGAGGGTACTCCTTTAAAGTTCCGAAAAGAACAAAAATTATTTTGTTTACCCCTCATCTTAACAGACTTATCCTGAGGTAGAGCGTGACCTTTACCTCCAGTAAAGTCATAAATGATTTCCTTCAACTCAGGCCCGAATAGGGTCTTACCCTTGAAAGGAATAGCCAAGAGCTTTGACTTAGATAACACATCAGCAGACCACGATTTTAACCATAACGCTCTACGCGCTAAAATGGCAAATCCTGTATTTTTAGCCGCCAACTTAGCAATTTGAAAGGCGGCATCTGTGATAAAAGAATTAGCTAGCTTGAGAGCCTTAATTCTATCTAAAATGTCCTCTAAGGGGGGTCTCAATTTTAAGAGACTCTTCTAAGGCATCAAACCAGAAAGCCGCTGCAGTAGTAACTGGAACAATTCACGCTGTTGGTTGTAAAAGGAAACCCTGATGAATAAATAACTTCTTTAGAAGACCCTCTAATTTATTATCCATAGGGTCTTTGAAAGCACAGCTGTCCTCAATAGGAATAGTTGTAAGCTTAGCCAGGGTAGATATAGCTCCCTCCACCTTAGGGACAGTCTGCCAAGAGTCCCGAATGGTGTCTGATATGGGATACATTTTCTTAAAATTAGGAGGAGAGAACGGTATACCCGGTCTGTCCCACTCCTTCTTGATAATCTCCGAGATTCTCTTAGGAACCGGAAAAACATCAGTGTAAGTGGGTACTTCTAGATATTTGTCCATTTTACACAATTTCTCTGGTGGTACCATAATAGGGTCACAGTCATCCAGATTCGCTAAGACCTCCCGAAGTAACAGGCAGAGGTGTTCCAGCTTAAATTTAAAGGACATGACGTCCGAATCTGTCTGCGGTAACACACTTCCCGATTCCAAAAGTTCCCCCTCAGACAAAATTTCCCTGACCCCCAACTCAGATCCTTGTGAGGGCATATCGGAAATAGCCAACAAGGCATCAGAGGACTCAGTATTCACATTGACTCCTGTCATACTGCGTTTACCCTGTAACACTGGTAGCGTAGATAATACCTCTGTAAGGGTAGATGACATAACTGCAGCCATATCCTGCAGAGTAAAAGAATTAGACGCGGTTGAGGAACTCGGCGTCGCCTGGGTGGGCGTTAAAGGTTGTGACACTTGGGGAGAATTAGGCAGCAAATCCTGATTCTCTTCAGACTGAGAATCATCCTAAGGCACACTTTCTTTACATAAAATATGCTTTTTACATTGTAAGGCCCATTTCTGTACAATAGGTACACAAAGTAAGAGGGGGTTCCACAATGGCCTCTAAACACATAGAACAAGGAGTTTCCTCAAGTTCAGACATGTTAAACAGACTAGCAATAGCCACAATAGTCGTTTTTAACCTTATTTATTAATTGAAAGAATTTTCAGGAAAAAATGGACTGCGCCTTTAAATAATGAAAGGGCAACAATTTTCCTGTACTGCACCAAAACAATGTTTTTGCACTAAAAAATTATACTCAACAGTTCAAATTTTCCAAAAATTATTGCAGCATTTGAGAAAAAGCTAAATCACCCTGTAAATATTCTTTTTATTATGTTAAATAAACTTTAAACAACGATAACAGCCTACCTGCCCCAGGGTACTCAAAATTGATTTAACAACGATCCGGTGACTGAATTTCAACTTTAGGCCCCACCAGAGCTAGTGCCTGCTGCCTTCTAGTGAGGAGAAAACTGCGCGTCTGAGCGCGCGAAATAGGCCACACCCTTCGTGGGCGTTGCATTAACAGTCTCCATAACCGCATGGGAAGCGGTTTAAATAAGCCATGTGGGCCCCTAATGTTTTCACACACGCATCTCATTTATGCCATTATTAAATACAGAAAGTGTCACAGCTGCCTCTCCCAGTGTCAAGCCCCTATTGATTTTCATAACCGTAGCAATCAATATGTATAAACCAGTAATGTCAGTAACACCATAATCCATATATGTCTACTGCTTACCCCTTCCCTTACAGGGAATAATGTCAGCCAGTTCTGATATAACTAGTCTCCTCAGAAATAAAAGACTGAATATACCTCAATGCTGCTTGTAGCATGACACCGTTCTCCACACTTAAGATTTTTCTTGCACTACCTTCAGAAGCTCTGTGGGAACCAGAATGGATCTTAGTAACGTCTGCTAAGATCATCATACTCAGGGCAGAAAAAAGATCTCTTCATTCCTCCTGGGAATCCAGACCGACGATTTCTCCGAGGAAAATAGTACTCACCGGTACCATTTTAAAATAAAATAATTCTTGATTGAAGAATCTAAAACTAACACCTCACTTTACCTATTCCTATTACTAACACAGGCAAAAAGAATGACTGGAGGGAAGGGAGGAGCTATATATACAGCTCTGCTGTGGTGCTCTTTGCCACTTCCTGTTAGCAGGAGGATAAATCCCACAAGTAAGGATGAAATCCGTGGACTTGTCATATCTTGTAGAAGAAATACTGCTAGCCTAAGCTCAGTGAAGCTCCGTTGCAGAAAGTCTCTAGTTCCATGCAGCTATACACGTGGGAGTGGTTAGCTGCTCCTCCTCTAATGGTAATTTGCCAGTGCACCCCTCAGTCAGTTCAAAGGACTCCCAGTTTGCTGAAGACAAGGTTGCCATGGTCCCTTGTAGGCTTCCTGTTTGAGTTATATGAGTAATGCCCCTCCCTCTTGCTGCTTCAGGCTGCTCTGATCGGCTCCACACATAGATAGTGTCATTACACTTTTGCCGATCTGTGTGCTGCAGCCTGAAATATACCGGCCAGCTGCCTGCTCTAAGATTATGCCCCCCCCTGCTGGAGTGACCTAAGGCGGCTGCCGAGTTGGGCCTTAAGTAAACGCCGGGCCTGGTTCTAATCACAGACAAAAGGGCACCCAGAACCTTAGTGAATATTCTTGGAGCTGTAGCCAGACCAAATGGTAGAGCCGCAAACGGAAAATGCTTGTCCAGAAAGGCAAACCTCAGAAACTGGTAATGTTCTCTGTGAAATGAAACATGAAGGTAAGCATCTTTTAAATCTATTGTGGACATAAACTGACATTACTGAAAAAAGGCAGAATAGTCCAAATGGTTTGCATTTTGAAAGATGGAATCCTTACAAACTTGTTCAGAGCTTTCAGATTAAGAACTGGTCTGAAAGTACCTTCCTTCTTTGGAACAATGAAGAGATTTGCATAAAATCCCCTCCCCTGTTCTTGCAAAGGAACCAATACAATAACTCCTATAGCTTCCAGATCTGAGACAGACTGGAAAAAAAGCTCAAGCTTTTAAAGAATTACTTGGAACATTGGACAGAAAACCTTCCTCTGGGAGGCTGTGTTCTGAATTCTATTCAATAGGATATTATGGGAGGCTATATTCAGAACCCAGAGATCTGGAACAGACTGAAACCAAGCCTTATGAAAGTGGCTTTACCTGCCCCCTACCAGAACTTCTGGATCGGGGGCTGCATGTTCATGCAGATTTGGTATTAGGGATAGATTTCTTAGCCTGCTTTGATTTGTTCCAATTAGCACTAGTCCTCCAGACTGGGCCAGATGTGCCTTGCTTCTGAGCAGAGGAGTCAAACTTATGTTCCTTATTCTGATGAAAGGAACGAAAACGATTGGAAGCTTTAGATTTCTCTTTAGACTTCTGGTCTTGAGGGAAAAAATAAAATGCATGCCTACCTGATAAATGCATTTCCTTCTTGGCAGTGAGGGTCCATGAAAACATTCATTCATAACCTATGGGAAATACTTCACCTGGCTACCAGGAGGCACAGACACCCCAAACAGAACATTGAAATATTCCCCCCCACTTCCCCTACCCTCTCAGTAATTCAAGCTGAGTATAAGGAAAAGTAGAGAGAGAAAAGGGGTACAGAGGTGCCAAGACTGCTGCCACTACTAAAGATCAGGGTGGGTTTGTGGACCCTCACTGCCAAGAAGGAAATTAATTTATCATCAGGTAAGCATATATTTTATTTTTCTTCTAATGGCAGTGAGGGTCCACGAAAACATTCATAACCTACAGAAATCAATACTCAGGCTGAGGAGTACACAAATGTTAGGGAGAGGAAGTAGGTAAGGCAGTCTTAAAGGGACACTGAACCTAAATTTTTTCTTTCATGATTCAGATAGAGCAATTTTAAGCAACTTTCTAATTTACTCCTATTATCAATTTTTCTTTATTCTCTAGCTATCTTTATTTGAAAAGCAAGAAACATAATTTATGTAAGAACTTACCTGATAAATTAATTTCTTTCATATTAGCAAGAGTCCATGAGCTAGTGACGTATGGGATATACATTCCTACCAGGAGGGGCAAAGTTTCCCAAACCTCAAAATGCCTATAAATACACCCCTCACCACACCCACAATTCAGTTTAACGAATAGCCAAGAAGTGGGGTGATAAGAAAGGAGCAAAAGCATCAAAAATAAGGAATTTGGAATAATTGTGCTTTATACAAAAAAATCATAACCACCACAAAAAAGGGTGGGTCTCATGGACTCTTGCTAATATGAAAGAAATGAAACTTCCACGCAAAACTTCCACGCAAGAGTCACTAGAGAGGGAGGGATAAAATAAAGACAGCCAATTCCGCTGAAAAAATAATCCACAACCCAAATCAAAAGTTTTAATCTTAATAATGAAAAAAACTGAAATTATAAGCAGAAGAATCAAACTGAAACAGCTGCCTGAAGTACTTTTCTACCAAAAACTGCTTCAGAAGAAGAGAAAACATCAAAATGGTAGAATTTAGTAAAAGTATGCAAAGAAGACCAAGTTGCTGCTTTGCAAATCTGATCAACAGAAGCTTCATTCCTAAAAGCCCAGGAAGTAGAAACTGACCTAGTAGAATGAGCCGTAATCCTTTGAGGCGGGGACTTACCCGACTCCACATAAGCATGATGAATCAAAGACTTTAACCAAGATGCCAAAGAAATGGCAGAAGCTTTCTGACCTTTTCTGGAACCAGAAAAGATAACAAATAGACTAGAAGTCTTTCTAAAATCTTTAGTAGCTTCAACATAATATTTCAAAGCTCTTACTACATCCAAAGAATGTTAAGATCTCTCCTTCGAATTCTTAGGATCAGGGCACAATGAAGGGACAACAATTTCCCTACTAATGTTGTTAGAATTCACAACCTTAGGTAAAAATTGAAATGAAGTCCGCAACACCGCCTTATCCTGATGAAAAATCAGAAAAGGAGATTCACAAGAAAGAGCAGATAACTCAGAAACTCTTCTAGCAGAAGAGATGGCCAAAAGGAACAAAACTTTCCAAGAAAGTAATTTAATATCCAGAGAATACATAGGTTCAAACGGAGGAGCCTGTAAAGCCCTCAGAACCAAATTAAGACTCCAAGGAGGAGAGATTGACTTAATGACAGGCTTGATACGAACCAAAGCCTGTACAAAACAATGAATATCAGGAAGATTAGCAATCTTTCTGTGAAAAAGAACAGAAAGAGCAGAGATCTTTCCTTTCAAAGAACTTGCAGATAAACCTTTATCCAAACCATCCTGAAGAAACTGTAAAATTCTAGGAATTCTAAAAGAATGCCAGGAGAACTTATGAGAAGAACACCAAGAAATGTAAGTCTTCCAGACTCGATAATAAATCTTCCTAGACACAGATTTACGATCCTGTAACATAGTATTAATTACTGAGTCAGAGAAACCTCTATGACTAAGAATCAAGCGTTCAATTTCCATACCTTCAAATTTAATGATTTGAGATCCTGATGGAAAAAACATAATTTATGCTTACCTGATAAATTTATTTCTCTTGTAGTGTATCCAGTCCACGGATCATCCATTACTTGTGGGATATTCTCCTTCCCAACAGGAAGTTGCAAGAGGATCACCCACAGCAGAGCTGCTATATAGCTCCTCCCCTCACTGCCATATCCAGTCATTCGACCGAAACAAGCCGAGAAAGGAGAAACCATAGGGTGCAGTGGTGACTGTAGTTTAATTAAAATTTAGACCTGCCTTAAAAGGACAGGGCGGGCCGTGGACTGGATACACTACAAGAGAAATAAATTTATCAGGTAAGCATAAATTATGTTTTCTCTTGTTAAGTGTATCCAGTCCACGGATCATCCATTACTTGTGGGATACCAATACCAAAGCTAAAGTACACGGATGATGGGAGGGACAAGGCAGGAACTTAAACGGAAGGAACCACTGCCTGTAGAACCTTTCTCCCAAAAACAGCCTCCGAAGAAGCAAAAGTGTCAAATTTGTAAAATTTTGAAAAGGTGTGAAGCGAAGACCAAGTCGCAGCCTTGCAAATCTGTTCAACAGAGGCCTCATTTTTAAAGGCCCAGGTGGAAGCCACAGCTCTAGTAGAATGAGCTGTAATCCTTTCAGGGGGCTGCTGTCCAGCAGTCTCATAGGCTAAGCGTATTATGCTCCGAAGCCAAAAGGAGAGAGAGGTTGCCGAAGCTTTTTGACCTCTCCTCTATCTAGAGTAAACGACAAACAGGGCAGATGTTTGACGAAAATCTTTAGTAGCCTGTAAGTAAAACTTCAAGGCACGGACTACGTCCAGATTATGCAAAACACGTTCCTTCTTTGAAGAAGGATTAGGACACAATGATGGAACAACAATCTCTTGATTGATATTCCTGTTAGAAACCACCTTAGGTAAAAACCCAGGTTTGGTACGCAGAACTACCTTGTCTGAATGAAAAATCAGATAAGGAGAATCACAATGTAAGGCAGATAACTCAGAGACTCTTCGAGCCGAGGAAATAGCCATCAAAAACAGAACTTTCCAAGATAAAAGTTTAATATCAATGGAATGAAGGGGTTCAAACGGAACTCCCTGAAGAACTTTAAGAACCAAGTTTAAGCTCCACGGGGGAGCAACAGTTTTAAACACAGGCTTAATCCTAACCAAAGCCTGACAAAATGCCTGGACGTCTGGAACTTCTGCCAGATGCTTGTGCAAAAGAATAGACAGAGCAGAGATCTGTCCTTTTAAAGAACTAGCTGATAAGCCTTTGTCCAAACCCTCTTGGAGAAAGGACAATATCCTAGGAATCCTAACCTTACTCCATAAGTAACTCTTGGATTCAAACCAATAAAGATATTTACGCCATATCTTATGGTAGATTTTCCTGGTGACAGGCTTCCGAGCCTATATTAAGGTATCAATGACTGACTCGGAGAAGCCACGCCTTGATAGAATCAAGCGTTCAATCTCCATGCAGTCAGTCTCAGAGAAATTAGATTTGGATGATTGAAAGGACCTTGTATTAGAAGGTCCTGCCTCAGAGGAAGAGTCCATGGTGGAAGAGATGACATGTCCACTAGGTCTGCATACCAGGTCCTGCGTGGCCACGCAGGCGCTATCAGAATCACTGATGCTCTCTCCTGTTTGATTTTGGCAATCAGTCGAGGGAGCAGAGGAAACGGTGGAAACACATAGGCCAGGTTGAAGAACCAAGGAGCTGCTAGAGCATCTATCAGTGTTGCTCCCGGGTCCCTGGACCTGGATCCTTAACAAGGAAGCTTGGCGTTCTGGCGAGACGCCATGAGATCCAGTTCTGGTTTGCCCCAACGATGGACCAGTTGAGCAAACACCTCCGGATGGAGTTCCCACTCCCCCGGATGAAAAGTCTGACGACTTAGAAAATCCGCCTCCCAGTTCTCTACTGGGATGTGGATTGCTGACAGGTGGCAAGAGTGAGACTCTGCCCAGCGAATTATCTTTGAGACTTCTAACATCGCTAGGGAACTCCTGGTTCCCCCTTGATGGTTGATGTAAGCCACAGTCGTGATGTTGTCCGACTGAAATCTGATGAACCTCAGTGTTGCTAACTGAGGCCAAGCTAGAAGAGCCTTGAATATTGCTCTTAACTCCAGAATATTTATTGGGAGGAGTTTCTCCTCCTGAGTCCACGATCCCTGAGCCTTCAGGGAGTTCCAGACTGCGCCCCAACCTAGAAGGCTGGCATCTGTTGTTACAATCGTCCAATCTGGCCTGCGAAAGGTCATACCCTTGGACAGATGGACCCGAGAAAGCCACCAGAGAAGAGAATCTCTGGTCTCTTGATCCAGATTTAGTAGAGGGGACAAATCTGAGTAATCCCCATTCCACTGACTTAGCATGCATAATTGCAGCGGTCTGAGATGCAGGCGCGCAAATGGCACTATGTCCATTGCCGCTACCATTAAGCCGATTACTTCCATGCACTGAGCCACTGACGGGCGTGGAATGGAATGAAGGACACGGCAAGCATTTAGAAGTTTTGATAACCTGGACTCCGTCAGGTAAATTTTCATCTCTACAGAATCTATAAGAGTCCCTAGGAAGGAGACTCTTGTGAGTGGTGATAGAGAACTCTTTTCCACATTCACTTTCCACCCATGCGACCTCAGAAATGCCAGAACTATCTCTGTATGAGACTTGGCAATTTGAAAGCTTGATGCCTGTATCAGGATGTCGTCTAGATACGGAGCCACCGCTATGCCTCGCGGTCTTAGAACCGCCAGAAGTGAGCCCAGAACCTTTGTAAAATTTCTCGGGGCAGTGGCCAACCCGAAGGGAAGAGCTACAAATTGGTAATGCCTGTCTAGAAAGGCAAACCTTAGGAACCGATGATGATTTTTGTGAATCGGTATGTGAAGGTAGGCATCCTTTAAGTCCACTTTGGTCATGTACTGGCCCTCTTGGATCATGGGTAGGATGGTCCGAATAGTTTCCATTTTGAATGATGGAACTCTGAGGAATTTGTTTAAGATCTTTAGATCCAAGATTGGTCTGAAGGTTCCCTCTTTCTTGGGAACCACAAACAGATTTGAATAAAATCCCTGTCCTTGTTCCGTCCGCGGAACTGGATGGATCACTCCCATTACTAGGAGGTCTTGCACACAGCTTAGGAATGCCTCTTTCTTTATCTGGTTTGCTGATAACCTTGAAAGATGAAATATCCCTAGTGGAGGAGAAGCTTTGAAGTCCAGAAGATATCCCTGAGATATGATCTCCAACGCCCAGGGATCCTGAACATCTCTTGCCCACGCCTGGGCGAAGAGAGAAAGTCTGCCCCCCACTAGATCCGTTTCCGGATAGGGGGCCGTTCCTTCATGCTGTCTTGGGGGCAGCAGCAGGCTTTCTGGCCTGCTTGCCCTTGTTCCAGGACTGGTTAGGTTTCCAGGCCTGTCTGGAATTAGCAACAGTTCCCTCTTGTTTTGAAGCGGAGGAAGTTGATGCTGCTCCTGCCTTGAAATTTTGAAAGGCACGAAAATTAGACTGTTTGGCCTTTGATTTGGCCCTGTCCTGAGGAAGGGTATGACCCTTGCCTCCCGTAATGTAAGCAATAATTTCCTTCAAGCCAGGCCCGAATAAGGTCTGCCCCTTGAAAGGAATGTTGAGTAATTTAGACTTTGAAGTCAAGTCAGCTGACCAGGATTTAAGCCATAGTGCCTGGATGGCGAATCCGGAATTCTTAGCCGTTATTTTAGTCAAATGAACAATGGCATCAGAAACAAATGAGTTAGCTAGCTTAAGAGTTCTAAGCTTGTCAATAATTTCATTCAATGGAGCTGTCTGGATGGCCTCTTTCAGGGCCTCAAACCAGAATGCCGCCGCAGCATTTTCAGGCGCAATGCATGCAAGGGGCTGTAAAATAAAACCTTGTTGAATAAACATTTTCTTAAGGTAACCCTCCAATTTTTTATCCATTGGATCTGAAAAAGCACAACTGTCCTCAACCGGGATAGTGGTACGCTTTGCTAAAGTAGAAACTGCTCCCTCCACCTTAGGGACCGTCTGCCATAAGTCCCGTGTAGTGGCGTCTATTGGAAACATTTTTCTAAATATAGGAGGTGGGGAAAAGGGCACACCGGGTCTATCCCACTCCTTGCTAATAATTTCTGTAAGCCTTTTAGGTATAGGAAAAACGTCAGTACACACCGGCACCACATAGTATCTATCCAGCCTACACAATTTCTCTGGAATTGCAACTGTGTTACAGTCATTCAGAGCAGCTAATACCTCCCCAAGCAATACACGGAGGTTCTCAAGCTTAAATTTAAAATTAGAAATCTCTGAATCAGCTTTCCCCGAGTCAGAGATGTCACCCACAGACTGAAGCTCTCCGTCCTTATGTTCTGCATACTGTGACGCAGTATCAGACATGGCTCTAACAGCATTTGCGCGCTCTGTATCTCCCCTAACCCCAGAGCTATCGCGCTTGCCTCTTAATTCAGGCAATCTAGATAATTCCTCTGACAGGGTATATTATTCATGATTGCAGCCATGTCCTGCAAGGTAATCGCTATGGGCGTCCCTGATGTAATTGGCGCCATATTAGCGCGCGTCCCCTGAGCGGGAGGCGAAGGGTCTGACACGTGGGGAGAGTTAGTCGGCATAACTTCCCCCTCGACAGAACCCTCTGGTGATAATTCTTTTATAGATAAAGATTGATCTTTACTGTTTAAGGTGAAATCAATACATTTAGTACACATTCTCCTATGGGGCTCCACCATGGCTTTCAAACATAATGAACAAGTAGGTTCCTCTGTATCAGACATGTTTAAACAGACTAGCAATGAGACTAGCAAGCTTGGAAAACACTTTAAAACAAGTTTACAAGCAATATAAAAAACGTTACTGCGCCTTTAAGAAACACAAATTTTCCCAAATTTTGAAATAACAGTGAAAAAATGCAGTTACACTAACAAAATTTTTACAGTGTATGTAATAAGTTAGCAGAGCATTGCACCCACTTGCAAATGGATGATTAACCCCTTAATACCAAAAACGGAATAACAAATGACAAAAACATTTTTTAAACAGTCACAACAACTGCCACAGCTCTACTGTGGCTTTTTACCTCCCTCAATACGACTTTTGAAGCCTTTTGAGCCCTTCAGAGAAGTCCTGGATCATGCAGGAAGAAGCTGGATGTCTGTGTCTGTAATTTTTGCTGTGCAAAAAAACGCCAAAATAAGCCCCTCCCACTCATATTACAACAGTGGGAAGCCTCAGGGAACTGTTTCTAGGCAAAATTCAAGCCAGCCATGTGGAAAAAACTAGGCCCAATAAGTTTTATCACCAAACATATGTAAAAAACGATTAAACATGCCAGCAAACGTTTTAAAATACACTTTTATAAGAGTATGTATCTCTATTAATAAGCCTCATACCAGTCGCTATCACTGCATTTAAGGCTTTACTTACATTACTTCGGTATCAGCAGCATTTTCTAGCAAATTCCATCCCTAGAAAAATATTTTAACTGCACATACCTTATTACAGGAAAACCTGCACGCTATTCCCCCTCTGAAGTTACCTCACTCCTCAGAATATGTGAGAACAGCAAAGGATCTTAGTTTCTTCTACTAAGATCATAGAAAACGCAGGCAGATTCTTCTTCTAAATACTGCCTGAGATAAACAGTACACTCCGGTACCATTTAAAAATAACAAACTTTTGATTGAAGAAATAAACTAAGTATAAAACACCACAGTCCTCTTACGACCTCCATCTTAGTTGAGAGTTGCAAGAGAATGACTGGATATGGCAGTGAGGGGAGGAGCTATATAGCAGCTCTGCTGTGGGTGATCCTCTTGTAACTTCCTGTTGGGAAGGAGAATATCCCACAAGTAATGGATGATCCGTGGACTGGATACACTTAACAAGAGAAATGGGACTTGAGATAGAAGGTCTGGTCTTAACGGAAGTGTCCAAGGTTGGCAACTGGCCATCCGAACGAGATCCGCATACCAAAACCTGTGAGGCCATGCTGGAGCCACCAGCAGTACAAACGAACGTTCCATTAGAATTTTGGAAATCACTCTTGGAAGAAGAACTAGAGGCGGAAAGATATAGGCAGGATGATAATTCCAAGGAAGCGACAATGCGTCCACTGCTTCCGCCTGAGGATCCCTGGATCTGGACAGATACCTGGGAAGTTTCTTGTTTAGATGAGAGGGCATCAGATCTATTTCTGGAAGTCCCCAGATTTGAACAATCTGAAGAAATACCTCTGGGTGAAGAGACCATTCGCTCGGATGTAACGCCTGGCGACTGAGATAATCCGCTTCCCAATTGTCTACACCTGGGATGTGAACAACAGAAAACAGAATTTATGTTTACCTGATAAATTACTTTCTCCAACGGTGTGTCCGGTCCACGGCGTCATCCTTACTTGTGGGATATTCTCTTCCCCAACAGGAAATGGCAAAGAGCCCAGCAAAGCTGGTCACATGATCCCTCCTAGGCTCCGCCTTCCCCAGTCATTCGACCGACGTAAAGGAGGAATATTTGCATAGGAGAAATCATATGATACCGTGGTGACTGTAGTTAAAGAAAATAAATTATCAGACCTGATTAAAAAACCAGGGCGGGCCGTGGACCGGACACACCGTTGGAGAAAGTAATTTATCAGGTAAACATAAATTCTGTTTTCTCCAACATAGGTGTGTCCGGTCCACGGCGTCATCCTTACTTGTGGGAACCAATACCAAAGCTTTAGGACACGGATGAAGGGAGGGAGCAAATCAGGTCACCTAGATGGAAGGCACCACGGCTTGCAAAACCTTTCTCCCAAAAATAGCCTCAGAAGAAGCAAAAGTATCAAACTTGTAAAATTTGGTAAAAGTGTGCAGTGAAGACCAAGTCGCTGCCTTACATATCTGATCAACAGAAGCCTCGTTCTTGAAGGCCCATGTGGAAGCCACAGCCCTAGTGGAATGAGCTGTGATTCTTTCAGGAGGCTGCCGTCCGGCAGTCTCATAAGCCAATCTGATGATGCTTTTAATCCAAAAAGAGAGAGAGGTAGAAGTTGCTTTTTGACCTCTCCTTTTACCAGAATAAACAACAAACAAGGAAGATGTTTGTCTAAAATCCTTTGTAGCATCTAAATAGAATTTAGAGCGCGAACAACATCCAAATTGTGCAACAAACGTTCCTTCTTTGAAACTGGATTCGGACACAAAGAAGGCACGACTATCTCCTGGTTAATGTTTTTGTTAGAAACAACTTTCGGAAGAAAACCAGGTTTAGTACGTAAAACCACCTTATCTGCATGGAACACCAGATAAGGAGGAGAACACTGCAGAGCAGATAATTCTGAAACTCTTCTAGCAGAAGAAATTGCAACCAAAAACAAAACTTTCCAAGATAATAACTTAATATCAACGGAATGTAAGGGTTCAAACGGAACCCCCTGAAGAACTGAAAGAACTAAATTGAGACTCCAAGGAGGAGTCAAAGGTTTGTAAACAGGCTTGATTCTAACCAGAGCCTGAACAAAGGCTTGAACATCTGGCACAGCTACCAGCTTTTTGTGAAGTAACACAGACAAGGCAGAAATCTGTCCCTTCAAGGAACTTGCAGATAATCCTTTCTCCAATCCTTCTTGAAGAAAGGATAGAATCTTAGGAATTTTTACCTTGTCCCAAGGGAATCCTTTAGATTCACACCAACAGATATATTTTTTCCATACTTTGTGGTAAATTTTTCTAGTTACAGGCTTTCTGGCCTGAACAAGAGTATCAATAACAGAATCTGAGAACCCTCGCTTTGATAAGATCAAGCGTTCAATCTCCAAGCAGTCAGTTGGAGTGAAACCAGATTCGGATGTTCGAACGGACCCTGAACAAGAAGGTCCTGTCTCAAAGGTAGCTTCCATGGTGGAGCCGATGACATATTCACCAGGTCTGCATACCAAGTCCTGCGTGGCCACGCAGGAGCTATCAAGATCACCGATGCCCTCTCCTGATTGATCCTGGCTACCAGCCTGGGGATGAGAGGAAACGGCGGGAATACATAAGCTAGTTTGAAGGTCCAAGGTGCTACTAGTGCATCTACTAGAGTCGCCTTGGGATCCCTGGATCTGGACCCGTAGCAAGAAACCTTGAAGTTCTGACGAGAGGCCATCAGATCCATGTCTGGAATGCCCCACAGTTGAGTAATGTGGGCAAAGATTTCCGGATGGAGTTCCCACTCCCCTGGATGTAATGTCTGACGACTCAGAAAATCCGCTTCCCAATTTTCCACTCCTGGGATGTGGATTGCAGACAAGTGGCAGGAGTGAGTCTCCGCCCATTGAATGATTTTGGTCACTTCTTCCATCGCCAGGGAACTCCTTGTTCCCCCCTGATGGTTGATGTACGCAACAGTCGTCATGTTGTCTGATTGAAACCGTATGAACTTGGCCTTTGCTAGCTGAGGCCAAGCCTTGAGAGCATTGAGTATCGCTCTCAGTTCCAGAATATTTATCGGTAGAAGAGATTCTTCCCGAGACAAGTCTGTATAGTCCCCATTCCACTGACTGAGCATGCACAGTTGTAATGGTCTTAGATGAATGCGCGCAAAAGGAACTATGTCCATTGCCGCTACCATCAAACCTATTACTTCCATGCACTGCGCTATGGAAGGAAGAGGAACGGAATGAAGTATTTGACAAGAGTTTAGAAGTTTTGTTTTTCTGGCCTCTGTCAGAAAAATCCTCATTTCTAAGGAGTCTATTATTGTTCCCAAGAAGGGAACCCTCGTTGACGGAGATAGAGAACTCTTTTCTACGTTCACTTTCCATCCGTGAGATCTGAGAAAGGCCAGGACAATGTCCGTGTGAGCCTTTGCTAGAGGAAGGGACGACGCTTGAATCAGAATGTCGTCCAAGTAAGGTACTACTGCAATGCCCCTTGGTCTTAGCACCGCTAGAAGGGACCCTAGTACCTTTGTGAAAATCCTTGGAGCAGTGGCTAATCCGAACGGAAGTGCCACGAACTGGTAATGCTTGTCCAGGAATGCGAACCTTAGGAACCGATGATGTTCCCTGTGGATAGGAATATGTAGATACGCATCCTTTAAATCCACCGTGGTCATGAATTGACCTTCCTGGATGGAAGGAAGAATTGTTCGAATGGTTTCCATTTTGAACGATGGAACCTTGAGAAACTTGTTTAGGATCTTGAGATCTAAGATTGGTCTGAACGTTCCCTCTTTTTTGGGAACTACGAACAGATTGGAGTAGAACCCCATCCCTTGTTCTCCTAATGGAACAGGATGAATCACTCCCATTTTTAACAGGTCTTCTACACAATGTAAGAATGCCTGTTTTTTTATGTGGTCTGAAGACAATTGAGACCTGTGGAACCTCCCCCTTGGGGGAAGCCCTTTGAATTCCAGAAGATAACCTTGGGAGACTATTTCTAGCGCCCAAGGATCCAGAACATCTCTTGCCCAAGCCTGAGCGAAGAGAGAGAGTCTGCCCCCCACCAGATCCGGTCCCGGATCGGGGGCCAACATCTCATGCTGTCTTGGTAGCAGTGGCAGGTTTCTTGGCCTGCTTTCCCTTGTTCCAGCCTTGCATTGGTCTCCAGGCTGGCTTGGCTTGAGAAGTATTACCCTCTTGCTTAGAGGACGTAGCACTTGGGGCTGGTCCGTTTCTACGAAAGGGACGAAAATTAGGTTTATTTTTGGCCTTGAAAGACCTATCCTGAGGAAGGGCGTGGCCCTTGCCCCCAGTGATATCAGAGATAATCTCTTTCAAGTCAGGGCCAAACAGCGTTTTCCCCTTGAAAGGAATGTTAAGCAATTTGTTCTTGGAAGACGCATCCGCTGACCAAGATTTTAACCAAAGCGCTCTGCGCGCCACAATAGCAAACCCAGAATTTTTCGCCGCTAACCTAGCCAATTGCAAAGTGGCGTCTAGGGTGAAAGAATTAGCCAATTTGAGAGCACGGATTCTGTCCATAATCTCCTCATAAGAAGGAGAATTACTAGTGATCGCCTTTTCTAGCTCATCGAACCAGAAACACGCGGCTGTAGTGACAGGGACAATGCATGAAATTGGTTGTAGAAGGTAACCTTGCTGAACAAACATCTTTTTAAGCAAACCTTCTAATTTTTTATCCATAGGATCTTTGAAAGCACAACTATCTTCTATGGGTATAGTGGTGCGTTTGTTTAGAGTAGAAACCGCCCCCTCGACCTTGGGGACTGTCTGCCATAAGTCCTTTCTGGGGTCGACCATAGGAAACAATTTTTTAAATATGGGGGGAGGGACGAAAGGTATACCGGGCCTTTCCCATTCTTTATTTACAATGTCCGCCACCCGCTTGGGTATAGGAAAAGCTTCGGGGGGCCCCGGGACCTCTAGGAACTTGTCCATTTTACATAGTTTCTCTGGGATGACCAAATTCTCACAATCATCCAGAGTGGATAACACCTCCTTAAGCAGAGCGCGGAGATGTTCCAACTTAAATTTAAATGTAATCACATCAGGTTCAGCTTGTTGAGAAATTTTCCCTGAATCTGAAATTTCTCCCTCAGACAAAACCTCCCTGGCCCCCTCAGACTGGTGTAGGGGCCCTTCAGAAACAATATCATCAGCGTCCTCATGCTCTTCAGTATTTTCTAAAACAGAGCAGTCGCGCTTTCGCTGATAAGTGGGCATTTTGGCTAAAATGTTTTTGATAGAATTATCCATTACAGCCGTTAATTGTTGCATAGTAAGGAGTATTGGCGCGCTAGATGTACTAGGGGCCTCTTGTGTGGGCAAGACTGGTGTAGACGAAGGAGGGGATGATGCAGTACCATGCTTACTCCCCTCACTTGAGGAATCATCTTGGGCATCATTTTCTCTAAATATTGTGTCACATAAATCACATCTATTTAAATGAGAAGGGACCTTGGCTTCCCCACATTCAGAACACAGTCTATCTGGTAGTTCAGACATGTTAAACAGGCATAAACTTGATAACAAAGTACAAAAAACGTTTTAAAATAAAACCGTTACTGTCACTTTAAATTTTAAACTGAACACACTTTATTACTGCAATTGCGAAAAAGTATGAAGGAATTGTTCAAAATTCACCAAAATTTCACCACAGTGTCTTAAAGCCTTAAAAGTATTGCACACCAAATTTGGAAGCTTTAACCCTTAAAATAACGGAACCGGAGCCGTTTTTATATTTAACCCCTTTACAGTCCCTGGTATCTGCTTTGCTGAGACCCAACCAAGCCCAAAGGGGAATACGATACCAAATGACGCCTTCAGAAAGTCTTTTCTATGTATCAGAGCTCCTCACACATGCATCTGCATGTCATGCTTCTCAAAAACAAGTGCGCAATACAGGCGCGAAAATGAGACTCTACCTATGATTAGGGAAAGCCCCTAGAGAATAAGGTGTCCAATACAGTGCCTGCCGGTTATTTTACAAAATTCCCAAGATTAAAATAATTCCTCAAGGCTATGGAGTATAAAATATGTTTATATATAAATCGATTTAGCCCAGAAAATGTCTACAGTCTTAAAAAGCCCTTGTGAAGCCCTTATTTACTGTCTGTAATAAAATGGCTTACCGGATCCCATAGGGAAAATGACAGCTTCCAGCATTACATCGTCTTGTTAGAATGTGTCATACCTCAAGCAGCAAAAGTCTGCTCACTGTTCCCCCAACTGAAGTTAATTCCTCTCAACAGTCCTGTGTGGAAACAGCCATCGATTTTAGTAACGGTTGCTAAAATCATTTTCCTCTTACAAACAGAAATCTTCATCTCTTTTCTGTTTCAGAGTAAATAGTACATACCAGCACTATTTTAAAATAACAAACTCTTGATTGAATAATAAAAACTACAGTTAAACACTAAAAAACTCTAAGCCATCTCCGTGGAGATGTTGCCTGTACAACGGCAAAGAGAATGACTGGGGAAGGCGGAGCCTAGGAGGGATCATGTGACCAGCTTTGCTGGGCTCTTTGCCATTTCCTGTTGGGGAAGAGAATATCCCACAAGTAAGGATGACGCCGTGGACCGGACACACCTATGTTGGAGAAATTAGACATTCCGCCCATACAAGTATCCGAGATACTTCTTTCATAGCTTGAGGACTGAGTCCCACCTTGATGATTAACATACGCCACAATTGTGACACTGTCCGTCTGAAAACAAATAAACGATTCCCTCTTCAGAAGAGGCCAGAACTGAAGAGCTCTGAAAATCGCACAGAGTTCCAAAATGTTGATTGGTAATCTCGCCTCCTGAGATTCCCAAACCCCCTGCGCTGTCAGAGATGCCCATACAGCTCCCCAACCTGAAAGACTCGCATCTGTTGAGATCACAGTCCAGGTTGGACGAACAAAAGAGGCCCCTTGAATTAAACAATGGTGATCCAACCACCAAGTCAGAGAAGATCGAACATTGGGATTTAAGGATATTATTTGAGATATCCATGTATAATCCCTGCACCACTGGTTCAGCATACAAAGCTGAAGAGGTCTCATGTGAAAACGAGCAAAGGGGATCGCGTCCGATGCAGCAGTCAAGAGACCTAGAATTTCCATGCAAAAAGCTACCGAAGAGAATGACAGACTGAAGGTTTTGACAAGCTGAAACCAACGTCAGACGTCTCTTTTCTGTTAGAGACAAAGTCATGGACACTGAATCTATTTGAAAGCCCAAAAAGGTTACCTTTGTCTGAGGAATCAAAGAACTCTTTGGTAAATTGATCCTCCAACCATGTCTTTGAAGAAACAACACAAGTTGATTCGTATGAGATTCTGCAGAATGTAAAGACTGAGCAAGTACCAAGATATCGTCCAAATAAGGAAATACCGCAATACCCTGTTCTCTGATGACAGAGAGAAGGGCACCGAGAACCTTTGAAAAGATCCTTGGAGCTGTTGCTAGGCCAAACGGAAGGGCAACAAACTGGTAATGCTTGTCTAGAAAAGAGAATCTCAGAAACTGATAGTGATCTGGATGAATTGGAATATGAAGATATGCATCCTGTAAATCTATTGTGGACATATAATGCCCTTGCTGAACAAAAGGCAGAATAGTCCTTATAGTCACCATTTTGAATGTTGGTATTGTTACATAACGATTCAATATTTTTAGATCCAGAACTGGTCTGAAGGAATTCTCCTTCTTTGGTACAATGAATAGATTTGAGTAAAACCCCAGACCCCGTTCCAGAACTGGAACTGGTACAATTACCCCAGCCGACTCTAGATCTGAAACACATTTCAGAAATGCCTGAGCCTTCACTGGGTTTACTGGAATGCGAGAGAGAAAAAATCTTCTCACAGGAGGTCTTATCTTGAAACCTATTCTGTATCCTTGAGAAACAATGTTCTGAATCCAAAGACTGTGAATCGAATTGATCCAAATATCTTAAAAATCGTAACCTGCCCCCTACCAGCTGTGCTGGAATGAGGGCCGCACCTTCATGCGGATTTAGGAGCTGGTTTTGACTTTTTAAAAGGCTTGGATTTATTCCAAACTGGAGGTTTCCAAACTGAAACCGTTCCTTTAGGGGAAGGGTCAGGCTTCTGTTCTTTATTCTGACGAAAGGAACGAAAACGATTAGCAGCCCTGTATTTACCTTTAGATTTTTTATCCTGAGGCAAAAAGGTTCCTTTCCCCCCAGTAACAGTTGAAATAATAGAATCCAACTGTGAACCAAATAATTTATTACTTTGGAAAGAAAGAGAAAGCAAAGTTGACTTAGAAGTCATATCTGCATTCCAAGATTTAAGCCATAAAGCTCTTCTAGCTAAGATAGCTAAAGACATATATCAGATCACAGATAAAGTTATTAGCATGTTGAAGAAGTTTAACAATGCTATAAGCATTATGGTCTGACACTTGTTGCGCTAAAGCCTCCAACCAGAAAGTGGAAGCTGCAGCAACATCAGCCAAAGAAATAGCAGGTCTAAGAAGATTACCTGAACATAAATAAGCTCTCCTTAGAAAGGATTCAATCTTCCTGTCTAAAGGATCCTTAAAGGAAGTACTATCCGCCGTAGGAATAGTAGTATGCTTAGCAAGAGTAGAAATAGCCCCATCAACTTTAGGGATTTTATCCCAAAATTCTAATCTATCAGATGGCACAGGGTACAATTTCTTAAACCTTTGAGAAGGAGTAAATGAAGTACCCAGACTATTCCATTCCCTAGAAATTACTTCTGAAATAGCATCAGGAACTGGAAAAACTTCAGGAATAATTACATGAGGTTTGAAAACCGAATTTAAACGCTTAGTAGATTTAGTATCAAGAGGACTAGACTCCTCCATATCTAATGCAACTAACACTTCTTTAAGTAAAGAACGAATAAACCATCTTAAATAAATATGAAGATTTATCAGTGTCAATATCTGAGGCAGAATCTTCTGAACCAGATAGATCCTCATCAAAAACAGATAAGTCAGAATGATGACAGTCACTTAAAAATTCATCTGAAATATGAGAAGTTTTAAAAGACCTTTTACACTTACTGGAAGGAGGAATAACAGACAGGGCCTTCCTAATAGATTTAGAAACAAATTAACAGGGACATCCTGAACATTAGATGTTGAAGGAGCAACAACAGGTAATGGATTATTACTAATGGAAATACAATCTGCATTAGAAAGTTTATCATGACAGTTATCACAAACAACAGCCGGAGGAACAGTTACCAAAAGTTTACAACAGATGCATTTAACTTTGGTAGAACCAGCATTAGGCAGCGTCTTTCCAGAAGTAGATTCTGATCCAGGGTCATGTTGAGACATCTTGCAATATGTAATAGAAAAAACAACATATAAAGCACAAATATCAAATTCCTTAAATGACAGTTTCAGGAATGGGAAAAAATGCCAAATGAACAAGCCTCTAGCAACCAGAAGCAATGAAAAATGAGACTGAAATAATGTGAAAAAAAGGTGGAGACAATAATGACGCCCACATTTTTTGGCGCCAAGTACAACGCCCATATTTTTTGGCGTCAAGAATGACGCCACATCCTGTGACGCCGAAAAAATGACACCCACAATTTTGGTGCAAAAAAAACCGTCTGAACGTCAAATATGACGCAACCATACGCAAACTTCCGGCGTCAATTAGGGCGCCGGAAATGACAAAAATTGTTTTGCGCCAAAAAAGTCAGCGCCAAATAAGACGCAATAAATTGAAACATTTTCAGCCCCCGCGAGCCTAACAGCCCACAGGGAAAAAAAGTCAATTGAAAAAATTATTTTAAGGTAAGAAAAAATATTTCATATGCATTATCCCAAATAATGAAACTGACTGTCTGAAATAAGGAATACTGATTATCCTGAATCAAGGCAAATATAAGTTTAAACACATATATTTAGAACTTTACATATAAAGTGCCCAACCATAGCTTAGAGTGTCATAAAAAATAAGACTTACTTACCCTAAGACACTCATCTACATATAGTAGACAGCCAAACCAGTACTGAAACGAGAATCAGTAGAGGTAATGGTATATAAGAGTATATCTTCGATCTGAAAAGGGAGGTAAGAGATGAATCTCTACGACCGATAACAGAGAACCTATGAAATAGATCCCGTAGAAGGAGACCATGGTATTCAAATAGGCAATACTCTCTTCACATCCCTCTGACATTCACTGCACTCTGAGAGGAAAATCGGGCTCCAGCCTGCTGCGAAGCGCATATCAACGAAGAATCTAGCACAAACTTACTTCACCACCTCCATGGGAGGCAAAGTTTGTAAAACTGAATTGTGGGTGTGGTGAGGGGTGTATTTATAAGCATTTTGAGGTTTGGGAAACTTTGCCCCTCCTGGTAGGAATGTATATCCCATATGTCACTAGCTCATGGACTCTTGCTAATTACATGAAAGAAATGTAAATTTAGAATCCGGCCCATGTTTGGTTCACAACCTGGGTTGTTCTTGCTGATTGGAGGCTAAATGTCAGCCACCATTAAACAAGTGCTGTCCAATGTCTGAACCAAAAATTGGCTGGCTCCTTAGCTTAGATGCCTTCTTTTTCAAATAAAGATAGCAAGAGAACAAAGAAAAATTGATAATAGGAGTAAATTAGAAAGAAAAAAATTTGGGTTTAGTATCCCTTTAATTACTAGGCACCACCGCTTGGGCTCCTTGAGTACACACAGCTGTCATATAATTTCCCTTTTGGTCCCACATAAAATGGCATGATATGAGCGCAACATACCTCAGCAAAGGAGCCCAGATATCCACTATAATGGGAGGCAAAAGACAAATCTTTCATAATTGGTCGCAGAGACTTATGATAAATTTCCATTGAGGTGACAAAAGAATCACAAACAATACCCCATATACATCATTCTGACAAGCACTTTATCAAATGCACAGCTTCATTTTTCAACCACGGAATACTGCACTGTTTTGCAGTCTATTGACACAACCCTTGAAAAGTCTTTTCAGTATATTATCTCTTTTGACCCTCTGGCCAATCAGGATCAAATATAAATGAACTCATTCAATAACAAAGCAATCGCTGTTTAAAATGTTGTGTGTCAGTATTCTGGACCCTACTAGTTGAATGTCAAGCTCTCTTTATTAAGCATTATATGGTGAATTAAAGTTTCATGTCCCTTTAATTGGGTTCACACTTTGAGGAGAACAGTTTGGGTGTAGGTAACTCAATAGACTGTATTTTTTAACTTACCTGCCAGATAGCGGATCGTGTCCAGTTTATGAGATTCCATTAATGTCTTGAGAGAAGCTATATCTATATCAATTTTCTTGTTGATTTCTGTAATGACACCATCTGTAACTGTGTTCTGAGAGAAGAAAAAAAAACGCAGACACATAAAACAACTTGTTCTCTTTCTTTTCCTGGCACAACATGATAAACATTTCATGGTCTGGGGGATTTTTACAGAAGAATTAATGGATATCTGATACTTCTAAGCACTTGTAAGTATGAAGAAGATGAAAACATCACAAGAGCTGGCTTTCACCTCTTATCTCAGTGAGATCAAGGTAAAAAACAATCTGTAGCATGTGTCATATTTGCATACCAAACACCACATCTGAGGAATGTGTGCGTGACCCCCAAACATTACTGTGTAAATAAAGTTTTGTTCTCGTTTCCATAAAGCCAGTAGGTGCCAATCATTACACATACTGTAAATATTTTTATATTGCACCCTGGTCATTGCTTAAAGGGACAAATTTGGAATCCACATAGACGCATTTTAGTTTTGAATAAAAGCATTTTTGGAATATAAATGTATTAGCACAAATAGCCGTTTCAAAGGTGTTTTTAAGTATGCACCGTGCGCCAGCATTTTAAACACAACATTCGCTGAGAGAGCCTAAGGTGTTTGTACCTACTTGTAATGACTCAATCTTTTAATTGCTGATATGATACAAGCCCTACCAGTGATCTGAGCAGCTGCAGTATTTTAAATTAATGGAATGTCCCTTTAATATACTTGTGAGCGAGATGGACAGACAACTGCACGTATTTATGCAAAGTGCCCTTGTGGTTCTGCATTAATATGATATCATAATAAAACATTTGCACTTTGATCTACAAATCCAGGGTGTATGGATAAGATAGTGGGGTTAGGGAAAGGTAAGGGGATTTATGACATTTAAGCCAAGTGTAGAATTATACACTGAATTTATCAAAAACAGAATTTATGCTTACCTGATAAATTACTTTCTCTTGCGGTGTATCCAGTCCACGGATTCATCCTTTACTTGTGGGATATTCTCCTTCCCTACAGGAAGTGGCAAAGAGAGCACACAGCAGAGCTGTCCATATAGCTCCCCCTCTAGCTCCACCCCCCAGTCATTCGACCAAAGGTTAGGAAGAAAAAGGAGAAACCAAAGGGTGCAGTGGTGACTGTAGTTTAAACAAAATTTTTTACCTGACATAAATGTCAGGGCGGGCCGTGGACTGGATACACCGCAAAAGTAATTTATCAGGTAAGCATAAATTCTGTTTTCTCTTGCAAGGTGTATCCAGTCCACAGATTCATCCTTTACTTGTGGGATACCAATACCAAAGCTTTAGGACACGGATGAAGGGAGGGAACAAGACAGGTACCTTAAATGGAAGGCACCACTGCTTGCAAAACCTTTCTCCCAAAAATAGCCTCCAAAGAAGCAAAAGTATTGAATTTGTAAAATTTGGAAAAAGTATGCAGTGAAGACCAAGTCGCTGCCTTACAAATCTGTTCAACAGAAGCCTCGTTTTTAAAAGCCCATGTGGAAGCCACTGCTCTAGTAGAATGAGCAGTAATTGTTTCAGGAGGCTGCTGGCCAGCAGTCTCATAGGCCAAATGGATGATGCTTTTCAGCCAAAAGGAAAGAGAGGTAGCAGTCGCTTTCTGACCTCTCCTCTTACCAGAATAGATAACAAACAAGGAGGATGTTTGTCTGAAATCCTTAGTTGCTTGTAAATAGAATTTTAAAGCACGAACCACATCAAGATTGTGTAACAGACGTTCCTTCTTCGAAGAAGGATTAGGACACAGAGAAGGAACAACTATTTCCTGGTTAATATTCTTGTTAGAAACAACTTTAGGAAGAAAACCAGGTTTGGTAAGATAATAAAAACTACAATTCTAACACCACATTCACTTTACCCTCCCGTAGAGAGACCCTAGTGCTTAGAGCCGGCAAAGAGAATGACTGGGGGGTGGAGCTAGAGGGGGAGCTATATGGACAGCTCTGCTGTGTGCTCTCTTTGCCACTTCCTGTAGGGAAGGAGAATATCCCACAAGTAAAGGATGAATCCGTGGACTGGATACACCTTGCAAGAGAAATAGAAAAAGGATTAAAAAAACTACACTTTATTAACATATATACAAAAAGACATTACCAACAGAGAGTGCTGTGATAGGTCTGAAGAGATGGGAATTATTACTTCCAAACTCCTTTATCAACATTCATACCATTCAGCATCTAACTGCTGTTAACTAGACACAGTAGTAAGAGATGTTTTAGTAGGTATTGGGAGATGGGAATATTCACTTCCAACTCCTTTATTCCATAGCCATACTATCCAACATCCCACTATTACTAATTTTAAAAATAGAGGGGCCAATGGACCAAGCTAGCATGTGTATTCCTTTGGGGATAGAAGCTTAGTGCAGGAAATCTATAGGATTAGAGCCCATACTTCACAGGTGTAGTCACACAAATTGCAAACAAGCTATGCGCTCAAGGGCATCCTCCTGCCTGCGTACTGCTTTGATTTAACAAAGTCAGCCAATTACTAGCTGCATCCCTATATTAATAAATGCATACATACAAAACACACATACCAAACGCATTCATAGTTATCAAAAGTCAGGCAGTTAAATTGTAACTCATGTATATTCCGTGTTTGAGTCAAAGTAAAAAACCTGTCTAAGTGTAATACTGTGTGCAAAATAATGAGCTACCAGGACAACATAATCTTATGTTGCGCCGAGGTATAACCAAAAGTAGACACTATGTTATAACCCAATGTAATTAGCCCAGCAATGTATCGCTATAGTATTAACACTAAAATTAATCACTAGCAGTGAAAAGAACCCCCGCTGCTGTGAATGCTGTGTGTTAGTTGGAACACGCTATCAGCTGATGCCAAGCCCACCGACGCGTTTCCATCACTCAGACGTGACTTCGTCAGGGTATAGGGCCAGCCCAGCGTTAGACTATGTTTTTTATTGGATTCAGTCGTCATAGTAACGTATTTGTTTAAATCGTAAATAGTTTTGCGGAAGTGTAGCACCGCATTGGCCTCTTACAATGTTTAATACAGAGCCTTATTTTCAAAGTTAGAGAGTGATAACTTACTCTTTTATCTGCCAAAAACATTATGAATTAATAAAGTATTATGATAACGATTGTTATATTTATTACCAGTGGTTTTTATATATGCAGAGACAGTGTCAATTCCATCATCAATTGTCACTTTCTGTCACACTATCCTTATTTGGTCTATTTCTTTGGTATAGCACATATTCTCACATGACAATCACAGAGAGTGGAAGGATATTATACAAACACAGAATGTTGCAATATTAAGGTGGCAACGAGGTGATGAAACAAGTAATGCTTATTTAGTAGGTAAATACACGAAACACAGAAAAAGCTGTCTTAATTCAAAAGTCATCTCTTTTTGATTGACATAAGTTCTATTTGTTACTTTGTTATTGTATTTATTTTATGTTACAGCAGTTCTTATAAATTAATTAGGTGGATATGGGTATTTTGTGTATATCTTATTGGATATTTTATTCATCTAGGAATCCATATAATATGTCAATACATGGTTGAATAGGAGATTTTACCACTCTCTAAACCAACCAATATTCAGTTATATGCCTTCATTCAGGATGATCACGTATTGACCATGTAAATCATCCGCATCACAGTTGTAAACATATATATGGATGCTATTTAATTCAGTAAGTGGTAAGAATAAGGGTTGGCGCTAACTGTAATCCTAAAAGCCTAGTTATAAAAACTACTCCTCCTTAGTAGTTCGAAATAGAGTTAATAATGAAAACTAGAGGTAAATAACTGGCGCTAAACAAATAGCTAGGATTACACTACCTAAGGATAATATTAAATCAATACCTATATAGTAAATATCTGTGGTCAAATACAACTCGTGATACAAAAAAATAACATTAATGTGAATTAACCTAGAAATGACAAGTGCACTTGCTACTTAGTGTCGATCCTTAAAATGCAAATAATAAAACTCTGTGGTCTAATCCGTGCTGTGGTGTGGGCTAAAATCTAACAATAGCCTCAACTAGTATTATGATGCAGGCCAAAGGATACAATGTGTAAAAAAAAAAAAAAAAAAAAAATAATATAAAAAAAAAAAGGTGTTATAGCGGTCTGCTAAGTGGAACAATAATAAAATCTGTTAAAGTGTATAGGTGCCGGTTTATGCAAATAAATCTCTCTGACTAGAGTTTAAAAAATATATATATATTTAATACTAAACATTAATAAACAAATGTTGCTGACTGTTATAAAAAATTAAAACACACACTAGGGACGTCTCCCTTAAGTGTAATAGGCAAGAAACAAATATTGGCTCCAAATAGAATGAATATATCACACGTATGTCTGATATAACAAAGTTCCTGTATGATGGGAAAGTCACAGTTTTATAACTAGTAAGGTACCTTACTGAACTCGGAGTAATGGGAGCTGGCAGCTCGACCGTATGTTAATTCCTTGTGCTTTCTTCGGCGTCTGTGTTTGACGGGGTATTTCGCGGCTGAACAACAAGCCGCCCACTTTCGTAATGATTGGCGGTTTGGGCCACACACCCTTTCTTTGATAGGCCGGATGGATCCTCGTACTGAGTGAGTGTGACGGTACCTCTGATGATAGGTGTAGCAGTCTGGTCAATGTCACAACGTCACAAGGTGCCTGTGAACCTTAAATAAGGTGGAAGTGTTCCTTAAAAACTGCACTCCAAGCAGTATTAGCAGCAGGATAGGACAACTAATATTGGCGCTGATCAGATCCCTGGTCCTCAAGTGGCAGTTGACTTTGTTAGTCCACAAGAGGGGGCTGGATCGCAGCTGTTAGTGTCGTATAAGTCTCGTAGTGTCCCAATAGTAAAAACAAAATCACTGGAGTAAATTCTACGCGTTTCACCCCAGGAGGGCTTTATCAAGATCTTGATAAAGCCCTCCTGGGGTGAAACGCGTAGAATTTACTCCAGTGATTTTGTTTTTACTATTGGGACACTACGAGACTTATACGACACTAACAGCTGCGATCCAGCCCCCTCTTGTGGACTAACAAAGTCAACTGCCACTTGAGGACCAGGGATCTGATCAGCGCCAATATTAGTTGTCCTATCCTGCTGCTAATACTGCTTGGAGTGCAGTTTTTAAGGAACACTTCCACCTTATTTAAGGTTCACAGGCACCTTGTGACGTTGTGACATTGACCAGACTGCTACACCTATCATCAGAGGTACCGTCACACTCACTCAGTACGAGGATCCATCCGGCCTATCAAAGAAAGGGTGTGTGGCCCAAACTGCCAATCATTACGAAAGTGGGCGGCTTGTTGTTCAGCCGCGAAATACCCCGTCAAACACAGACGCCGAAGAAAGCACAAGGAATTAACATACGGTCGAGCTGCCAGCTCCCATTACTCCGAGTTCAGTAAGGTACCTTACTAGTTATAAAACTGTGACTTTCCCATCATACAGGAACTTTGTTATATCAGACATACGTGTGATATATTCATTCTATTTGGAGCCAATATTTGTTTCTTGCCTATTACACTTAAGGGAGACGTCCCTAGTGTGTGTTTTAATTTTTTATAACAGTCAGCAACATTTGTTTATTAATGTTTAGTATTAAATATATATATATTTTTTAAACTCTAGTCAGAGAGATTTATTTGCATAAACCGGCACCTATACACTTTAACAGATTTTATTATTGTTCCACTTAGCAGACCGCTATAACACCTTTTTTTTTTTATATTATTTTTTTTTTTTTTTTTTTTTTTACACATTGTATCCTTTGGCCTGCATCATAATACTAGTTGAGGCTATTGTTAGATTTTAGCCCACACCACAGCACGGATTAGACCACAGAGTTTTATTATTTGCATTTTAAGGATCGACACTAAGTAGCAAGTGCACTTGTCATTTCTAGGTTAATTCACATTAATGTTATTTTTTTGTATCACGAGTTGTATTTGACCACAGATATTTACTATATAGGTATTGATTTAATATTATCCTTAGGTAGTGTAATCCTAGCTATTTGTTTAGCGCCAGTTATTTACCTCTAGTTATCATTATTAATGCTATTTAATTCAGGACAAAACACTTTCCCCAATTCCACAAAAGAACAAACTTCTCATAAAACATAAAGTATAAAGTTGTATTCATTATTAGTATCCTAATCTGTGTTACATGTTACCTACTATATTTATAAGAAGCATTTATATGATATAGCCTCATTGAGGCCTCTTGGTGCAGCGGATTGTAATTCATGAATCCATCTGCATTCTTTTTGTAATAGCATTTGTGTAACATCACCACGTCTCCCATTTAATTTTATTTGCTCAATTGCAAAGAAGGAAATTTCATATTTATGTCCCTGATGTACATTATTCATGTGTTGCGCCACTGGTACATTTCTGTTCCATTTTATGTCACCTATGTGCTCCAGCACTCTGGTGCGTAATTCTCTTGAGGTTTCGCCCACGTAAATTCTTGGGCATTTGCACATTGCAATATAGATAACTCGTTTTGATCTGCAGTTCAGAAAATCTTTGATTTCATATTTTTTACCTGTATTTGGGTGTGTGAAGATTTTAGTGGGGGCCATATTTTTGCATGCTTGGCATCTGCCACATTTATGGAAGCCTTTTGTTTCTCTCAGCCAAGTTCTGGCCTGTTCTTTTGAATAATGGCTCTCCATTAAAATGTCTTTTAGATTCCTTGACCTTCTATATGTTATCACTGGTTTTTCAGGAATTATCTCTCTCAGGTCTTCATCCTCTTGGAGTACATGCCAGTGTCTCTGAAAAATGTTTTTGATACACATATTTTTATCATCATAGGTCACTATTATTCTACAAATATGTGACACATTTTTTTGATGTCTCTGTGTTTTCATTTGGATTAACCAAAATTGAAGGTCTGTCTAGAGCTTTCGCTCTTTGATATGCCCGTTTCAGGCATCTGCCTGGATACTCCCTTTCTCGGAATATTCTTCTCAGTTCCCCTGCTTCTGCTTCAAAATCTGCTTCTTTGCTGCAATTGCGTCTGGCTCTCAAATATAGATGTATACCTCATCCCATCCGTGTTATTATTTAGCCATAGCATGAAGTTACCAAAATCAGTCTGTGTGCCTGTCCATAAAATCAATACATCATCTATATATCTGATATACAAATCCATATATTTCATATATGGATTCATCTCCTGATTCAGTATACTTTTGTTCCCAATCCACCCCAAAAAGATGTTCGCATACGTCAGGGCACAGTATGTGCCCATTGCTGTCCCCCTTTTTTGCAAATAGATCTTTTTATTGAACAAAAAATAATTATGTCTTAGTACATAGTCTAAAAGGTCAACAATGAACTCATCTTCATCATTCCCTTTTGGATTGACTGTTTTTTTGAAAAAATACAACTGCTTCCATGCCTAAAGTATGCAAGATGTTGGAATATAAACTTTCAACATCAATGCTTGCTAGTAGTGTACTTTCATTTACTGTAATATCGGCTAGACATTTTAACACGTCTTTTGTATCTTGCACATATGATGTAAGAGTATGTACAAAATGTCTTAGTTTTTTTGTCAATAAATATACTAGCATTTTCTGTTAGACAACCATTCCCTGAGACTATGGGTCTACCGGGAGGATTTTTTTATATTTTTATGTACTTTTGGAAGACTATAGAAGGTTGCCACCCTTGGTGTCATATTACACATAAATAGATGTTCGGCTTTTGTTATTACTCTCTCTTGTAAACCCCTATCCAAAAGAGATTTTAATTCTTTTGTAAAGGTTTCAGTTGGATCTTGGTTAAGGACTTTATAGTTTTCTGCATTCCCCAGAATATCACTACATATTTGCTTGTATTATTCATAATGACCATATTTCCCCCCTTATCTGCATTTTTAATAGTAATTTCTTTATTATTTTGCAGTTCTTTGAGGGCTCTTCATTCTTTGTAGCTTAAATTCTTTTTAATTTTGCTTTTTTGGTTCAGTCCCTCTATTTCAGTCGTTACTAAGGAGACAAACTTCTCAATGGATGGGTATTTAGAAATTGTTGGCATATATTTACTTTTTGGTTTGACAACACTATCTTTTCTCGTGTCTTGTGTATCGTCACTTTCATTCAATAGTGTCATCATCAAATTGACCATTTCATGATCTTCTTGTTCTATACCCATGTCATTTAGAGAGTTTGTAGTAGCCATTTTATGAAACTTGTGTAATGCTAGTTTTCTAGCGAAAAGATGTGTATCCTTAATCCAGTTGAAGGTATCATAATGTGGGGTTGGTATGAAAGTCAATCCTCTTGATAGGAGTGTATGGTGTTCCCTTTCTAGGGTGGTGTTGGTCAGATTAATAACCTGTAAATTGTTCATATTTACTTTTGTTTGTTGGGGGGTTTTGATTTGTTTTGCTGCCTTGTTCTTATCGTTCTCTTTGGGGGGAACAGGTCTTTCTCTAAAAAAACCATCTATAACGAGAATTTGCTAACCACGCAGTGACTCATTAACACCTTGCTATTCAACAAATGTGTATCATTTACTATAGTAGACACAAAAAATTTCAATGCAATCAATAATTACTACCAAGGTGGAGTACTAAAGGTAGCAAGCTAAAGAGCATGCTCAGTTACACCAAATATTTCTTCCCACATTTGACAGCACTGTACAACATTATGCTGATAAAGCAACAAGAGAAAAGCACTCTAAGCTTATTCTTATATTAATGGTAATAACCCAGTTAGGAAAAATTGAGAACACTATTATAAGTCTATAATAGATATTCACCAAATCTGGCATGAATGTTGACAGGAGTCCCTAAGTGGGTATTTACTTATAGAATGAGCTATAATATATAAGGAGTATATAAGTATCTTTTTCATCTAGTTTAGTAATAGAAGCACGAGTGATACAAATTACAACCTATATTGAGTCTGGATAATAGTACGAATGTTAAGAATCTGTAGAAAAAACACAATCGCAAACAGACTTAAGTGTAGATAAATAAAACAAACGCACCACACTATCAAATTGCACTTACAATGTTAATCGAATAAGAGTAACTGGCTGAGCCTAAAAGAGGGCACATATAAATGTGGTAACCATAATTGTGGAATGTGTAAAAATGTGAACAAGGAACCTAATTTTACAAACAGCGATAAATCTCGAAATTTTCAAATTCAATGTCGCTGTACATGTGATTTTACACACGAAGTATACCTATTAACATGTGGGTATGACCTAATGTATGTGGGTCGCACAAAAAGGAAGATTAGGCGAAGAGTGTCAGAACACCTTAATAATATTAAAAATGAAATGGATAATCACAGTGTCCCCCTACATTTCAGAGATGTACATGGTGGAGACTCCAGATCTCTGAAGGTTCAGGTAATTGACTGGATACCCCCCACAATTCCTAATAGATTACTCACACTCCGTAAACGTGAGACATTCTGGATACAGAAATTAAATTGTTTGTTTCCAGGTGGTCTCAACTTGGATTTAGATTTAGCTGCCTTCATGTGAGGTGATCATTTCTTCTATAGTAGTTAGTAGAGATAGGGAGAGTAGATGCTTTAATCTTACTAATATATATCTATAAATATATAATAATTAATGCAAATCATGTTTTAAGAAATTTGCATTGTATATATTACATTAGAATTATAAGAGGTAATACATATCTATTAACAATAAAGATGATAAGAGGTTAATGTAATGGCTGTTTCCCCTTGAATGATTTCCAATAAAAATACCAGACCGGAGCATAAATTTAAATTTCGAATTTAAGGTTACAAATTATAAGTAAATTTTTGTAACTATTGGTATTACCTCTATTACAATAAAGCACTTGTGTACAACTCAAACTAAAATGAAATATTCTAATATCTGGGTCCGGTATTAGTCTGATATCTGTTTGTCCTTATCTTTTTAGTTATTGAAAATTAATATATTCTTTTTAATTTTTTCTTTCATACATTGTTCTCTGTTTTCGTCTTCTTTATATAGCCGTTTTATATTTTATATAATAGGCAAATACTGTGTATATTAATGTTGATATAAATATCGATTTTAGGTTAGTTTTAATAGTTATTAATACATAGGTTTTATCATATCAAATATGTCGTTAATAAAATAATGTTTTTATTTTTTCATTGTGTATTTTTAAGTATGTTTTTTAGCCGTTTTATGAATAAGAAACTAACACGCTAACAGGCTAGTTACTGAATGGACGTTTTAGCACCAATGAAATGAGCTCGGCGGCTATTTATTAGCCTGTATTGCAAGTTAAGGCATTCACCTTTCCTCTTGAGAAAGACCGCACGTTGGCGGTTGAAACGCGTTGAGGCCTATTTTGCACTTCCTGAGGATCCGTAGTGCCCCATCACCGACATCGGAACTTTCAACACAGCTACTACCATCGGAGTCACGGGTACGGATGCCTGCAAGGGACTGAACTACTGTGTCCCGTAACGATCACCGTGAGGGATTCCTACAGCACTGTAAGGACTCTTATTCACCCCACATGTTTGTGGACGATCCATCCTGACAAGCTTGTAACAAACGCCTAAATTAAATGTTTACATTGTAAGTGCAATTTGATAGTGTGGTGTGTTTGTTTTATTTATCTACACTTGAGTCTGTTTGCGCTTGTGTTTTTTCTACAGATTCTGGGCTTCTATTCTACTCCGGGAGGCACGCAGGACTACCCCGGTCAAGTGGCTGCAGCAGGTCTCGTATGTCATGATTTTCAATTAATTTTGTGGTTTATTTTATGGTCTTTCGCTCTTGGCAATTATTTGTTGCATATACCATAGGACCAGTAGTCTTTTCTTCTACATTCTGTTGTGTTGTGTATGCAGGTTTGTGTTATACAATTGATTTATTTTTATGTATACTTGTCATTACACATATTTATCCTGAAGTGGTCTCACTAAGATTCCTTTTATTCTTTTATTATTTATTTATATTTTTTGTAACAGAGATACTGAACCCCTCTGGCAGTTAGCGCTGTTTAATTAGTGTGTATTTTTTAAGTACGAATGTTAATACATCATTGAATCAACAAGTGAAGCCCTAATCGAATACCACAATGGTACATATGTATATCTGAACAATAGAAGTATAAAACGCCATTAGGGGTACCATACAGATTAAGAAGCTTTCCATATTACGTGTATTCGCACTAAACATTTACACCAACACCAAATAGTACTGCACACTATTTACTAGCCAAGGGTTTAAATCCCTGATTAGGGGATTTTTACCCCAATTTATAAATAAATTCCATCAGCAACTTTACACGTCCTACCAACGATGCACCTGATATCCCCTATCTCAGTGATTTTTAACCTTTTTTTTGCCGTGGCACACTTTTTTACATTAAAAAATCCTGTGGCACACCACCATCCCAAAATTTAAAAAAAAAATCACACATTGTAGCCTAATACAGCATATATATATACACATACACACAAACACACACATACCGTATGTATTGTGCTGTTATGCCATGCCTCCTACAAACTACCCCTGCACTGGGAGTAAAAATCAAGCAAAGTTTAAAAAATATGTCATACTGTTGTCAGTCTGCCGTGGCACACCTGAGGATCTCTCGCGGCACACTAGTGTGCCACGGCACACTGGTTGAAAAACACTGCCCTATCTCATCTGTGTTTTTAATATAGTATTTATGTTTGTTTGTGGACTATTACATTATTTTATTGAGTATTCTAATAAAGGTTAAATTTTAAATTATATCCAGTTACGGTCAATACCATCTACCTTCCCTCATCATTCCTGTTCCAACCTTGAGTCTCCCATCCTTAGGTTAAGAGTGCTTTCCAAATGTACATTATTTTCAATCCTAGGATTGAAATTTCCCCCTTTTTATCTCTTACTACTGTGTCTAGTTAACAGCAGTTAGATGCTGCATGGTATGAATGTTGATAAAGGAGTTTGGAAGTAATAATTCCCATCTCTTCAGACCTATCACAGCACTCTCTATTGGTAATGTCTTTTTGTATATATGTTAATAAAGTGTAGTTTTTTAATCCTTTTTCTATTTTGTATGGATAAGATGCATTTGTCATCGGTCTATCTAAGGTCTTTAATATCTATGGCAGTATCAGCTAGCACAGTGTGTTCAGTATTTTAGGTATGGTGCTTTATAACACACATGTTGGATGATTAGATTAATCATACTCACTGGGTCAACACAAAGTTTACAATAGCTTTACACAAAACTATATGCAAGTTTGTGATTTGGGGCAAATCCTGATATTTTTTTCTTTATTTTTGTATCTCATTTTCTCTCACACTTTGGGGACCTCTTAGTACCAATCTCTCTTTCTTTCTTGCCAATGCCCACATTTCTAGGACAAATTCATGTATGATATTTACACAACTCTCTCCTGCTGTCTCACTGTTCTTTACCCACCCCTGCATTATATCTCTGTATACATTTCCCCATTAACTCTTGATAATGGCTTCACCCATATTTGTTTATAAGAAGTGATACACACATCTCAATGCATTTTCCAATCCACACTAACAGATTTTACAAGGCCAAAAATGCTTTTTATCAAGACCTCAAAACTCTCAAAAACAAAATTAATGCTTACCTGATAAATTTCTTTCTTTCAGGGCAGGGAGAGTCCACAACGTCATTCCAATTACTAGTGGGATATTCAACTCCTGGCCAGCAGGAGGAGGCAAAGAGCACCCCCAGCAAAGCTGTTAAGTGTAACTTCCCTTACCCTTAATCCCCAGTCATTCAGTCGAAGGAAAATGGAAAAAGAAGAAACACAAGGGTGAAAAGGTGCCTGAAGTTTACTCAAAAAACTTCCGAATTATAATTTAAAAAGAGAGCAGGGTCGTGGACTCTCCATGCACGGAAAGAAAGAAATTTATCAGGTAAGCATAAATTTTGTTTTCTTTCCTATGGCATGGAGAGTCCACAACGTTATTCCAATTACTAGTGGGAACCAACACCCAATCTAGAGGATACGGAATGAACAGGGAGGGAGAACAAGGCAGGAGGACCTAAACAGAAGGCACCACCGCTTAAAGAACCTTTCTCCCAAAAGAGGCCTCAGTCGAGGCAAAAGTATCAAATTTGTAGAATCTGGAAAAAGTATGTAAAGAGGGCCATGTTGCCCCCTTGCAAATCTGTTCCACAGAAGCTTAATTTTTGAAAGCCCAAGAAGAGGAGACAGCCCTAGTGGATTGAGCCGTAATTCTCTCAGGAGGCTGCTGTCCAGAAGTGTCATAAGCAAAACGAATCATACTTCTTAACCAGAGGCAAAGACCCTTACACTTTCCAGAGAAAACAACAAAAAGGGCAGAAGATTGTCGAAAATCTTTAGTAGCTTGTAAGTAAAATTTTAGAGCACGCACAACATCCAAGTTATGCAAAAGACGTTCCTTCTGAGAAGAAGGATTAGGACAAAAAGGAGGAACAAAAATGTCCTGATTAATGTTTTGATCCAACACCAATTTAGTATGAAGGACCGCCTTATCTGGATGAAAAATAAGGTACGTGAAATCACACTGCAGAGCTGAAAGCTCAGAAACTCTGCGAGCGGAAGAAATAGCAAAAGGAAACAAAACCTTCCAAGATAACAATTTTATATCAACAACATGCATCGGCTCAAGTTGCTGCACAATTTTAAGAACTAGGTTAAGGCTCCAAGAAGGAGCAACAGGTTTAAACACATGCCTGATTCTGACCAGGGCCTGAACAAAAGCTTGACCCAGATCCTGTGAGGCCAGACGGGAGCTATTAAAATCACAGACGTTCTCTTCTGCTTGATACGAGCAATGACTCGTGGAAGAAGAGCAAAAGGAGGAAACAGGTATGCTAGCCCAAAATCCCAAGGGACCGCCAGAGCATCTATCAGGGAGTTCTGAGGATCTCTTGACCCTGAACCATACTTTATAAGCTTGGTGAGACGCCATTAGATCCAACTCCGGAACCCCTATCTGAGGTTTATCCTGGAGAACACTTCCGGATGGAGAGCCCACTCCCCGGGATGAAAAGTCTGTCTGCTAAGAAAATCTGCCTCCCAATTGTCCACTCCTGGAATGTGGATGGCAGATAGGAGATAATCGTGAGCTTCCGCCCACTGCAGAATGCGAGTCACCTCCTTCATGGCCAAGGAACTCTGAGTTCCTCCCTGGTGGTTGATGTAAGCCACTGAGGTGATGTTGTCTGACTGGAATCTAATAAACCGGACTAAAGATAATTGAGGCCACACTGTCAAGGCATTGAAGATTGCTCTCAACTCCAAGATGTTTATGGGAAGAGAAGACTCTTCCCGAGACCACAGGCCCTGAGCTTTCAGAGGACCCCAAACTGCTCCCCAGCCTGACAGGCTGGCGTCCGTAGTCACAATCACCCAGGAAGGTCTCAGGAAGCAAGTGCCTGAGACAGATGTTCCTGTGACATCCACCAGATGTTCCAGATTTATCTTCTGCGATAAATTTGAATGGTCTCTGTTCCATTGACGGAGCATGCAAAGCTGCAGCAGTCGCAGATGGAACCGAGCAAAATGAATGATGTCCATGGAAGCCTCCATCAGACCAATCACCGCCATGCATTGAGCCACTGATGGACGAAAAGCAGATAGGAGGGAAAGGCAAGAAGCCAGAAGTTTAGATCTTCTGACGTCCATCAGGAAAATCTTCAAGGACAGGGAATCTATGATTGTCCCTAGGAAACACACTTTTGTAGTTGGAACTAGAGAACTTTTTTCCAGATTCATCTTTCACCAGTGGGAACGTAGAACAGACAACAACATCTCTGTATGAGATTTTGCTAATTGCAAATATGACGCCTGAACCAAGATGTCGTCTAAATAAAGCGCCACAGCAAATACCTGGGATCTGATCACTGCCAATAGGGCTACCAGAACCTTTGTGAATATTCTGGGAGCTGTGGCAAGACAAAACGGAAGGGCAATAAACTAGAAATGCATGTTCAGAAAGGCAAACCTTAGAAACTGGTAATGATCTCTGTGAATGGGAACGTGTAAATACATGTCCTTCAGGTCTATGGTCGTCATGAACTGACCTTCCTGAACCAATGGAAGAATGGAATGAATAGTTTCCATCTTAAAGGACGGAACCCTGATGAATTTGTTAAGACACTTTAGATCTAGGATGGGACAAAAAGTTCCCTCCTTTTTGGGAACCACAAATAGATTTTAATAGAATCCTAGACCTTGTTCCTCTAGAGGGACTGGTACAATAACTCTGAGGGAGGATAGGTCCTTTACGCAATTTAAGCAGGCCTCCCTCTTTACCTAGTTTGAAGATAGTCTTGACAGGAGAAATCGGCCCCTTTTTGTTTTGTTTTCCCTTGTTCCAAGGCTGGCTGGATTTCCAAGTGGACCTGGATTGGTCAGATTTGTAAAAGGAGGACTTCTGTCCTTTAAAGTTGCGAAAGGAACGGAAATTAGAAGCCTGTCGACCCTTAGGTCTATTCTTTTTGTCCTGAGATAGGAAAACATAAATTAAGCTTACCAGATAAATTCCTTTCCTTCCAGATAGGGAGAGTCCACGGCTTCATTCCTTAATGTTGGGAAATACAACACCTGGCCACCAGGAGGAGGCAAAGACACCCCAGCTAAATGCTTAAATATCCCTCCCACTTCCTCATTACCCCAGTCATTCTGCCGAGGGAACAAGGAAAAGTAGTTGAAACTTTAGGGTAGAAATGGTGCCAGAAGAATAAAATAAATAGGGGACCGCCCATAGACAAGAAAAATTGAGCGGGGGCCATGGACTCTGTTTTCCTTCCTAAGATAGGGAGAGTCCATGGCTTCATTCCTTACTGTTGGGAAAACTATACCCAAGCTCCAGAGGACACTGAATGAATAACGGGAGGGAACAAAAAGGAAGAGGCGGACCCTATTCTGAGGGCACTACAGCCTGCAAAACTTTTCTCCCAAAAGCTGCTTCAGCCGAAGCAAAAACATAAAAGTAAAATTTTGAAAAAGTATGTAAGGAGGACCAGGTAGCCGCCTTACCAATCTGATCCATAGAGGCCTCATTCTTAAAGGCCCAAGAGGAAGCCATTGCTCTACTGGAATGAGCCGTTATCCTCTCAGGAGGATGATGTCCCGCTGTCTCGTAAGCTAAGCGGATGACACTCCTTGACCAAAAAGATAGGGAAGTCGAAGTAGCTTTTTGCCCCTTACGCTTCCCCGAATAGACAACAAACAAAAAGGAAGATTGTCTAAACTCCTTAGTAGCCTGAAGAAAGAACTTCAAGGCATGAACCACATCTAAATTGTGAAGTAAGCGTTCCTTTGATGAAGAATGATAAGGACACAAGGAAGGAACCACAATCTCCTGATTGATGTTGCGATCTGACACAACCTTAGGAAGAAAACCTGATTTAGTAAGTAAAACTGCCTTATCTGCATGAAAAAAACATACATTTATGTAAGAACTTACCTGATAAATGAATTTCTTTCATATTGGCAAGAGTCCATGAGCTAGTGACGTATAGGATATATAATCCTACCAGGAGGGGCAAAGTTTCCCAAACCTCAAAATGCCTATAAATACACCACTCACCACACCCACAATTCAGTTTTAACGAATAGTCAAGTAGTGGGGTGATAGAAAAAAAGGAGTAAAAAGCATCAAAAAAGGAATTGGAAATATAATTGTGCTTTATACAAAAAAATCATAACCACCATAAAAAGGGTGGGTCTCATGGACTCTTGCCAATATGAAAGAAATGAATTTATCAGTTAAGTTCTTACATAAATTATGTTTTCTTTCATGTAATTGGCAAGAGTCCATGAGCTAGTGACGTATGGGATAGAAATACTCAAAATGTGGAACTCCACACAAGAGTCACTAGAGAGGGAGGGATAAAATAAAAACAGTCATTTTCCGCTGAAAACATTTAAATCCACAACCAAAAAAATAAGTTTTTCTCATAAATGAAAGAAAACAACTTAAAACATAAGCTGAGGAATCAAACAGAAACAGCTGCCTGAAGAACTTTTCAACCAAAAACTGCATTCGAAGAGGCAAATACATCAAAACGGTCGAATTTAGTAAATGTATGCAAAGAAGACCAAGTTGCTGCTTTGCAAATCTGATCAACTGAAGCTTCATTCTTAAAAGCCCATGAAGTGGAGACTGATCTAGTAGAATGAACTGGGTTTCTCTGAGGCGGGGCCTGACCCGACTTCAAATAAGCCTTATGAATCAAAAGCTTTAACCAAGATGCAAAAGAAATGGCAGAAGCTTTCTGACCTTTCCTAGAACCAGAAAAGACAACAAATAGACCAGAAGACTTTCTGAAATCTTTAGTAGCTTTGACATAATATTTCAAAGCTCTTACAACATCCAGAGAATGTATCTTTCCAAAGAATTCTTAGGATTAGGACACAAAGAGGGGACAACAATTTCCCTATTAATGTTATTAGAATTCACAACTTTAGGTAAAAAAATTAAATGAAGTCCGCAAAACTGCCTTGTCTTGGTGAAAAATCAAAAAAGGTGACTCACAAGAAAGAGCAGATAATTCAGAAACTCTTCTAGCAGAAGAGATAGCCAAAAGGAACAACACTTTCCAAGAAAGTAGTTTAAAAGCTTTCAAACAAAATTAAGACTCCAAGGAGGAGAGATTGATTTAATGACAGGCTTGACACGGACCAAAGCCTGAACAAAACAGTGAATATCAGGAAGCTTAGCAATCTTTCTGTGAAATAAAACAGAAAGAGCAGATATTTGTCCTTTCAAGGAACTTGCAGTAAACCTTAATCCAAACCATCCTGAAGAAACTGTAAAATTCTAGCAATTCTAAAAGAATGCCAGGAGAATTTATGAAAAGAACACAATGAAATGTAAGTCTTCCAAACTTGATAATAAATCTTCCTAGAAACAGATTTACGAGCCAGTAAGACAGTATCAATCACTGAGTCAGAGAAACCTCTATGACTAAGCTTTCAATTTCCATACCTTCAAATTTAGCAATTTGAGATCCTGATGGAAAAAATGGTCCTTGAGACAGAAGGTCTGGTCCTAAAGGAAGTAGCCAAGGTTGGCAACTGGACATCCGGACAAAGTCCGCATACCAGAACCTGTGAGGCCATGCTGGAGCTACCAGAAACACAAATGAATGTTCCATGATGATTTTGGAAATCACTCTTGGAAAAAAAAAACTGGAGGCGGAAAGATATAAGCAGGTTGGTAAAACCAAGGAACTGCTAACACATCCACCGACTCCGCCTGAGGATCCCTGGACCTGGATATGTACCTGGGAAGTCTCTTGTTTAGCTGAGAAGCCATCAGATCTATTTTTGGAAGACCCCCACATCTAAACAATCTGAAAAACACACATCTGGATGGAGAGACCACTCCCCCGGATGTAAAGTCTGACGGCTGAGATAATCCGCTTCCTAATTGTCTACACCTGGGATATGTACCACAGAAATTAGACAAGAGTCGGATTCCGCCCAATCAAGTATCCAATATACTTCTTTCATAGCTAGGGGACTGTGAGTCCACCCTGAAGATTGACATATGCCACAGTTGTGACATTTGTCTGTCTGAAAACAAATGAATGGTTCTCTCTTCAACAGAGGTCAAGCCTGAAGAGCCCTGAAAATAGCACGGAGTTCCAAAATATTGATTGGTAACCTCGCCTCTTGAGATTTCCAACCCCCTTGTGCTGTCAGAGTTCCCCAGACAGCTCCCCAACCTGAAAGACTTGCATCTGTTGTGATCACAGTCCAGGTTGGACGAACAAAAGAGGCCCCTTGAATTATACGGTGGTGGTCTAATCACCAAGTCAGAGAAAGTTGAACATTGGGATTTAAGGATATTAATTGTGATATCTTTGTATAATCCCTGCACCATTGCTTCAGCATACAAAGCTGGAGAGGTCTCACATGAAAACGAGCAAAGGGGATCGCGTCCGATGTTGCAGTCATGAGACCTAAAACTTCCATGCACATAGCCAAGCTGAAACCAATTTTAATCGTCTCTTGTCTGTTAGAGACAGAGTCATGGACACTGAATCTATCTGGAAACCTAAAAAGGTGACCCTTGTACTTGGGGGCTGGCTTTGGTTTCTTAAAAGGTTTGGATTTATTCCAACTGAAAACCAAATAAATTGTTACCTTGGAAAGAGATAGTAATCTAGACTTAGATACCATGTCAGCATTCCAATATTTAAGCCACAAAGCTCTTCTAGCTAAGACAGCTAAAGACATAGATTTAACATCAATTTTAATGATATAAAAAATAGCATCACAGATAAAATGATTAGCATGTTGAAGCAAGCGAACAATGCTAGACAAATCAGAATCTGTTTCCTGTTGCGCTTCCAACCAAAAAGTTGATGCAGCTACAACATAAGCCATAGAAATGGCAGGCCTGAAAAGATAGTCAGAATATAAATAAGCTTTCCTTAGATAAGATTCAAATTTCCTATCTAAAGGGTCTTTAAAGGAAGTACTATCTTCCATAAGGATAGTAGTACATTTGGCAAGAGTAGAGATAGTCCCATCAACTTTGGGGATTTATTCCCAAAACTCCAATCTAATTGCTGGCAATAGATACAACTTTTTAAACCTAGCAGAAGGAATAAAAGAAGTACCAGGCCTATTCCATTCCTTTGAAATCATATCAGAAATAGCATCATGAACTGAAAAAACCTCTGGAGAAACCACAGGAGGTTTATAAACAGAATTTAGTAAGTAATCAACACCTCTTTTAAAGCTGAATTGTGGGTGTGGTGAGGGGTGTATTTATAGGCATTTTGAGGTTTGGGAAACTTTGCCCCTCCTGGTAGGATTGTATATCCCATACATCACTAGCTCGCCAATTACATCACTAGCTTGCCAATTACATGAAAGAAAATCAGATAAGGGGGCTCACATTGCAAAGCAGAGACCTGAGAAACTCTGCACACAGAGGCACTAGCCAATAAAAAGAGAACCTTCAAAGATAACAATTTAATTTCAACGGAATGCAGAAGCTCAAACGGAACCTGTTGCAAAACCCAAAGAACAAGATTTAGGCTTCAAAGATGAGCCCCAGCTCTAAACACAGGTCTGATCCTAATCAGAGCCTTAACAAAGTACTGCACGTCTGGAAGCTCAGCCCGTCTCTTGTGCAATAAAACCAACAGGGCCGAAATCTGTCCCCTCAGGGAACTAGCAGAAAGGCCCTTCTCCAGCCCCTCCTTTAGAAAAGATCCTGGCAACCTTAACTCTGTGCCAGGAAAAACCACGCTCTTCACACAAGAATAAATAGGCCCGCCACACCTTGTGGTAGATACACCGAGTAACTGGTTTACAAGCTTAAGTAAGAGTATTAATAACACTCTCAGAGAAACCTCTCTTGGCTAAGACAAAGCGTTCAATCTCCACGCAGTCAGCCTTAAGAGAATCTAGATTTTGATGAACAACTGGACCTTGTATCAGCAGGTCTCTGCGACAAGGTAACTTCCACGGAGGAGATATCCCCACTAGATCCCCGAACCACATCCTTCACGGCCACGATGAAGCAATCAAGATTACTGATACCCGTTCTTGCTTGATCCGGGCCACCACTCAAGGAAGAAGCGGTAATGGAGGAAAAAGATATGAGTTTGAACCTCCAGGGCACTGCTAGTGCATCTATTAGATCTGCTTGGGGATCCCTTGACCTCGACCCATACCAGGGTAGCTTGGTATTGAGACAGGACGCTATGAGATCTATCTCTGGCGTCCCCCACTTGCTGCATATCTCTGCAAACACCTTGGGATGGAGAGACCATTCCCCTGGATGGAAGGATTGCCTGCTGAGAAAATCTGCCTCCCAGTTGCCCACACCCGAAATGAGGATCGCTGATAGCGAACAGCCCTGGGGCCTCTGTCCACTCCAGAATCTGAGATACTTCCTTTATCACCAAGGAACTTCTTGTTCCCCCCTGATAGTTGATGTAAGCCACCAAGGTTATATTGTCTGATTGGAATCTGATAAACTGGGACTAACCCAAAAGTGGCCAAGCCTTCAAGGCCTTGAAAATTGCCTGTAGTTCCAAAATATTCATCGGGAGGGAGGACTCCTCCTGAGTCCACAACCCCTGTGCCTTCCTGGCACCCCAAACAGCTCCCCATCCGGATAGGCTTGTCCGTAGTCGCAATCTCCCAGGATGAGCTTAAGAAGCATGTCCCTCGGGACAGATGATCTGGACAGAGCCACCAAGAGAGTGATTCGCTCCACCGGCTGTCTAATGCAATCTGTTGAGACAGATCTGAATGATCGCTGTTTCGCTGCCTTAGCATACACAGTTGTAAAGGTCTGAGATGGAACCTGGAAAAAGGAATGATGTCCATGGAGGGCACCATGAGACCAATCGCCTACTTACACTGAGCCACAGAGGGACTCAAGGAGGTCCGGAGGGGGGTGGAGCCATCAGCACACAAGCATGGATGTACTTTCATATCGCTCCTGCACTAATGTCTCTATAGGGGACTTTGGAACATGTTTCTAGTTCAACTAATCTTTTTGGAGCCCTTTACTACCTATTGGGATTCATATCCTGCTTTTAGTGTGAGTTATTTCTGGTTTTGAGCGTGATTTTAACTAACTGAAACTGGAGGCCTGCTTTGGCAGCTCATAACGGGCGACCATCTTTACATCCTTATGGTAGTAACGCTATACAAACTCCTTGGGGCATACACCAACATCTATAATCCACAATACTCTTCCTCTGCCTGCCTAGAAATCGGATACCTAAAGCCAACATGTTAACTGCTATTCAGTTTTTGGAAGCGCTGCGCTGTATGCTGAGGGACCACCATGCTGCATTTGAAAGTCTGCTGTGTGAAGCGTTCCAACCGGAGGACATCTGCACTGCTAGTTTGGACACGCAGCTTGATCATACATACAGAGGAGATGTGCAGGGTTGTCCTTTCGAATCAGTTGCGGCGGACAAAGACATCGCTACGGCGGGTGCGGCACTACAAGGAGAGCACCCATTATGTGGCATGGAAAGTGCCGCTGTTCCGATCCAGCCGACTCTCACACTTAGCCCAACAGGGGCGCCGCAGAATTCTAGAGGTAGGAGGGAGACATGGTTGCAGCTGCGTGAGTCCTTAAGGTGCCAAAAGGTTCTTTCATGTGCAGATACACAGGCAGTTAAGAGTGAGCCTCGACTCACACACAGGCCAGATTTATATATGGACTATTGGTTCATGATGAGGAGTGGTGTGCTGTTTAATGTGTACCTCTCTTGCCACGTGTACTCTAATTGTACATGCTCCATTGTTTTCAAAGGCACACTGTCACTACTGAGGAAGCAGGGGATCGGTTGAGAGACTTTGTTTCTGGGATAAGTATTGCCCTTTGGGACATTTTGTGGTGGTCGTTTCATCTAAGGGTAATGCTTATATGCAGACATAAAAGAAATAGTAAAACTGCTGCATAATTTGACATGATGGCTGGACAAAAGAAAAAGAAAACTTGCTGCATGTTTTGCCATGATGGATTGTTTTTATATATTGCGGCTTATGCTGGGAAATTGATGTGGACATCCTCTATTGGTAATCTGCTAGTGCTACGTGCTCCCTCTAACTGCAGGACTTAGTACTTGTTATACTATAATGTCTCCAATATTGTATTTCTTATAGCTAGCCGCTTCTCATAATAATATGTATGTAACCGAGACTTCACTGTTCCATGCCTAACAGATATATACATTACCCTTTACAGAACCCTAATCACTTCGAGAGCTCCCTATGCCGCTCACACATGTAGTCAAGCTATGAGACCACCGTGACTCATAGACATATAACAGCAGGGGGTTCCACATTTTACCTTGATGTGTCTACCCTATAGGTGTGAGCAGCTCTTTGGAATAATTCATAATTTACTACTAGACTATATGTAAGCCATTTATCACTCCATTACTCTTACTAACTTATTCTAGGGCGCATGTTGGGGCTCAATAATAAGGATACTGAGTTTCATTTCGATGCAATGAGGGTGCTGCCAGCGGCCGAGGTTGCGCCATACCATTTGTTGAGTCCCACCATGTGACTGTTATATATGGTTCAGTTGCTTTATCCCTATCTCACAGTATTGCAGCCACATTGTTGTCATTTTAGTTCTGTTGAGTGCGTCAATTGCTCCAATCTCAATCACAGGCCCTGTGTTGCTCTACGGGAGGCCTTTCATAGTTGCTTCTTAGTCTCCTTGCATACAGAGCTATATCTTCATTGCTTTTGATTATCTACAAATATTTCCATAAGGTAAATTGTTTAGTCCATATTACCTGCCATATCTAAATGCCCTCCTTCCTTCCCCCCTTCTCCTATATTGAATTATTCAATTTTCACTGAGTGTGTGGACTGTTATCACAGTAATTCAGACAGCAAGGCCCAGCTAACATCATTAGGAGCAGCCCCCCATAGTTAGGAGGGTTTTATATTTTAAAGATTCCATCCTAGCTCCCTTACCTCGCCTTCGCTTACACACATAGGTATCCACAAAGTTTCTTAGGACAGGCAGGTCCTGCGCTACTCATTTTAGGCATTGCCTTATCAATCATTCTGCCCTAGGATTAGTTCCGATATCCACACCAGATCTTATCCGGGTCACTCCCAGTCTAGTTATTGCGCTTTGCTTATATGTTTACCTAACATACTTGAATTGCCATTTCTCTCCCACACACATATACAATAAGCCCACTAACACATAATGCGCCCACTGAATTTTTTTTTTTTACTTTTTTTTTTTATACAGCAAGGCGCTTGCGCCATTCCCAGACTTGATACAGCGCCTGCTCATATATTCTGCCTAACATACTTAACTTATCACCTCCCCCCCCCCCCCCCACTTTAATATAATATACCTCCTATTTCAGGAGAGTGAATTATGTGGTTTCTCTAGCCTATACCACTCCTTACTTCCTCTTCTTACGATTCTATCTTACAATACACAATTATATTAGCATCACTTCCCCTCCCAAGCTGAGCAAGATTGTTTAGTATTATTTTCTTTCTCACAAATAAAATATTAAGTTCACATTTGATGTTTCCCTTGCTGTTCTATTTCCCTAAGCAATTCTGATACAAATATTGAGCTTACATTTGAGGTTTACCCTGTTGGTATTTCTCCCTAAGCAACTCCTATATAATTATCTAGTTTACATTTGTTATTTACCTTGTTGGTATATCTCCCTAAGTAACGCCTCCACAATTATCCAGTTTGCATCTTACACTTACCTAGGTGTTATACCTCCCTAAGTAACGCCTATACGATTTTTTAGCTTACATATATTGTTCACCTTGGTATTGTATTTCCCTAACCAATTCCTTTGCAGACATTTAAACCCAAGATGTTTTGAAATGTTCATTAAGAGAAATATCCCAGGAAAGAAATTTGAAAATATGAGGTTTTTCTTTCAATTATGTTTGACTTTTTATGTTTAGCATCAGATGGGTTTGTAATCATTTATTAGGACGTTTGATGTATTTCTGTCTTAGCATTCAATGGCTCCATTGGAGCAGAGTCAATCAGAGTGTGTTTACGTTAGGAGCATGATGTATATTACTGCTATGTTAAGTCCTATACTTTATTGTTTGCAATTGTCTGTATGCTTATTCAAGAACCTCAATAAAAACTATTAAATAAAAAAAAAAAAAAAGGAGGTCCGGAGGGCAAGACATGCCTAAGTTAGGTTGCAACGTCTCTGGTCTGTTAGAAATATCCTCATGGATATGGAGTCTATTATAGTACCCAGGAATTCCACCTAGGTACTTGGGATAAGAGAACTCTTTTCCAAGTTTATCTTCCATCCATGTGATCGAAGAAGACTAAGAAGGCACTCAGAGAATTCTTCCACAAGACGAAAGGTGTTCGCACCAGAATATCGTCCAAGTATAGGGCTACTGAAAAACCTTGAGTTCTGGCAACGGCTAGCAGAGCCCCCAGAACCTTTGTAAAGATTCTTGGAGCAGTAGCTAGGCCAAATAGAAGGGCAATGAACTGGAAGTGCTGGTCCAGGAATGCAAACCTCAGGAACTGAAAGAGTTTCATATGGATTGGAACATGATGGTAAGCGTCCTTCAGATCTATAGTGGTCATAAACGGGCCTTAATGAATTAAAGGAAAGATGGACCTTATTGTCTCCATCTTAAAAGAAAGGGACAATGAAAAATTTGTTTAAGCACTTTAGGTCCAGAATTGGGTGGAAAGTTCCCCCCTTCTTTTGGGCCATGAAAAGGTTTGAATAAAACCCCAAACCTCTTTCTTCGATAGGCCCCCGGGACAACAACTCTAGAAAAGCACCATAGAAAGGCATCCCTCTTTTCTGGTCTGTTTGACAGATTTGAGAGAAGGAATCTGCCCCTTGGCTGATGAGATTTGAAGACTATCATGTATCCCTGAGATAACACCTCCAGGACCCACGGATCCTGTATGTCCTTGAACCAGGCATCTGAAAAAAGAGACAGTCTGCCCCCTACACGATCCGATCTCGGATCGGGGGGCCCCCCCTTCATGCCTATTTGTTTTCGGCGGGCTTCTTATTCTGCTTGGATTTATTCCAGGACTGAGCCGGCTTCCAAGTACTCTTGGTTTGCTCGGGCATGGAGCAGGATTGTTGTCGTTGGGATTTGTCAGAATGAAAGGAACGAAATTTAGAAGATTGTCGTCCCTTAGACTTGTTCTTATCTTGCGGTAAGAAGGCACCCTTGCCTCCGGTAACCATAGAAATAATGGAGTTCAGGCCTGGACCAAATAAAATCTTTCCCACAGACCAAGACTTCAACCAGAGCGCCCGGCAGGCTAGGACCGCAAAGCCAGAGGCCTTTGCATTTAGGCGAATAATTTGCATGTTCGCATCACAGATAAAAGAATTAGCAATTCTCAGAACTTTAATTCTGACTTAAATATCTTCGAGGGGAGACTCCACCTCAATGAGTTCCAACAAAGAGTCGCACCAGTAGGTAGCCGCTCCGTCAACCGTGGCAACTGCAGCCGCTGGTTGAAACAAAAATCCTGTATATTGAAACATCTTTCTCAGAAAGGTTTCCATTTTCTTATCCATCGGCTCTCTAATTGAAGAAATATCCTCAAGAGGTATAGTAGTACGTTTAGCAAGCATAGAGATGGCACCATCCACCTTAGGAATGGAGCCCCACAAATCCAGTTGAGAGTCCGGGACCGCGAACAACTTTTTAAAAGTAGACAAGGGGGAAAAGGAAGAACCAATTTGTTCTTAATAATGTTCACCATCTTAACTGGCACAGGAAAAGTCAAAGGAACTTTCCTGTCTTCGTAAACTCTGTCTAATTTAGGTATCATAGGTTCTTTAGGCAGCTAGGCCTCTGGAACCTCTAACGTAGACAGAACCTCCTTTAATAAAACATTCAAGTGCTCAATTTTAAATCTAAAAGGACGGTTCCTCCACAGCAGGAAATTTAGACACTAAGGACTCTGACCAAGAAAGTTCACCCTCTGAAGCTACAGAGGTTAACTCATCATCGGATAACTGGGACATAATAGCTAAATCCGATAAATATTTAGATGACTCCGGGTCAGGAGAGCTATGTTTAACTTTTCTCTTGAGTTTGTTAGAGCGAGGTAATGCACTGAGGGATGCAGACACCGCCATTTGTAACTGCGCTGCAAAGTCCGCAGGAAGAAGGCCCCCTCTGGATTGAGGATTAGATGTGCTACGGGGAACTGCATGTGGAGTGGATAATGTAGCAAGGGTAGTAATCTCACGGGACACCAAGTCCTAAGAGGTAGACGGCTCAGAGGGACTAAGAGCCTTAGCAGGCTTGTCTCCCTTCTTAGACTTTATAACGGTGTTAAGGCATGTGGAATATAATTGAGTGCGTGGGATACCACGGCCTCCTCACAATATAAACAGGTATGATTTAGTACAGGAGTACCTTCTAACATGTCAGACTCCTCCATAGCTCAGGTTACACCCACAGAAGGACACAAATAAAAATGTTTTTTATTATAGAAAACTGCACCTTTATACTCCCAATGGCTGGGGCATCACCACCTCCTAAACCCAGACAGTTAACAGAGGAAACGCTCTCCTCAGGTTCAAGTCTCAGCCAGAATGGAGGAAATGATCATAGACCACACCCGGTCACATGGAGTGCAAGACAGTACTTCCCCTGTTATTACAAGTATAGCAAGAATAGGAGCTGTAAAACACTTTAAAAAATGAAAGTGAAACTTAAAAGTGCAACCTGTTTGTTCTAGCCAAAAAACACACAGTCTATCAGCCCAGGAAAAAAAATCACACAAAGCAGCATGTAAATAATTAATACACCAATTAATTAACCCCCAACTGTTCAATAAACCCCCTTCAGAGGATATTAACCCTGGATCCTATCAAGGTATAAAGGAGCCACACTGTGACCCTGTTATAGCGTTTTATGTGTAAAAATTTAAACTATCTTACCTCCAGGATCCATGCTGTGGAACAGAACACTGCCTCTCAAGTGTGACAGTCTTAAAGCAGCGCTCCTGACATGGACTTGAGTGAGAGAAAGCAGGCAGTGAAACTCATTAACACGGATTGCTTAGGAGCTGTTAGCAGTAGTCTGGATGGTTTCGCAGAAAAACTTTCCCAGCATCTCCAGACTCTAACTTTCATCAATACTCTCACTGAGAGGTTGACATGACTACTTAAAACTCCAGTTCTATCTCGAAGGGCAGATACCCTTTTTCAGGACTCTCCGAATCTTCTGCCACTTCTCTGCCACATCCTAACATGACGAAAGGCAAAGAATGACTGGGGTAATGAGGAAGTGGGAGGGATATATAAGACTTTGGCTGGGGTGTCTTTGCCTCCTCCTGGTGGCCAGGTGTTGTATTTCTCAACAGTAAGGAATGAAGCCGTGGACTCTACCTATCTTAGGAAGGAAAGATCAGTTTCCACCCGTAATCTCTGAAATGATTTCCGCCAAACCAGGCCCAAACAGAGTTTTACCCTTATAATGAAAAGCCAAAAGCTTGGTCTTTAAAGAAATATCAGCCGACCAAGATTTTAACCACAGAGCTCTGCGAGCTAGAACAGTGAAGCTAGACAACTTAGCTCCCAGTCTAATTACCTGCATGTTGGCATCACAGATAAAAGTATTGGCTAATTTAATTTAACTTGATCCTATCTTGGATCTCCTCAATCGTAGTCTCCTCTGATATCAAATAAGACAGGGCATCGCACCAGTAAGATGCTGCTCCCGCAACCATAGCAATACTTGCCGCAGGTTGCCACTGAAGTCCTTGATGGATGTACATCTTCTTTAAGCAAGCCTCTAGCTTCTTATCCATAGGATTCTTAAAAGAACAACTATCTTCTATAGGAATTGTAGTTCTTTTAGCTAGAGAAGAAATGTCTCCTTCTACTTTAGGTACAGTGCGCCATGAGTCACGAATGGAGTCAGCAACAGGAAACTTCTTTTTAAAAACAGTTGAAGGGGAAAAGGGAACCCCTGGCGTATCCCATTCCTGAGTTATAATTTCAGACATCTTGTCTGGAACAGGAAAAATATCCTCAGAAGAGGGAGAATCATACGCTCTGTTCAGTTTTGAAGACTTTTTAGGTTCAGAGTAATCCAAAGTAGCTAGCAGTAGTAAACGGAGATGTTCAAGCTTAAAGGGACACTGAACCCAAATTTTTTCTTTCGTGATTCAGATAGAGCAGGACATTTTAAGCAACTTTCTAATTTACTCCTTTTATCAAATTTTCTTCATTCTCTTGGTATCTGTATTTGAAATGCAAAAATGTAAGTTTAGATGCCGGCCCATTTTTGGTGAACAACCTGGGTTGTTTTTGCCGATTGGTGGATAAATTCATCCACCAATAAAAAAGAGCTGTCCAGAGTACTGAAACAAAAAAAAAACGCTTAGATGCCTTCTTTTTCTAATAAAGATAGCAAGAGAACGAAGAAAAATTGATAATAGGAGTAAATTAGAAAGTTGCTTAAAATTGCATGCTCTATCTGAATCACGAAAGAAAAAATTTGGGTTCAGTGTCCCTTTAAATCTGAAATTAACTTCTTCAGATTCAGAAGATTTATCTCCCATACTATCAGATTCTTAGATTTCACCTTCAGAAGCTACTGAAGTATCCTACTCATCAGACATCTGAGAAAGGTTGACCAGCGCAGTTTTAGAGTCAGAAACCTTGCTAACAGACAAATGTTTAGATTTCCTCTTACACTTATCCGAAGAAGGGAAAGCTGACAAAGCCGCCGATACTGCAGAAATCTGACCAGCAAAATCCCCAGGTAAATAAACACCCCCAGGAGGTTGAGAGGACACAGAAGGCACTGTATGAGAAACCATTAAGGCTTGGGACATTTGAGGAGAAAGCTGAAGCATGCCACGCACAGCAGTATCCTGTGAGACACTTGGCTCAGAAGGGAGTAATTTGTCTTTTAATTTTAGAGATTTAGCTAAGCATGAGGAACAAAATTGCATTGGTAGGACAATTTGGGCCTCTAAACATAGTAAACATTTATCCATAGAGTTAGATTGATCCAGTTCTGAGTCCATAACTTAGAAGAGGTCCCACTAGCAATAACAAATTAGATGAAAAAGAAAATTTATGCTTACCTGATAAATGTATTTCTTTTTTGACACGATGAGTCCACGGATCATCTTAATTACTATTGGGAATACCACTCCTGCCCTGCAGGAGGCGGCAAAGAGCACCACAGCAAAGCTGTTAAATATCACCTCCCTTCCCTCCCGACCTAGTCATTCGACCGAAGTAAAGGAGAAAAAGGAAGTAACAAGGTGCAGAGGTGTCTGAAGTTTATAATAACCAACAACCTGTCTTTCAAAAACAGGGCGGGCCGTGGACTCACCATGTAAAAAAATAAATAAATTTATCAGGTAAGCATAAATTTTCTTTTCTTTTTAATGACATGATGAGTCCACGGATCCTCTTAATTACTATTGGTAATCAATACCCAAGCTAGAGTACACAGATAAGGGAGGGACAAGACAGGTAACCTAAACGGAAGGCACCACTGCTTGAAGAACCTTTCTCCCAAAAGCGGCCTCAGCCAAGGCAAGTGTGTCAAATTTGTAGAATTTTGAAAAAGTGTGAAGAGAGGACCAAGTTGCAGTCTTGCAAATCTGTTCCACAGAAGCTTCATTCTTGAATGCCCATGAGGAAGCAACAGCCCTCATGGAATGAGCTGTAACTCTCTCCGGAGGCTGCTGTCCAGCAGTCTCATATGCAAAACGTATGATACTCTTCAGCCAAAAAGAGAAGTAATCGTAGCTTTCTGTCCCTTAAATTTTCCTGAGAAAACTACAAACAAAGCAGAAGACTGACGAAAATCCTTAGTCGCCTGCAGATAAAACTTTAAGGCACGAACCACGTCCAAATTGTGCAGAAGCCGTTCCTTCTGAGAGGTAGGATTAGGACACAAGGAAGGAACAACAATCTCCTGATTAATGTTCCGATCAAAAACAACCTTAGGAAGAAATCCTAATTTAGTACGTAAAACTACCTTATCTTAATGAAAAATAAGGTAAGGGGACTCATACTGCAATGCCGAGAGCTCTAACACTCTGCGAGCAGAAGAAATAGCAACAAGAAATAAAACTTTCCAAGATAACAACTTAATATCTAAGGAATGCATAGGTTTAAACGGAGCCCCTTGAAGAACTTTGAAAACCAAATTAAGACTCCATGGAGGAGTAACAGGTTTGAACACAGGCCTGATCCTGACCAAGGCCTGACAAAAAGATTGTCTGGAACATCTGCCAGACGGTTGTGTAACAAAATAGATAAGACAGAAATTTGACCCTTTAGGGAACTTGTCGATAATCCTTTCTCCAAACCCTCTTGAAGAAAGGACAAAATTCTAGGAATCCTAACTCTACTCCAGGAGTAGCCCTTGGATTCACACCAATAGAGATATTTACGCCATATCTTATGGTAAATCTTTCTAGTTACAGGTTTACGAGCCTGAATCATGGTCTCTATGACAGATTCTGAAAAGCCCCGCTTGGATAAAATTAAGCGTTCAATCTCCAAGCAGTCAGCTTCAGAGAAACTAGATTTGGGTGATGAAAGGGCCCTTGAATTAGAAGGTCCTTCCTCAACGGAAGTCTCCAATGTGGCAGCGATGACATGTCCACCAGATCTGCATACCAAATCCTGTGAGGCCAAGCCGGTGCAATGAGGATCACCGAGGCCCTCTCCTGCTTGATTCGAGCAATAACCAGAGGAAGAAGAGCAAACGGAGGAAATAGGTATGCTAGACTGAAGGTCCAAGGTACCGCCAGGGCATCTATCAGTACTGCCTGAGGGTCCCTGGACCTCGACCTGTACCTTGGAAGCTTGGCATTCTGCCGAGTTGCCATGAGATCCAATTCCAGCTGACCCCATTTGAGAATCAGGCTAGAAAACACTTCTGGATGGAGTTCCAACTTCCCCGGATGAAAAGTCTGCCTGCTCAGGAAGTCCGCCTCCCAGTTGTCCACCCCTGGGATGTGGATCGCCGACAGACGGCAAGAGTGGGTTTCCGCCCACTGAATTATTTTGGTTACCTCTGTCATCGCTAAGGAACTCCTCGTTCCTCCCTGATGATTGATGTAAGCCACTTAAGTTATGTTGTCCGACTGGAACCTGATAAACTGGACCGAGGCTAATTGGGGCCAAGCCAGAAGAGCATTGAAGATCGCTCTCAGTTCCAGAAAATTTATAGGTAGAACAGGCTCTGACTGAGTCCAAACTCCCTGAGCCTTTAAGGAGCCCCAAGATGGTCTGCGAAAGCAGGTACCCTGGGAGAGATGATCCCGAGACAACCACCATTGAAGAGAATCCCTTGTCTCCTGCTCCAGAAGTATTCAAGGAGACAAATCTGCATAATCTCCAGTCCATTGCCTGAGCATGTTTAACTGCAGAGGTCTGAGATGGAACCAAGCAAATGGAATGATGTCCATTGCCGCTACCATCAGCCTGATTACCTCCATGCACTGAGCCACTGATGGCCGAGGAGTAGACTAAAGAGCAAGACAAGTATCGAAAATCTTTGATTTCCTGACTTCTGTCAGAAAAATCTTCATTGATAGGGAATCTATTATGGTTCCCAAGAAAGTTACCCTTGTATTTGGGACTAAGGAACTCTTTTCAAGTATACCTTCCATCCGGGAGATCGCAGGAAGGATAACAACATTTCCGTGTAAGGATGGCGCCTGGACTAGGATGTCTTCCAGCTAGGGCACCACTGCAATGCTCCGTAACCGAAGCACTGCCAACAGTGATCCCAGAACCTTTGAGAAAATTCTGGGAGCTGTGGCAAGACCGAAGGGAAGAGCCACGAATTGGAAGCGTTTGTCTAGAAAGGCAAATCTTAGAAACTTGTGATGATCCCTGTGAATGGGAACATGCAAGTACGTGTCCTTTAAATCCACAGTCCATAAAGGTTTAGACTGTTCCTGCTTCGAGGCCGAAGAGGAAGAATTTCCCTTGAAATTTTGAAAGGAATGAAAATTACTCTGTTGTCCTTTTTGTTTGTTTCTCTTATCCTGAGGGAGATGACCCGTACCTCCCATAATATCAGAGATTATTTCTTCAAGCCAGGCCCAAACAAGGTCTTCCCCTTGTAAGGAATCGCTAAAAGCTTAGACTTAGAGGATACATCCGCAGACCAAGGTTTTAGCCATAAGGCTCTGCAAGCTAGAACAGAGAAACCTGAAATCTTTGCTCCCAGTTTGATAACTTGAAGGGAAGCATCCGTAATAAAGGAATTAGTCAATTTAAGAGCTTTTATCCTATCCTGGATTTCATCCAGGGGAGTTTCTGTCCTGATAGCATCAGACAACGCATCAAACCAATATGCCGCAGCACTAGTGACGGTAGCAATACACACAGCTGGCTGCCATTGTAAGCCCTGGTGTACATACATCTTTTTGAGTAACCCCTCTAATTTTTTGTCCATAGGATCTTTGAAAGCACAACTATCCTCTATGGGTATAGTAGTTCTCTTAGCTAAGGTGGAAACAACTCCTTCCACCTTGGGGGCTGTTTGCCAAGCCTCCTTAACCGAGTCGGCTATGGGAAACATCTTTTTAAATATAGGAGATGGAGAAAAAGGTATACCGGTCTCTCCCACTCCTTAACAATGATCTCAGAAGCTCGGTCTGGTCCGGGAAAAACGTCTATCGAGGAAGGTACCTCAAAATATTTGTTCAGCTTACTGGATTTCTTAGGATTAACGACGACCGTGGAGTCGCTGTCGTCCAATGTAGCTAAAACCTCCTTAAGTAACAGACGGAGGAGTTCTAGCTTAAACCTGAAGGATACAACTTCAGTATCAGCAAGAGGAATTACACTGTCAGAATCTGAAATTTCGCCTTCAGATGCTACTACGGTATCCTCCTCCTTAGGCTTCTGGAGGGGAACATCCGCAATAGCAAGAACTGCGTCAGAAACCTCACCTACTGAATGTCTAATTTTCCTCTTACGCTTTCCCTGCAACATTGGAAAAGTAGACAACGCATTTGAAACTGCAGAAGACATAAAAGAAGCGATGTCTTGTAAAGTAACCCCGGCAGAAGTTATAGAGGAAGCGCAGGGCACTGCATGTGAGGGCGGTAAAATTTGGGACGCTTGAGGAAAAAGCTGCGGCATATATTGAGCATTGGCATTAGACTTAGCATCCTCCTTTGAAAATGATGGTTCAGCAAAAAAGTCTATCCCTATAATTTAAAGTCCTCTCAATACAAGAGGAGCAGGAAGGTATTAGTGGTTCCACATTGGCATAAAAGCATAAAGAACAAGTGACAGCTTGCAAGGACTCTTGGTCCATCTTAACTCACAATTGATCACAAAAATAACAATTTTTAAGCAATTTTAGAGCTGAACAAAAACATAATTTATGCTTACCTGATAAATTTATTTCTCTTGCAGTGTATCCAGTCCACGGATCATCCATTACTTGTGGGATATTCTCCTTCCCAACAGGAAGTTGCAAGAGGATCACCCACAGCAGAGCTGCTATATAGCTCCTCCACTCACTGCCATATCCAGTCATTCGACCGAAACAAGATGAGAAAGGAGAAACCATAGGGTGCAGTGGTGACTGTAGTTTAATTAAAATTTAGACCTGCCTTAAAAGGACAGGGCGGGCCGTGGACTGGATACACTACAAGAGAAATAAATTTATCATTTAAGCATAAATTATGTTTTCTCTTGTTAAGTGTATCCAGTCCATGGATCATCCATTACTTGTGGGATACCAATACCAAAGCTAAAGTACACGGATGATGGGAGGGACAAGGCAGGAACTTAAACGGAAGGAACCACTGCCTGTAGAACCTTTCTCCCAAAAACAGCCTCCAAAGAAGCAAAAGTGTCAAATTTGTAAAATTTTGAAAAGGTGTGAAGCGAAGACCAAGTCGCAGCCTTGCAAATCTGTTCAACAGAGGCCTCATTTTTAAAGGCCCAGGTGGAAGCCACAGCTCTAGTAGAATGAGCTGTAATCCTTTCAGGGGGCTGCTGTCCAGCAGTCTCATAGGCTAAGCGTATTATGCTCCGAAGCCAAAAGGAGAGAGAGGTTGTCAAAGCTTTTTGACCTCTCCTCTGTCCAGAGTAAACGACAAACAGGGCAGATGTTTGACGAAAATCTTTAGTAGCCTGTAAGTAAAACTTCAAGGCACGGACTACGTCCAGATTATGCAAAAGACGTTCCTTCTTTGAAGAAGGATTAGGACACAATGATGGAACAACAATCTCTTGATTGATATTCCTGTTAGAAACCACCTTAGGTAAAAACCCAGGTTTGGTACGCAGAACTACCTTGTCTGAATGAAAAATCAGATAAGGAGAATCACAATGTAAGGCAGATAACTCAGAGACTCTTCGAGCCAAGGAAATAGCCATCAAAAACAGAACTTTCCAAGATAAAAGTTTAATATCAATGGAATGAAGGGGTTCAAACGGAACTCCCTGAAGAACTTTAAGAACCAAGTTTAAGCTCCACGGGGGAGCAACAGTTTTAAACACAGGCTTAATCCTAACCAAAGCCTGACAAAATGCCTGGACGTCTGGAACTTCTGCCAGACGCTTGTGCAAAAGAATAGACAGAGCAGAGATCTGTCCTTTTAAAGAACTAGCTGATAAGCCTTTGTCCAAACCCTCTTGGAGAAAGGACAATATCCTAGGAATCCTAACCTTACTCCATGAGTAACTCTTGGATTCACACCAATAAAGATATTTACTCCATATCTTATGGTAGATTTTCCTGGTGACAGGCTTCCGAGCCTGTATTAAGGTATCAATGACTGACTCTGAGAAGCCACGCCTTGATAGAATCAAGCGTTCAATCTCCATGCAGTCAGTCTCAGAGAAATTAGATTTGGATGATTGAAAGGACCTTGTATTAGAAGGTCCTGCCTCAGAGGCAGAGTCCATGGTGGAAGAGATGACATGTCCACTAGGTCTGCATACCAGGTCCTGCGTGGCCACGCAGGTGCTATCAGAATCACCGATGATCTCTCCTGTTTGATTTTGGCAATCAGTCGAGGGAGCAGAGGAAACGGTGGAAACACATAGGCCAGGTTGAAGAACCAAGGAGCTGCTAGAGCATCTATCAGCGTTGCTCCCGGGTCCCTGGACCTGGATCCGTAACAAGGAAGCTTGGCGTTCTGGCGAGACGCCATGAGATCCAGTTCTGGTTTGCCCCAACGATGGACCAGTTGAGCAAACACCTCCGGATGGAGTTCCCACTCCCCTGGATGAAAAGTCTGACGACTTAGAAAATCCGCCTCCCAGTTCTCTACGCCTGAGATGTGGATTGCTAACAGGTGGCAAGAGTGAGACTCTGCCCAGCGAATTATCTTTGAGACTTCTAACATCGCTAGGGAACTCCTGGTTCCCCCTTGATGGTTGATGTAAGCCACAGTCGTGATGTTGTCCGACTGAAATCTGATGAACCTCAGTGTTGCTAACTGAGGCCAAGCTAGAAGAGCCTTGAATATTGCTCTTAACTCCAGAATATTTATTGGGAGGAGTTTCTCCTCCTGAGTCCACGATCCCTGAGCCTTCAGGGAGTTCCAGACTGCGCCCCAACCTAGAAGGCTGGCATCTGTTGTTACAATCGTCCAATCTGGCCTGTGAAAGGTCATACCCTTGGACAGATGGACCCGAGAAAGCCACCAGAGAAGAGAATCTCTGGTCTCTTGATCCAGATTTAGTAGAGGGGACAAATCTGAGTAATCCCCATTCCACTGACATGCATAATTGCAGCGGTCTGAGATGCAGGCACGCAAATGGCACTATGTCCATTGCCGCTACCATTAAGCCGATTACTTCCATGCACTGAGCCACTGACGGGCGTGGAATGGAATGAAGGACATGGCAAGCATTTAGAAGTTTTGATAACCTGGACTTACAGAATCTATAAGAGTCCCTAGGAAGGAGACTCTTGTGAGTGGTGATAGAGAACTCTTTTCCACGTTCACTTTCCACCCATGCAACCTCAGAAATGCCAGAACTATCTCTGTATGAGACTTGGCAATTTGAAAGCTTGACGCCTGTATCAGGATGTTGTCTAGATACGGAGCCACCGCTATGCCTCGCGGTCTTAGAACCACCAGGAGTGAGCCCAGAACCTTTGTAAAAATTCTTGGGGCAGTGGCCAACCCAAAGGGAAGAGCTACAAATTGGTAAAGCCTGTCTAGAAAGGCAAACCTTCTGAACCGATGATGATCTTTGTGAATCGGTATGTGAAGGTAGGCATCCTTTAAGTCCACTGTGGTCATGTACTGACCCTCTTGGATCATGGGTAGGATGGTCCGAATAGTTTCCATTTTGAATGATGGAACTCTGAGGAATTTGTTTAAGATCTTTAGATCCAAGATTGGTCTGAAGGTTCCCTCTTTCTTGGGAACCACAAACAGATTTGAATAAAATCCCTGTCCTTGTTCCGTCCGCGGAACTGGATGGATCACTCCCATTACTAGGAGGTCTTGCACACAGCTTAGGAATGCCTCTTTCTTTATCTGGTTTGCTGATAACCTTGAAAGATGAAATCTCCCTTGTGGAGGAGAATCTTTGAAGTCCAGAAGATATCCCTGAGATATGATCTCCAACGCCCAGGGATCCTGAACATCTCTTGCCCACGCCTGGGCGCATGAGAGAAAGTCTGCCCCCCACTAGATCCGTTTCCGGATAGGGGGCCGTTCCTTCATGCTGTCTTGGGGGCAGCAGCAGGCTTTCTGGCCTGCTTGCCCTTGTTCCAGGACTGGTTAGGTTTCCAGGCCTGTCTGGAATGAGCAACAGTTCCCTCTTGTTTTGAAGCGGAGGAAGTTGATGCTGCTCCTGCCTTGAAATTTCGAAAGGCACGAAAATTAGACTGTTTGGCCTTTCATTTGGCCCTGTCCTGAGGAAGGGTATGACCCTTGCCTCCAGTAATGTCAGCAATAATTTCCTTCAAGCCAGGCCTGAATAAGGTCTGCCCCTTTAAAGGAATGTTGAGTAATTTAGACTTTGAAGTCACGTCAGCTGACCAGGATTTAAACCATAGCGCCCTGGATGGCGAATCCGGAATTCTTAGCCGTTAGTTTAGTCAAATGAACAATGGCATCAGAAACAAATGAGTTAGCTAGCTTAAGCGTTCTAAGCTTGTCAATAATTTCATTCAATGGAGCTGTCTGGGTGGCCTCTTCCAGGGCCTCAAACCAGAATGCCGCCGCAGCAGTGACAGGCGCAATGCATGCAAGGGGCTGTAAAATAAAACCTTGTTGAATAAACATTTTCTTAAGGTAATCCTCCAATTTTTTATCCATTGGATCTGAAAAAGCACAACTGTCCTCAACCGGGATAGTGGTACGCTTTGCTAAAGTAGAAACTGCTCCCTCCACCTTAGGGACCGTCTGCCATAAGTCCCGTGTAGTGGCGTCTATTGGAAACATTTTTCTAAATATAGGAGGTGGGGAAAAGGGCACACCGGGTCTATCCCACTCCTTGCTAATAATTTCTGTAAGCCTTTTAGGTATAGGAAAAACGTCAGTACACACCGGCACCGCATAGTATCTATCCAGCCTACAAAATTTCTCTGGAATTGCAACTGTGTTACAGTCATTCAGAGCAGCTAATACCTCCCCAAGCAATACACGGAGGTTCTCAAGCTTAAATTTAAAATTAGAAATCTCTGAATCAGGTTTCCCCGAGTCAGAGATGTCACCCACAGACTGAAGCTCTCCGTCCTCATGTTCTGCATACTGTGACGCAGTATCAGACATGGCTCTAACAGCATTTGCGCGCTCTGTATCTCTCCTAACCCCAGAGCTATCGCGCTTGCCTCTTAATTCAGGCAATCTAGATCCTGGTTTCTCAACAGCCGGGCCGTGGCCCAGTACCGGGCCGTGATAGCCCTGCTGGTGGGCCCCGGCCTGTCATGCCCCCACTGCACACTCTTACCCCACTGCACACCAAGGGCAGACTGATACCAATCAAGGTCCCAGGAACACTGTCTCACACTGACCAAAATGTATTACATTTTATGCAAATGAACATGGTAGCCTCCCTGCCCTGCCCCCAACAGGCCCCTCAACCTCCAGAGCCAGGACCCCCAACATTAAGGTCCAGAGAAAGGGTACCCAACCTCCAGGGCCAGACCCCACACTCCATGGCCCTCACAGCGACAGACCCCCGCCAGGGCCCCTCTAAACCCACACTTTTTTTGCTTAGTTACTGATAGGGCAACTGAAAACTCCAGCTTCAGGAATGCACCAGGATCCGTGGAGGTGCCATTTGTGGGCCCCCCTACTTGCTGGTCCCTCGGCCCAGGTCCTATTTGCCTGGCTGATCAGCCCGCCTCTGCTGCTCACTTTATATATATATATATATATATATATATATATATATATATATATATATATATATATATATATATATAAACTACCGGGCCCTGGACATGTCTAGCTAAAATGTACCGGGCCTTGAGGTCACTTTGGTTGAGAACCACTGATCTAGATAATACCTCTGACAGGGTATTATTCATGATTGTAGCCATGTCCTGCAAGGTAATCGCTATGGGCGTCCCTGATGTAATTGGCGCCATATTAGCGTGCGTCCCCTGAGCGGGAGGCGCAGGGTCTGACACGTGGGGAGAGTTAGTCGGCATAACTTCCCCCTCAACAGAACCCTCTGGTGATAATTCTTTTATAGATAAAGACTGATCTTTACTGTTTAAGGTGAAATCAATACATTTAGTACACATTCTCCTATGGGGCTCCACCATGGCTTTCAAACATAATGAACAAGTAGGTTCCTCTGTGTCAGACATGTTTAAACAGACTAGCAATGAGACTAGCAAGCTTGGAAAACACTTTAAAACAAGTTTACAAGCAATATAAAAAACGTTACTGCGCCTTTAAGAAACACAAATTTTCCCAAATTTTGAAATAACAGTGAAAAAATGCAGTTACACTAACGAAATTTTTACAGTGTATGTAATAAGTTAGCAGAGCATTGCACCCACTTGCAAATGGATGATTAAACATAGAAACATAGATATTGATGGCAGATAAGAGCCATAGGCCCAGCAAGTCTGCCCGACCTTACCTAACAGTATAAACTTATCCAGTCCGTAGGATAGCCCTATGCTTGTCCCATGCATTTTTAAAGTCCCCCACAGTGTTTGTTGCTACTACCTCTTGAGGAAGTTTATTCCATAAATCAATCACTCTTTCTGTAAAGAAGTGCTTCCTCAAATTACTCCTGAATCTACTACCCTTTAGCTTGAGCTCATGACCCCTTGTTCTTGAATTTTCCATTTTATGTAAAATACCCACAGCCTCGGTTTTACTAAACCCTTTAATGTACTTGAAAGTTGCTATCATATCACCTCTTTCCCTTCTCTCCTCTAAGCTATACATATTTAGGTCATTGAGCCTATCCTGGTAAGTTTTATTTTTTAGACCATGTACCATTTTGGTAGCCCTCCTTTGCACAGATTCAAGTTTGTTAATATCCTTCTGAAGATATGGCTTCCAGAACTGCACACAATACTCAAGATGAGGCCTAACTAATGATCTATAAAGTGGCATAAGAACCTTACTATTTCTGCTGCAAATACCTCTACCAATACATCCAAGCATTCTGCTAGCCTTACTCGCTGCATTACTACATTGTTTACTAAGTTTTAAATCATCTGAAATAATAATTCCCAAGTCCTGTTCCTCGTCTGTAACAGTCAGTAAAGTGTCATTGAGTCTGTAATTAACATTTGGATTTTTCTTCCCTAAATGCATTATTTTACACTTTGCTGTGTTAAACTTTAGATCCCAGTCGTTTGTCCAATCCTCCAATTGTTGTATATCACTTCTCATTTTGTCTACCCCCCCTGGAACATCCACTCTGTTGCAAATTTTTGTATCATCTGCAAAGAGACATACTTTCCCCTGTAGCCCTTTGCTGATATCGCAGATAAATATGTTAAACAAAACAGGCCCCAGAACTGACCCCTGAGGAACACCACTAGTAACAGCCCCCTCTGCTGAATGAACTCCATTTACTAAGACACTTTGTTAAGCCAGCATTCCACCCAGTTCACAATTTTTGAATCTAGACCAAGGAGATATAGTTTGTGAATAAGTTTATTGTGTGGGACGGTGTCAAATGCTTTGCTGAAATCTAGATATGCTACATCAACTGCTCCTCCCTTGTCTAATACTTTTGTTACATAATCAAAGAAGTCAATTAGATTAGTCTGACATGATCTCTCTGAAGTAAAACCATGCTGATTTTGGTCCTCTAAATTGTTTGTCTTTATGTAAGTCATAATTCTTGCTTTTAAGAGGCTTTCCATTAATTTCCCTACTACTGAAGTTAAACTAACTGGCCTGTAGTTGCCAGATTCTTCTCTACTGCCCTTTTTATGAAGAGGTATTACATTTGCTATTCTCCAATCATCTGGGACAGCTCCTGTTAATAGTGACTGATTAAACAGATCAGTTAATGGGACAGTTAGCACTGATCGAAGTTCTTTTAAAACCCTTGGATGAATATTATCAGGACCCACTGCCTTTGTAACATTTATTTTTGATAATGCTAACAAAACCTCATCCTCTGTTAAAAGATTACTGTTAAGCTTGTTTCTATTTTGCGTAGCATCCCTTAATGTAGACATTGTATCTTCACAATCTTTAGTGAAAACAGAACAGAAGTAATCATTGAGACAGTCTGCAATCTGCTTATCTCCTTCTATTATTCTACCATCAACTGATTTCAATTTTACTATTCCTACCTTATTTTTTCTTCTTTCACTGATATATCTAAAGAATGTTTTGTCCCCATGTTTTACTGACTGTGCTATCTTCTCTTCTGCATGAGCTTTAACCTTCCTAATTAACTGCTTAGTCTTTTTTTGTTGGAGTCTCCATATTTTCATATCATCATCTGCTTGTGTGTGTCTGTAATTTTTATAAGCTATCTTTTTTGTCTTTACAGCATGTGCTACTTCTTTGGAAAAACAAATTGGTTTCCGCTTTCTTTTACAGACATGTCTAATACAGTGTGCGGTTGCATCTAAAATGGCACCTTTCACAAATTCCCACTGTTCTTGAAGCCCTGTAATAAGAGTTTTCCCCTTTAAAAAGTTTTTTAGGTATTCTTCCATTAATGAAAAATCTGCCGTCCTAAAGTCTAAAACTTTTGTTTTAGTCTGGGTGGACAGTTCCTGAACATGAATACTAACCCCTTAATACCAAAAACGGAATAACAAATGACAAAAACGTTTTTTAAACAGTCACAACAACTGCCACAGCTCTACTGTGGCTTTTTACCTCCCTCAATACGACTTTTGAAGCCTTTTGAGCCCTTCAGAGCCCTTCAGAGAAGTCCTGGATCATGCAGGAAGAAGCTGGATGTCTGTGTCTGTAATTTTTGCTGTGCAAAAAAACGCCCAAATAGGCCCCTCCCACTCATATTACAACAGTGGGGAGCCTCAGGGAACTGTTTCTAGGCAAAATTCAAGCCAGCCATGTGGAAAAAACTAGGCCCCAATAAGTTTTATCACCAAACATATGTAAAAAAACGATTAAACATGCCAGCAAACGTTTTAAAATACACTTTTATAAGAGTATGTATCTCTATTAATAAGCCTGATACCAGTCGCTATCACTGTATTTAAGGCTTTACTTACATTACTTCGGTATCAGCAGCATTTTCTAGCAAATTCCATCCCTAGAAAAATATTTTAACTGCACATACCTTATTACAGGAAAACCTGCACGCTATTCCCCCTCTGAAGTTACCTCACTCCCCAGAATATGTGAGAACAGCAAAGGATCTTAGTTACTTCTGCTAAGATCATAGAAAACGCAGGCAGATTCTTCTTCTAAATACTGCCTGAGATAAACAGTACACTCCGGTACCATTTAAAAATAACAAACTTTTGATTGAAGAAATAAACTAAGTATAAAACACCACAGTCCTTTTACGACCTCCATCTTAGTTGAGAGTTGCAAGAGAATGACTGGATATGGCAGTGAGGGGAGGAGCTATATAGCAGCTCTGCTGTGGGTGATCCTCTTGCAACTTCCTGTTGGGAAGGAGAATATCCCACAAGTAATGGATGATCCGTGGACTGGATACACTTAACAAGAGAAAAAGTTACTGTCTCTTTAAATGTTAAAAACGGTAACTTTTTTCCTTTATTAGCGTATGTAATACAGAAATAGAAAATAGCCCTGCAGATCACCTCTACCCCTCAGCAGTACTTTACTGAGGTGCCTACCTGTCTGAAGAATCAACCCTCACTGCTTAGACAGGAGTTGTTCCCCCTAACAGAACCGGAACTCTGCAGACACTAGTTGGCACGAATCCAATTCACCAGAAAAGCGAAGCTAAATATACTAACAAGCGCTTCTTCTTCTAACTATAATAATACTACAACCTCTGGTGCATTTGATGGCTATAAATAATACTACAACCTCTGGTGTATTTGATGGCTATAAATAATACTACAACCTCTGGTGTATTTGATGGCTATAAATAATACTACAACCTCTGGTGTATTTGATGGCTATAAATAATACTACAACCTCTGGTGTATTTGATGGCTATAAATAATACTACAACCTCTGGTGCATTTGATGGCAAATTAAAACTTGCTGAACGAACTAGTCTGTAACCTAATTTAAAGGATAGGGTTTCATTCAGTTTGTGTAATGTGATTTTAAACAATACACTGACAATTGCAGGCTTCTGTGCGGATATATTTGCTTTAATATTTAAAATGTGATGCAAATTACATAATACTCAAAACAAACTAACAAAAAACAACTGCATTAAAATAGAGATTGCAGATTTCTGAATCCTGAAAAGATTAGGATATTTTCGCACAGACTATTATATTAGTAATTGCAAATGGACCTTAATATTAAAAAATATACACATGCTCATAACTTTAACATGTCCCTACGCTCTCTCCAGTGTCCTACACAGCTGATTGTTACCAGATGGGTGACATTATGAAGTAGCCAGGTGGGGCAGCTGCAATATTGTAACGTTTTCTGTTATTTATAAATGTTACCTAGAGGGATATTCTGGTCAAAATGTAAATGCACATAGATGAATTACATCTTTGAATACAAACATATTTACAATATAGATGTATTGGCACAAATGCTTCTAGTAAAATATATCACTGCTTTAGTATTAGCATTTTCTCTGCACATGCATGATAAGCATAGCTAGATATTCTCAATGCACCAGCAATTTAAATACTGCAGCTGCTCAGCGCCCCAGTGGGGCATGTATTATGTCAGCAATTATAAAATTGAGTCATTACCAGATGGTACAAGCACCCTAGACGCTCTAAACAATTGCTGTGTTTAAAATGCTGCTGCACGGTGCATACTTAAATACACATTTGAAACAGCTATATCTTTTATTAGAAGCATTTTTTGCTAATACATCTATATTACAAAACTTCTTCTATTCAAAACTGAAATCCATCCATGTGGATTCCAATTTTGGCTGGAATGTCCCTTGAAGCCAGACATTCTCAAAATTGGCCCGCCAGAGGTTTTGGAACTACATTTCCCATGATGCTCAGCCAGCATGTCAGTTGGCTGAGCATCATGGGAAATGTAGTTCCAAAACCTCTGGAGGGCCAAGTTTGAGGATGTCTGCTTTACTCTATCAAACACATACATTAAAGTGTCAGTAAACTTTAAAATAATGTTATATAATTCTGCACATAGTGCAGAATTATATAACATTATATTAGTCAAACATTATTAAAACATAATTTCCCCTATTCATTTTTTAAAAAAAAGCGCTGTTTCACAGACCCGCTCTCTGCTGAGCGGGGCTGTCACAGGAGCGAGCTGCACTTAGTCTTATGGCGCGGTCGGGCTGGGCTTTGACTATACAGCTGGCCCGATGCGCTGAGTAAATATAACAGACCCGCTCAGCAGAGAGCAGAAAGCGGGTCTGTGAAACAGCGCTTTTTTTAAAAAAAATGAATAGGGGAAATTATGTTTTAATAATGTTTGGCTAATATAATGTTATATAATTCTGCACTATGTGCAGAATTATATAACATTATTTTTAAGGTTTACTGTCCCTTTAATTGCATATTTTAACATAAATGGATTGAATGATAATTTGTGGAACCAAAGGGAAGTAAAATCAAAATTACATTTTTATAATTCAGATGCAATTTGAAAAAAACTTTCAAACTAGCATCTTATTTGCTTAATTTTCTTGGTATCATTTGTTAAAAAGCTTACCCAATTTTTTTTTTCATGATTTAGGTAGAACATACAATTTTAAACAACTTTCCAATTTACTTCTATTATTCAATTTGCTTCCTTCTGTTGTTTTTATTTGCTGAAAGGTTTATCTATGGAAGCTCAGGAGCAGCAAAGAACCTAGGTTCTAGCTGCTGATTGGTGGCAACATATATATACCTATTGTAATTGGCTCACCCATGTGTTCAGTTAGAAACCAGTAGTGCATTGCTGCTCCTTCAACAAATGATATCAAGAGAATGAAGCAAATTTGGTAATAGAAGTAAACTGGTTATGAAGTTATGTCCCTTTTAACAAACTATGAATAATTTTGATCAATTAGAATATTATTGATAATTGTTTTTTTAGCAGTAAATACATATAAGATACGTGTACCATGCTAAAGTAAGTCCCACTCAGAATACTAAATATTAATGTTTTGCCCTTTATGACAAAACCCAACTATTACAATCTGATCAAACTATTGGAAATTCCTTACCTTTTTGTGAAAATCTGTGCTGGTTTCCATAAATTTCTTTTCTTGTTCTGTAAACTAAAAATGCAAATGTATTAAAAGTAATAAATATATACAATTGTACAAGTTATATTCATGAAGACATGGTCGTGTCATCTGTACGTCACAACTATACACACTTCATTGGCTGTAAATAAGGGTTAACTGTAAGCATTTTTAAAGGGACATTCTAATACACAATTACACGCTGTCACGTTTTTGCACTACCGACTATAGCTTCCCATGTATTTAACCCATACAAGAGGGGGGCTGATACTCCTGATTGGCTCACTTGTCCTAAAAGGGACAATTCAGCACATACTTTTGAATCGCACAAAAACTTATATAAAGCAAAATTAAATATGTCCCAGGGGAGATTAATCACTCTGTGTTGCAGTTCTATATTTTTCTGAATACTTTAATTAGGAGGCGATCGGAGCATTGAATATGGAAGGGACGCCACTGAGCTTTTCTTTTTAAATCATTTAGATGTATTATCATTGGCATTTAAATGTGTAATTGTTTGGTTTTCTTCACTCTTCTGGATAAAAGAAAAAAGCAGTTGTAGTTGGCAGTTGAGATAAACGATTATTATAAAGTAAAATATTGCAGATAATATTTTTATATAGTTCCAATGCACCAGATTTAAATGAGACGTTTTGCAATATGGCCACAAGATGGCAGCAGAGAGCCACCATCATTATACAATTCCTGAGGTTCTGTAATACAAGGCACTGAGTTGCCCATATTACTCTAAGAAATACATTTTAAAAGGATAAAAAAAAATATGAAGAATAACTATAAATAACTTTGTTTATTCTTTTAAAAATCTTCTATAAATTGCATTTACCAATGGCTGTCTACTATATAAACATACCATGTCTGTCAGACGGCTTCTTTCTAGGTTCATATCCAGTTTGGTATCTGCTCGGATCTGATTAGTTTCATTCTAAAACATAAATAATATGAAAGTGATATTAAGCAACCACCTGTACTACATAATTAAATTCACCCATTTAAACCATGACCACTTTATGAGAAGAAAAAAATACAGGTTTAAAGGAACGTAAGCTTTTGATTGGTGCATAGATACTATGAACATTTATTATGCACTTGGGCTAATTAGCTCCAGAATAGTTTGCACAGGAATTTAAGGGAAACTTCCATGATTCAGATAGAGCCGGCAATTTTAAAAATCGTACTAATTTATTTCTGTTATCAAATTTACCTCTTTACTTTGGTATCCTTGTTGAATGCATACTGAGATACTTTAGGTTCAGGACTGTGCAAGAGCTATATGGCTATACATAAAGTGATCAAGATATGTGCACGCTCCTGATCCTACCTCAGTATCCACTTAAGGGACAGTAAAGTCAAAATTAAACTTTTCATGATTCAGGTAGAGCATGGGATTTTCAACAACTTTCCAATTTACTTCTGTTATCAAATGTGCTTTGTTCTCTTGGTATCCTTTGTTAAAGAGTAAATCTAGGAAGGCTCATATGGGCTCAGGAGCGTGCATGTGTCTTTAGTACTCTATGGCAGCATTGTTTTGCAAAAATGTACGTAGCAGTAATACATTGTTTCTGTCACTGCTGCTTTAGAGTACTAAAGACACATGCACGCTCCTGAGCCCATATGAGCCTTCCTAGATTTACTCTTTAACAAAGGAGAACCAAGAAAACAAAGCATATGTGATAGAAGTAAACTGGAAATATGTTTAAAATTGCACATTCTATCTAAATCATAAAGATTTACTTTTGACTTTGCTGTCCCTTTAAAGTAAAGTCAAAATTAAAATTTTGGATAGAGCATGACATTTTAAACAACGTTCCAATTTACTTCTATTATCAATTATGCTTAGTTCTCTTGGTATCCTGTGTTAAAGGGTAATCCTAGGTGAGCTCAGGAGCGTGCATGTGTCTTTAGCCATCTGGCAGCTGTGTTTGGAGCAATGTTATACATAATTGCAAACACACTCTATGTCAACAGAAGTTGCAACTATGTATACCATTGTTTAAAACATTCTTGCACACACTGTATTTGCACAGATATTTATGTGTTGCACTTTTACTTTAATAAATCCAGTGCTAAAATGACCCGAATGCTGAGGCAAATTGTTGGGCCTCCTTACTTATTATAAAATATACAAATGATATAAATATGGCTGCATGTTTGTGCTATTTGAGCCCATTTCACTCCATCCAGTCTCCCTGCTCGGGTTCGCTCCATCCTTGCTTTCCCTGGCTGCACACACTTTCCTTATCTGGACTTGGGTCTCCTTTCTACCACGGCTATAGCCTCACAAACGTTTCACTCTCTAGTCACATGATTCACACGATCTCTTGCTGCCTCCTGCTTTCTCTTGCAAATATTCAGTAACTAAGAAACATCCTTAGCAGTTGTACAGACACACAAAGCAGGTTAAGGAAATGCAATGAATGAATCACATTAATATCCTAACAAAGCCAGTATGCTAATATTATCACAGCAATCACAGGGAAAGCTCTAAAACGTGAGGGTATAGAATGTAGCTGCCCAGGCACCTGTTCCCAGCACGTTATGTGCTTAAATTCCACTGCTAGATAGCCTTTCTGCTCTAGAGAAAAATAAATTCAGGATCTTCAAGTGTCTATGGCATGGGATTTATAACTCTGTAATCTGATCCTGTGCAACCAGTCTACATGACCTACATATCTCATGCATCTCATTTATGTAATTGTGGTTTTGTTTTGATGACTTTAGGAATCACAATCCCAAGGATACATGACAGTTCCGTACAGGATCATGAGGTAGACCAATCAGATGCCAGAGACAAATCAGATGACAGCTTTAGGGCAATCCTAAATAATTTTCATTCTAAACTGAGGCACCCAGGAGTAGTACGTCATATATGCAAATGAGGCATTTACAGGCTAATAACTGCCAATTCACCCCATCCTCATTACTGCCTAAAATATAGGTCAATTTGATGATCTTCTTATTTACAACTAAAATGTGTAATGTTTGCAATACTCTTCACAGTAAACGTCTTGCTGCGGTTACCTTTAGCACAGCATCTTATTAACCCTATCCCTGGCCCTAAACCTAACTACTTCAATTTACACACAGACCTGCCATAGAGATGGTGGATGGCAGCATGATATGCCTGCACTTTGGTGTTCGAAATAGCAAAAAGAAAGAGTGGTCAGGCAAAACAATTGGTGGTACATAGGAGAAATGTCATCTATATCTTAAAAATGTATCCAAAGATGGACTTATATGGGAGTATAATATCGGTAATAAGAAAACGAGAAAAAGTATTCATGCAGTTTCCCAAAGAAGCTCTTTACATATTCAGCATCACTTGACAAATCCACCCACAGATTTTGTGCTAAACATGCCCAAAGTGGGCGGAGTTCTGCACACATGTTATCGGATTGAGTAACCAGATAAAGTGGCTCTATGTTTTATTTTATTATTTAATATGTTTTTAATATTGTTTTAAATAAAGAAGTGGACCTGGATGCCTGAGAGTATTTCATATAGTGCTGTAATCCTAGAGCTAGACGTAGCGCTGAAGAGCGTGAGTACCTGTATCTATAGATAGGAGATTGCCCACCTTACTACATTGTTGAACTATAATCCTTAGTTGTTCGCTTTTGTTTTTTAAGGTTAAAGAAATTGTGCGGAATAAAAGGACTCTTGAATCCATCTTACCTCATTATTTTATTCATATGTGGCATTTTGTTTGTGCACTGTATGTAATAATATAACACTATTTTTATTCATGTGGTGGTTTGTGTACTGTGTGTAATACTATAACACTATTTTTATCCATATGTGCACTGTGTGTAATAATATAACAATCTGTATCCATATGTGGTATTTTGTTTGTGCACTGTGTGTAATAAAATAACAATATTTGTATTAATTTGTGGTATTTTGTGTGTGCACTGTGAGTAATAATACAACACTATTTTTATCCATATGTGGTATTTTGTTTGTGCATTGTGTGTAATAATATAACACTATTTTTATCCATATGTGGTATTTTGTTTGTGCACTGTGTGTAATAATATAACAATCTGTATCCATATGTGGTATTTTGTTTGTGCACTGTGAGTAATAATATAACACTATTTTTATTCATGTGGTGGTTTGTGCACTGTGTGTAATAATATAACACTATTTTTATCCATATGTGGTATTTTGTTTGTGCACTGTGTGTAATAATATAACAATCTGTATCCATATGTGGTATTTTGTTTGTGCACTGTGAGTAATAATATAACATTATTTTGATTCATGTGGTGGTTTGTGCACTGTGTGTAATAATATAACAGTATTTTTATCCATATGTGCTATTTTGTTTGTGCACTGTGTGTAATAATATAACAATCTGTATCCATATGTGGTATTTTGTTTGTGCACTGTGTGTAATAATATAACAATCTGTATCCATATGTGGTATTTTGTTTGTGCACTGTGAGTAATAATATAACAATCTGTATCCATATGTGGTATTTTGTTTGTGCACTGTGAGTAATAATATAACACTATTTTTATTCATGTGGTGGTTTGCGCACTGTGTGTAATAATATAACACTATTTTTATCCATATGTGGTATTTTGTTTGTGCACTGTGTGTAATAATATAACACTATTTTTATTCATGTGGTGGTTTGTGCACTGTGTGTAATAATATAACACTATTTATATCCATATGTGGTATTTTGTTTGTGCACTGTGTGTAATAATATAACAATCTGTATCCATATGTGGTATTTTGTTTGTGCACTGTGTGTAATAACACTATTTTTATCCATATGTGGTATTTTGTTTGTGCACTGTGTGTAATAATATAACAATCTGTATCCATATGTGGTATTTTGTTTGTGCACTGTGTGTAATAATATAACACTATTTTTATTCATGTGGTGGTTTGTGCACTGTGTGTAATAACACTATTTTTATCCATATGTGGTATTTTGTTTGTGCACTGTGTGTAATAATATAACACTCTTTTTATCCATGTGGTTGTTTGTGCACTGTGTGTAATAATATAACACTATTTTATTAATTTGTGGTATTTTGTTTGTGCACTGTGTGTAATAATACAACAATATTTTTATTCGTATGTGATATTTTGTTTGTGCACTGTGTGTAATATTATTTTTTTATTTATATGAGGTATTTTGTTTGTGCACTATGTGTAATATTATAACACTATTTTTATTCATGTGGTTGTTTGTGCACTGTGTGTAATAATATAACTATTTTTATTCATATGTGGTATTTTGTTTGTGCACTGTGTGTAATGATTTTTTTTATTTATATGTGGTATTTTGTTTGTGCACTATGTGTAATAATATAACACTATTTTATTCATTTGTGGTATTTTGTTTGTGCACTGTGTGTAATAATATAACACTATTTTTATCCATATGTGGTATTTTGTTTGTGCACTGTGTGTAATAACACTATTTTTATCCATATGTGGTATTTTGTTTGTGCACTGTGTGTAATAATATAACACTATTTTTATCCATATGTGGTATTTTGTTGGTGCACTGTGTGTAATAATATAACACTATTTTTATTCATATGTGGTATTTTGTTTGTGCGCTGTGTGTAATAATATAACACTATTTTATTTATTTGTGGTATTTTGTTTGTGCACTGTGTGTAATAATATAACAATATTTTTATTAATATGTTTTATTTTGTTTGTGCACTGTGTGTAATAATATAACACTATTTTTATCCATATGTGGTATTTTGTTTGTGCACTGTGTGTAATAATATAACACTATTTTATCCATATGTGGTATTTTGTTGGTGCACTGTGTGTAATAATATAACACTATTTTTATCCATATGTGGTATTTTGTTTGTGCACTGTGAGTAATAATATAACACTATTTTTATTCATGTGGTGGTTTGTGCACTGTGTGTAATAATATAACACTATTTTTATCCATATGTGGTATTTTGTTTGTGCACTGTGTGTAATAATATAACACTAATTTTATTCATGTGGTGGTTTGTGCACTGTGTGTAATAATATAACACTATTTATATCCATATGTGGTATTTTGTTTGTGCACTGTGTGTAATAATATAACAATCTGTATCCATATGTGGTATTTTGTTTGTGCACTGTGTGTAATAATATAACACTATTTTTATTCATGTGGTGGTTTGTGCACTGTGTGTAATAATATAAAACTATTCTTATTCATTTGTGGTATTTTGTTTGTGCACTGTGTGTAATAATATAACAATCTGTATCCATATGTGGTATTTTGTTTGTGCACTGTGTGTAATAATATAACACTCTTTTAATCCATGTGGTTGTTTGTGCACTGTGTGTAATAATATAACACTATTTTATTAATTTGTGGTATTTTGTTTGTGCACTGTGTGTAATAATACAACAATATTTTTATTCGTATGTGATATTTTGTTTGTGCACTGTGTGTAATATTATTTTTTTATTTATATGAGGTATTTTGTTTGTGCACTATGTGTAATATTATAACACTATTTTTATTCATGTGGTTGTTTGTGCACTGTGTGTAATAATATAACACTATTTTTATCCATATGTGGTATTTTGTTTGTGCACTGTGTGTAATAATATAACACTCTTTTAATCCATGTGGTTGTTTGTGCACTGTGTGTAATAATATAACACTATTTTATTAATTTGTGGTATTTTGTTTGTGCACTGTGTGTAATAATACAACAATATTTTTATTCGTATGTGATATTTTGTTTGTGCACTGTGTGTAATATTATTTTTTTATTTATATGAGGTATTTTGTTTGTGCACTATGTGTAATATTATAACACTATTTTTATTCATGTGGTTGTTTGTGCACTGTGTGTAATAATATAACTATTTTTATTCATATGTGGTATTTTGTTTGTGCACTGTGTGTAATGATTTTTTTTATTTATATGTGGTATTTTGTTTGTGCACTATGTGTAATAATATAACACTATTTTATTCATTTGTGGTATTTTGTTTGTGCACTGTGTGTAATAATATAACACTATTTTTATCCATATGTGGTATTTTGTTTGTGCACTGTGTGTAATAACACTATTTTTATCCATATGTGGTATTTTGTTTGTGCACTGTGTGTAATAATATAACGCTATTTTTATCCATATGTGGTATTTTGTTTGTGCGCTGTGTGTAATAATATAACACTATTTTATTTATTTGTGGTATTTTGTTTGTGCACAGTGTGTAATAATATAACAATATTTTTATTAATATGTGGTATTTTGTTTGTGCACTGTGTGTAATAATATAACACTATTTTATCCATATGTGGTATTTTGTTGGTGCACTGTGTGTAATAATATAACAATCTGTATCCATATGTGGTATTTTGTTTGTGCACTGTGTGTAATAATATAACACTATTTTTATTCATGTGGTGGTTTGTGCACTGTGTGTAATAATATAACACTATTTTTTATCCATATGTGGTATTTTGTTTGTGCACTGTTTGTAATAATATAACACTCTTTTTATCCATGTGGTTGTTTGTGCACTGTGTGTAATAATATAACACTATTTTATTAATTTGTGGTATTTTGTTTGTGCACTGTGTGTAATAATACAACAATATTTTTATTCGTATGTGATATTTTGTTTGTGCACTGTGTGTAATATTTTTTTATTTATATGAGGTATTTTGTTTGTGCACTATGTGTAATATTATAACACTATTTTTATTCATGTGGTTGTTTGTGCACTGTGTGTAATAATATAACTATTTTTATTCATATGTGGTATTTTGTTTGTGCACTGTGTGTAATGATTTTTTTTATTTATATGTGGTATTTTGTTTGTGCACTATGTGTAATAATATAACACTATTTTATTCATTTGTGGTATTTTGTTTGTGCACTGTGTGTAATAATATAACACTATTTTTATCCATATGTGGTATTTTGTTTGTGCACTGTGTGTAATAACACTATTTTTATCCATATGTGGTATTTTGTTTGTGCACTGTGTGTAATAATATAACACTATTTTTATCCATATGTGGTATTTTGTTGGTGCACTGTGTGTAATAATATAACACTATTTTTATTCATATGTGGTATTTTGTTTGTGCGCTGTGTGTAATAATATAACACTATTTTATTTATTTGTGGTATTTTGTTTGTGCACTGTGTGTAATAATATAACAATATTTTTATTAATATGTGGTATTTTGTTTGTGCACTGTGTGTAATAATATAACACTATTTTTATTCATATGTGGTATTTTGTTTGTGCACTGTGTGTAATAATATAACAATATTTTTATTAATATGTGGTATTTTGTTTGTGCACTGTGTGTAATAATATAACAATATTTTTATTAATATGTGGTATTTTGTTTGTGCACTGTGTGTAATAATATAACACTATTTTTATCCATATGTGGTATTTTGTTTGTGCACTGTGTGTAATAATAACACTATTTTATCCATATGTGGTATTTTGTTGGTGCACTGTGTGTAATAATATAACACTATTTTTTATCCATATGTGGTATTTTGTTTGTGCACTGTGTGTAATAATATAACACTATTTTATCCATATGTGGTATTTTGTTTGTGCACTGTGTGTAATAATATAACACTTTTTTTAAATTTATTTTTTATAATTTTTTATTGGGGTTTAAGAAATTGCAAAACATTCAGTTTGCTCATTTAGCATACAGAGTTCACATGCCTAGAAGATGATATGACAAGTTCAGATATAGGACTACATCAATGTACATGAACAACATTAGTTTGTAACAGACACATTAATTTGTCACAGTACAAAATAAACCAGCCATCAAAAATGTAAAAAACAAACCCATGAACGCCCCTCTTTTTTTGCCCTCATTAACAACAGAGGCCACTATTGGACCCCACTATTGCATCTCAACTCTCTAAACTGAGGGTTTTTAGGTGATGCAGGCCACTTTTGGACCTGTGAATTCGCTATATATAGGTAGCAAGTAAAAAAGTTATAAAACGATAGTTAAAAAGAAGAAAAAGCTAGGGTAGATATATTAAGATAGAGTATAATTATAAAATATGCATCTCCGACACAGCTGAAACCACTTTTGGACTTCTGGTAATATTAAGACAATTTAGTAGGAGATGTGATTTCTAACTCACAGGCCACTTTTTGACCTCAGTAAATATAGTACTCTAAAACTGCTTAATGTATTACATATTCAGATAACAAATATAATATTATTCAATAATATTAAGTATGGCATTGTCAAGGGAAACAGGGCAGCTCTTGGACCCAAAATGCACTACAGAAATATTTCTGGACTCATTTTATAAAGTCAAAATAGGAGGAGTATATTGCAGTGTTTTCAGAAGTATATTAAAGTTTAATATACTAGTACCTGAGTTAAATTATAAAGGTAGAATGTGACTAAGAAAAAAGAAAGGGAAGCCAGATAATAACTATATTGTATAATATATAGAGGAGTGAAGACTATACAATCCCCTATGAGATCCTTGGCTGGGTGGTGGTGTACTTACTTGCCTCAACTACAAATGTGAAATATGCGCTATAACTATGCAAGACTATACCAAATGATTCTTTTACAATACACAAACATGGGTACAGCCGAAGTATTAACTATAGCATTGTGTTGTACCTAGCACAGACCTCACTTGAACCTGCACATAGGTTTAGACAATGGAAATCGTATAGAGGCTCACTGATCCTGGAAAGGGAAAAAAGCAGATGTAGTCCTATTAGTTTGAGGTTCTAGTGATAAAGTTTAGCACGTGTAGGAAAATATAAGTTGAAAGCCCAATATCTATTGGGAAGGGATAACACTCTCAGGCAATTACAAAATTCTGCTGCAAATATAATTTTATATATATATATATATATATATATATATATATATATATATATATATATATATATATATATATATATATATATATATATATATAAGTTATAGAGTGGGGCCAAAATTCCCTCATGCATCAACATTAGTAAGGGTTAACCTGTCTATACAGGGAGTGCATAATTATTAGGCAAATCAGTATTTTGACTACATCATCCTCTTTATGCATGTTGTCTTACTCCAAGCTGTATAGGCTCGAAAGCCTACTACCAATTAAGCATATTAGGTGATGTGCATCTCTGTAATGAGAAGGGGTGTGGTCTAATGACATCAACACCCTATATCAGGTGTGCATAATTATTAGGCAACTTCCTTTCCTTTGGCAAAATGGGTCAAAAGAAGGACTTGACAGGCTCAGAAAAGTAAAAAATAGTGAGATATCTTGCAGAGGGATGCAGCACTCTTAAAATTGCAAAGCTTCTGAAGCGTGATCATCGAACAATCAAGCGTTTCATTCAAAATAGTCAACAGGGTCGCAAGAAGCGTGTGGAAAAACCAAGGCGCAAAATAACTGCCCATGAACTGAGAAAAGTCAAGCGTGCAGCTGCCAAGATGCCACTTGCCACCAGTTTGGCCATATTTCAGAGCTGCAACATCACTTGAGTGCCCAAAAGCACAAGGTGTGCAATACTCAGAGACATGGCCAAGGTAAGAAAGGCTGAAAGACGACCACCACTGAACAAGACACACAAGCTGAAACGTCAAGACTGGGCCAAGAAATATCTCAAGACTGATTTTTCTAAGGTTTTATGGACTGATGAAATGAGAGTGAGTCTTGATGGGCCAGATGGATGGGCCCGTGGCTGGATTGGTAAAGGGCAGAGAGCTCCAGTCCGACTCAGACGCCAGCAAGGTGGAGGTGGAGTACTGGTTTGGGCTGGTATCATCAAAGATGAGCTTGTGGGGCCTTTTCGGGTTGAGGATGGAGTCAAGCTCAACTCCCAGTCCTACTGCCAGTTTCTGGAAGACACCTTCTTCAAGCAGTGGTACAGGAAGAAGTCTGCATCCTTCAAGAAAAACATGATTTTCATGCAGGACAATGATCCATCACACGCGTCCAAGTACTCCACAGCGTGGCTGGCAAGAAAGGGTATAAAAGAAGAAAATCTAATGACATGGCCACCTTGTTCACCTGATCTGAACCCCATTGAGAACCTGTGGTCCATCATCAAATGTGAGATTTACAAGGAGGGAAAACAGTACACCTCTCTGAACAGTGTCTGGGAGGCTGTGGTTGCTGCTGCACGCAATGTTGATGGTGAACAGATCAAAACACTGACAGAATCCATGGATGGCAGGCTTTTGAGTGTCCTTGCAAAGAAAGGTGGCTATATTGGTCACTGATTTGTTTTTGTTTTGTTTTTGAATGTCAGAAATGTATATTTGTGAATGTTGAGATGTTATATTGGTTTCACTGGTAAAAATAAATAATTGAAATGGGTATATATTTGTTTTTTGTTAAGTTGCCTAATAATTATGCACAGTAATAGTCACCTGCACACACAGATATCCCCCTAAAATAGCTATAACTAAAAACAAACTAAAAACTACTTCCAAAACTATTCAGCTTTGATATTAATGAGTTTTTTGGGTTCATTGAGAACATGGTTGTTGTTCAATAATAAAATTAATCCTCAAAAATACAACTTGCCTAATAATTCTGCACTCCCTGTAAGGTTGAGAGGCTCCTAGTTTAAACAAGCTTATGAAGTTAAGTTCTAAGGTATAAACTCTCTGTATAAGCACCCCCGGTCAATAATATAAATTTGTCAACACTTTTTTCTTATAATAGATTAAATAACGATATGACCCACACGAGAATTGCAAAACTCAAATACAAACTGCAAGTACATATATCAGACTGTCAAGCCCTCGCAACATACCACGTTGTACAAAGCAGGCAAGCGTGTATAAGAAGTGCTGATTGCAGCACAGTATCCCAGACATAGTCCAAAGTCTCAACCAATTCCCTACCTGTACTTCTTAGATGTAAAAAATCTGTACTCCCGGCCATGCAGGGCAACCTCACTGAAACGGCTAGAGTGGATACATTTTTGTGCATGGACGTAGATGTCTGCATACTGAGAACCCTTGTTTTGTACAGTCATTTCATGTGAGACCATGTCTGCAATCTTCTGACGAAGAAGCCCCAGCAGGTCGTCTATGGTACCAGTGTCACACGCATGGGAGATGGCCGCACTCCCAAATGCAGACACCTGGTCATTTTCTTCCGTAGTTAGGCACAGGACTTCACTCCCAGGGCAGGAGAGACAGAAACTTCTTTTAACATCGTCGGGTAAGTCGAGGAGGCCCTCCTCCCATTGCTGGGTACCTGGGCAGGGGAGACCCACCTGAGTCTTCTGTAGCATACGCCCTAAGCCACCTTCTTTCTGTAAACTGGATCCACATGTAAACTGCAAGGTTGGCAAGGAAGGTACCGGCACTATCTGCGGGTGTATAACACCCCTCACATCTGCATTTGTTCGCTCTGTCGTTAGGCTATGCAGTGCATTTCGGGTTGAGCCGTCTCTCGACCATGCAGCAGCAACAATTCTGTCTATCCTTGCGCAAAACGGCCTCTCAAAGTTTCCCATAAACTCTTGGAATACTTTCCCCAACTCCTCCATGATTGCAAGAGTGCAAGTTGCTTGGTACAACGTAAAATTATCGTTGTAATACGGCAGAGACCCGAAGGTACTCTGCCGGGAGGTGGTGAAAGGCCTTAGCCTCAAAAGTAGCTCCGTTGCTGTCGGCTATTTGAAATATTTTGGCATAATCGGAGAAGTAACAATTAGATCATTAGTATGCTGTTATTTTCACTGCTGGATGGCCGCTTCGGAAGAGGATTTTGTCAAGCTACAGCTTCTGAGCTGAAGCAGCACTGGAAGCTGGGACCAAGCATGGCCGCTGCCCAGGAGTTCCCCCATAACACTATCTTTATTCATATGTGGTATTTTGTTTGTGCACTGTGTGTAATAATATAACAATAATTTTATTCATATGTGGTATTTTGTTTGTGCACTGTGTGTAATAATATAACACTATTATTATTCATAGGTGTGCTCTATCTGAATCCTAAAAGTAATATTTTTACTTTACTGTATCTTTAATTTGCATCACAAAGTAGTGCTGACTCTCTGAGCAGGGGTGGTATTTGATTACTGGTGCCCAGGCCAATGAAACTAATATTTCAAATAGTTGTAACTTTGTATCACACAAGGCTAAAACTCTCAGAAATATTTTATCTCCCCCTATGTTACCTCAAACAAAAGTGAGTACTTGGTTACCCCAAAAAGAGGGTTGTTACAATGCAGAAGAAAAATATGTCAAACATATACACATATCACTCAAGGAGATATGTTCACATCTGCAACAACAGGAAATTATTTAAAAATTGGATTTAACATTACGTGTAACACTACAAATGTTATATATTTATTAACATCTGGTGCGTTTGACAAATAATATGTAGGGCGCACAAAACGTGCCCTCAGGGACAGAGTTCTTGAACATTTGAGGGATATTGAAAATGCAGATTGTAATACCCCCATTGCCAAATATTTAAGGCAGGAACACCATTCTAATGTTCTTCTATTAAATGCACACGACATAGACCATGCGCCCAGACACAAGAGAGGAGGGGACTTTTTGATCAACAAGATGTCTTCTGGATCTTCAAATGAAAAACTAAGAACCCACATAGTCTACATTCTATTATGGATGTTAGTTTATTTTATTAATTTGGGTTTTACAATGTAAAAACAGAATTTATGCTTACCTGATAAATTACTTTCTCTTACGGTGTATCCAGTACACGGATTCATCCTTACTTGTGGGATATTCTCAATCCCTACAGGAAGTGGCAAAGAGAGCACACAGCAGAGCTGTCCATATAGCTCCCCTCAGGCTCCGCCCCCCCAGTCATTCGACCGACGGTTAGGAGAAAAAGGAGAAACTATAGGGTGCAGTGGTGACTGTAGTTTTACAAAAATAAATTTGAACCTGACTTAATTGCCAGGGCGGGCCATGGACTGGATACACCGTAAGAGAAAGTAATTTATCAGGTAAGCATAAATTCTGTTTTCTCTTACATGGTGTATCCAGTCCACGGATTCATCCTTACTTGTGGGATACCAATACCAAAGCTTTAGGACACGGATGAAGGGAGGGAACAAGTCAGGTAACCTAAACGGAAGGCACCACTGCTTGCAAAACCTTTCTCCCAAAAATAGCCTCCGAAGAAGCAAAAGTATAGAATTTGTAAAATTTGGCAAATGTATGCAGTGAAGACCAAGTCGCTGCCTTACAAATCTGTTCAACAGAAGCCTCATTCTTGAAAGCCCATGTGGAAGCCACAGCTCTAGTGGAATGAGCTGTAACTCGTTCAGGAGGCTGCTGTCCAGCAGTCTCATAAGCCAATCGGATGATGCTTTTCAGCCAGAAGGAAAGAGAGGTAGCAGTCGCTTTCTGACCTCTCCTCTTACCAGAATAGACAACAAACAAGGATGATGTTTGTCTGAAATCTTTAGTTACCTTTAAATAGAATTTTAAAGCACGAACCACATCAAGATTGTGTAACAGTCGTTCCTTCTTAGAAACTGGATTAGGACACAGAGAAGGAACAATGATTTCCTGGTTAATATTCTTATTAGAAACCACTTTTGGAAGGAAACCAGGTTTGGTACGCAAAACAACCTTATCTGCATGGAACACCAGATAGGGTGAATTACACTGCAAAGCAGACAATTCAGAAACTCTTCGAGCAGAAGAAATAGCTACCAAAAACAAAACTTTCCAAGATAATAACTTAATATCTATGGAATGCAAAGGTTCAAACGGAACCCCTTGAAGAACTGAAAGAACTAAATTTAGACTCCATGGAGGGGCCACAGGTCTGTAGACAGGCTTGATTCTAACTAAGGCCTGTGCAAACGCCTGAACGTCTGGTACAGCTGCCAGACGCTTGTGTAACAGGATAGACAGAGCAGATATCTGTCCCTTTAAGGAACTAGCTGACAAACCTTTCTCCAATCCTTCTTGGAGAAAAGACAATATCCTTGGAATCCTAACCTTACTCCACGAGTAACCTTTGGATTCGCACCAACAAAGATATTTCCGCCATATCTTATGGAAAATTTTCCTGGTGACAGGCTTTCTGGCCTGGATCAGAGTATCTATAACCGATTCAGAGAACCCACGCTTAGCTAGAATTAAGCGTTCAATCTCCAAGCAGTCAGTCGCAGAGAAACTAGATTTGGATGCTTGAACGGACCTTGAATTAGAAGATCCTGCCTGGATGGCAGTTTCCATGGTGGACCCGATGACATGTCCACTAGGTCTGCATACCAAGTCCTGCGTGGCCACGCAGGCGCTATCAGAATTACCGAAGCCTTCTCCTGTTTGATTCTGGCAACTAGCCGAGGGAGAAGAGGAAACGGTGGAAAGACATAAGCTAGACTGAATGACCAAGGCGCTACTAAAGCATCTATCAATGCCGCCTTGGGATCCCTGGACCTGGATCCGTAAAGGGGAAGTTTGGTGTTCTGACGGGACGCCATCAGATCCAATTCTGGAATGCCCCATAGCTGGGTCAGCTGAGCAAAAACCTCCGGGTGGAGTTCCCACTCCCCCGGATGGAAAGTCTGACGACTCAGAAAATCCGCCTCCTAGTTGTCTACTCCTAGGATGTGAATTGCAGATAGATGGCAGGAGTGATCCTCCGCCCATTTGATGATCTTGGTTACTTCCTTCATCGCTAGGGAACTCTTTGTTCTTCCCTGATGATTGATGTACGCTACAGTTGTGATGTCCGATTGAAATCTGATGAATTTGGCCTCCGCTAGTTGAGACCATGCCTGGAGCGTATTGAATATCGCTCTCAGTTCCAAAATGTTTATCGTGAGAAGAGATTCTTCCCGAGACCATAGACCCTGAGCTTTCAGGGAGTCCCAGACCGCACCCCAGCCTAACAGACTGGCATCGGTCATGACAATGATCCACTCCAGTCTGCAGAAGCTCATTCCCTGAGACAGGTGATTCTGAGACAACCACCAGAGAAGAGAGTCTCTGGTTTTCTGGTCCATTTGTATTTGAGGAGACAAATCTGCATAATCCCCATTCCACTGTTTGAGCATGCACAGTTGCAGTGGTCTTAGATGAAATCGGCAAAAGGGACAACGTCCATTGCCGCAACCATTAAACCGATTACCTCCATGCACTGAGCCACAGAAGGCAGAGGAATGGAATGAAGAACTCGGCAAGTATTTAAAAGTTTTGACTTCCTGACCTCTGTCAGAAAGATTTTCATTTCTACCCAGTCTATTAGTGTTCCCAGGAAGGGAACCCTTGTGAGCAGGGACAGAGAACTTTTTTCAACGTTCACCTTCCACCCGTGAAACCTTAGAAAGGCCAGAACAATGTCCGTATGAGCCTTGGCTCTGTGAAAAGACGACGCCTGTATTAAGATGTCGTCTAGGTAAGGTGCTACTGCAATGCCCCGCGGTCTTAGTACCGCTAGAAGGGACCCTAGCACCTTTGTGAAAATTCTGGGAGCGGTGGCCAACCCGAAAGGAAGGGCCACGAACTGGTAATGCGTGTCCAGAAAGGCGAACCTTAGGAACTGATGATGATCTTTGTGGATAGGAATATGTAGGTACGCATCCTTTAGATCCACGGTAGTCATATATTGACCTTCCTGGATCATCTGCAAGATTGTCCGAATGGTTTTCATTTTGAAAGATGGAACTCTGAGGAATTTGTTTAGAATTTTTAGATCCAGGATTGGCCTGAAAGTTCCTTCCTTTTTGGGAACTACAAACAGGTTTGAGTAAAATCCCAGTCCTTGTTCTGCAATTGGAACTGGGTGTATCACTCCCATCTTTAGAAGATCTTCTACACAGCGTAAGAACGCCTGTTTCTTTGTCTGGTCTGAAGACAAACGAGAAATGTGGAACCTTCCCCTTGGGGGAGAGTCCTTGAATTCTAGAAGATACCCCTGAGCAACAATTTCTAATGCCCAGGGATCTGGAACATCTCTTGCCCAAGCCTGAGCAAAGAGAGAAAGTCTGCCCCCTACTAGATCCGGTCCAGGATCGGGGGCTACCCCTTCATGCTGTCTTGGTAGCAGGCGCAGGCTTCTTGGCCTGTTTACCCTTGTTCCAGCCCTGCAAGGGTTTCCAGGTTGCTTTGGGCTGTGAAGCGTTACCCTCCTGCTTTGCGGCAGCAGAGGTTGAAGCAGGTCCGCTCCTGAAGTTGCGAAAGGAGCGAAAATTAGCCTATCCTGCGGGAAGGCATGGCCCTTCCCCCCAGTGATATCCGCGATAATTTCTTTCAACTCGGGACCAAAAAGGGTCTTCCCCTTTTAGTTTAGTAACTTTGTTTTGAACGACACGTCAGCCGACCATGATTTGAGCCAAAGCGCTCTTCGCGCCATAATGGCAAAACCTGAATTTTTCGCCGCTAACTTAGCTAATTGGAAAGCGGCATCAGTGATAAAAGAATAAGCCAGCTTTAGAGCATGAATTCTATCCATGACTTCGTCATATGAAGTCTCCCTCTGGAGCGACTCCTCCAGCGCCTCAAACCAAAAAGCCGCTGCAGTAGTTACAGGAATAATGCAGGCAATTGGCTGAAGAAGGAAACCTTGCTGAACAAACATTTTCTTCAGCAAACCTTCCAATTTTTTATCCATAAGGTCTTTAAAAGCACAACTGTCTTCTATTGGTATAGTTGTACACTTAGCAAGTGTTGAAACTGCTCCCTCTACCTTAGGGACCGTCTGCCACGCGTCCCGCCTCGGTTCATTTATGGGGAACATTTTCTTAAAGATAGGGGGGGGGGGACAAAAGGTACACCTGGTCTCTCCCACTCCCTAGTCACAATATCCGCCACCCTCTTCGGGATCGGAAACGCATCAGTGTATACAGGGACCTCTAAAAACCTGTCCATTTTACACAATTTTTCTGGGACCACCATGGGGTCACAATCATCCAGCGTAGCTAAAACCTCCTTAAGCAGGACGCGGAGGTGTTCCAGCTTAAATTTAAACGCTAAGGAATCTGACTCCGCCCGCTGAGAAACTTTTCCTGTGTCAGAAATTTCTCCCTCGGACAGACCGTCCCTCACTGCCACTTCAGAGTGTTGTGAGGGTACTACAGATAAATCATCCAAAGCTTCTGATTGCTCATCCTCTGTTCTTAAAACTGAGCTATCACGCTTCTTTGGAAAAACTGGCAGTTTGGATAGAAAGGCCGCAAGGGAATTATCCATGACTGCTGCTAATTGTTGTAATGTAATCGGGGCCAATGCGCTAGAGGTACTAGGCAACGCTTGCGCGGGCGTAACTGGTGTCGACACATGGGGAGAGGAAGGAGGACTATCCTCATTACCTTCCGTCAAAGAATCATATTGGACTACATTTTTAAGTGTCACTGCATGGTCATTAAAATGTTTAGATACCTTAGCACACTTTAAACACAATTGCAATGGGGGTACCGCCATGGCTTTTAAACACATAGAAACAGGGTCTATCTGAAGGCTCAGACATGTTAGACAGACTTAGACAGCACTCAAATACAGTAAAATACACTTTTTGAAAAAACGGTACTGTGCCTTTAAATAATAAAAAGCACACACTTTTTTACCAAATCTCCAAAAAACATCCAATCTTTATGAAATTTCCACCACATGATACTAATGCTTTGAAATAATTGCACACAAAGTTTGAAGACAATTAACCCCTTATTGCCCAAACCGGAGCAAATTGAAGCAGGCCACCGGTTTAACACACTACAGCATGATGCCACAGTCTCTGCTGTGGCCCTACCTTCCTTGGGGATTACTTTTGGACGAAAATAAGCCTCCCTGGAGTCCTCCTGCAATCTCTGGACTCTACACGTGAAGCTGCATGAAGCGGTCTTGCAAAAGAACTGCGCAACTGAGGCGCGAAAATTAGGCCCCCTCCCTCTTCACTCCGGAGTTGTGGGGCCTTCCTAAGCCAAATTAGGTGTCTAAAAATATGCCAGGCGTATTAAAACCCCAAAAAGTGTTCCAAACTTAAAAAACACTTGTGCAAATATGAGATTATAGTAATAAAATAATCGACTTTTCCCATAACAGTGTCCACCAGTATTTAAGCCCTTTAACTAAGCCATCCTTCTATACTGAGTCTCAGAATATGGCTTACCTTCCCACATGGGGATTTCTGTCAGTCTTCTAGCATTACCAAGTCTTGTTAGAAAAAAAGTGACTGAGCATACCTTAAGCAGTTAAGCCTGCAAACTGTTCCCCCCAACTGAAGTTCTCCGGTACTCAACAGTCCTGTGTGGGAACAGCAATGGATTTTAGTTACAACATGCTAAAATCTTTTCTTTCATGTAATTAGCAAGAGTCCATGAGCTAGTGACGTATGGGATATACATTCCTACCAGGAGGGGCAAAGTTTCCCAAACCTCAAAATGCCTATAAATACACCCCTCACCACACCCACAATTCAGTTTTACAAACTTTGCCTCCGATGGAGGTGGTGAAGTAAGTTTGTGCTAGATTCTACGTTGATATGCGCTCCGCAGCAAGTTGGAGCCCGGTTTTCCTCTCAGCGTGCAGTGAATGTCAGAGGGATGTGAAGAGAGTATTGCCTATTTGAATGCAGTGATCTCCTTCTACGGGGTCTATTTCATAGGTTCTCTGTTATCGGTCGTAGAGATTCATCTCTTACCTCCCTTTTCAGATCGACGATATACTCTTATATATACCATTACCTCAGCTGATTCTCGTTTCAGTACTGGTTTGGCTTTCTACAAACATGTAGATGAGTGTCCTGGGGTAAGTAAATCTTATTTTCTGTGACACTCTAAGCTATGGTTGGGCACTTTGTTTATAAAGTTCTAAATATATGTATTCAAACATTTATTTGCCTTGACTCAGAATGTTCAACTTTCCTTATTTTTCAGACAGTCAGTTTCATATTTGGGATAATGCATTTGAATTAATCTTTTTTTTTTCTTACCTTCAAAAATGTGACTCTTTTTTCCCTGTGGGCTGTTAGGCTCGCGGGGGCTGAAAATGCTTCATTTTATTGCGTCATTCTTGGCGCGGACTTTTTTGGCGCAAAAATTATTTTCCGTTTCCGGCGTCATACGTGTTGCCGGAAGTTGCGTCATTTTTTTGACGTTCTTTTGCGCCAAAGATGTCGGCGTTCCGGATGTGGCGTCATTTTTGGCGCCAAAAGCATTTAGGCGCCAAATAATGTGGGCGTCTGATTTGGCGCTAAAAAATATGGGCGTCGCTTTTGTCTCCACATTATTTAAGTCTCATTTTTTATTGCTTCTGGTTGCTAGAAGCTTGTTCTTTGGCATTCTTTCCCATTCCTGAAACTGTCATTTAAGGAATTTGATCAATTTTGCTTTATATGTTGTTTATTCTCTTACCTATTGCAAGATGTCTCACGTTGCATCTGAGTCAGAAGATACTACAGGAAAATCGCTGTCTAGTGCTGGATCTACCAAAGCTAAGTGTATCTGCTGTAAACTTTTGGTAGCTATTCCTCCGGCTGTTGTTTGTATTGATTGTCATGACCAACTTGTTAATGCAGATAATATTTCCTTTAGTAAAGTACCATTGCCTGTTGCAGTTCCTTCAACATCTAAGGTGCAGAATGTTCCTGATAACATAAGAGATTTTGTTTCTGAATCCATAAAGAAGGCTATGTCTGTTATTTCTCCTTCTAGTAAACGTAAAAAATCTTTTAAAACTTCTCTCCCTACAGATGAATTTTTAAATGAACATCATCATTCTGATTCTGATAACTCTTCTGGTTCAGAGGATTCTGTCTCAGAGGTTGATGCTGATAAATCTTCATATTTATTTAAAATGGAATTTATTCGTTCTTTACTTAAGGAAGTACTAATTGCTTTAGAAATAGAGGATTCTGGTCCTCTTGATACTAATTCTAAACGTTTGGATAAGGTATTTAAAGCTCCTGTGGTTATTCCAGAAGTTTTTCCTGTTCCTAATGCTATTTCTGCAGTAATTTCCAAAGAATGGGATAAATTGGGTAATTCATTTACTCCTTCTAAACGTTTTAAGCAATTATATCCTGTACCGTCTGACAGATTAGAATTTTGGGACAAAATCCCTAAAGTTGATGGGGCTATTTCTACCCTTGCTAAACGTACTACTATTCCTACGTCAGATGGTACTTCGTTTAAGGATCCTTTAGATAGGAAAATTGAATCCTTTCTAAGAAAAGCTTATCTGTGTTCAGGTAATCTTCTTAGACCTGCTATATCTTTGGCTGATGTTGCTGCAGCTTCAACTTTTTGGTTGGAAACTTTAGCGCAACAAGTAACACATCATGATTCTCATGATATTATTCTTCTTCTTCAGCATGCTAATAATTTTATCTGTGATGCCATTTTTGATATTATCAGAGTTGATGTCAGGTTTATGTCTCTAGCTATTTTAGCTAGAAGAGCTTTATGGCTTAAAACTTGGAATGCTGATATGGCTTCTAAATCAACTCTACTTTCTATTTCTTTCCAGGGTAACAAATTATTTGGTTCTCAGTTGGATTCTATTATTTCAACTGTTACTGGTGGGAAAGGAACTTTTTTACCACAGGATAAAAAATCTAAAGGTAAAAACAGGGCTAATAATTGTTTTCGTTCCTTTCGTTTCAACAAAGAACAAAAGCCTGATCCTTCATCCTCAGGAGCAGTTTCAGTTTGGAAACCATCTCCAGTCTGGAATAAATCCAAGCCAGCTAGAAAGGCAAAGCCTGCTTCTAAGTCCACATGAAGGTGCGGCCCTCATTCCAGCTCAGCTGGTAGGGGGCAGGTTACGTTTTTTCAAGGAAATTTGGATCAATTCTGTTCACAATCTTTGGATTCAGAACATTGTTTCAGAAGGGTACAGAATTGGTTTCAAGATGAGACCTCCTGCAAAGAGATTTTTTCTTTCCCGTGTCCCAGTAAATCCAGTAAAAGCTCAAGCATTTCTGAATTGTGTTTCAGATCTAGAGTTGACTGGAGTAATTATGCCAGTTCCAGTTCCGGAACAGGGGATGAGGTTTTATTAAAATCTCTTCATTGTACCAAAGAAGGAGAATTCCTTCAGACCAGTTCTGGATCTAAAAATATTGAATCGTTATGTAAGGATACCAACGTTCAAGATGGTAACTGTAAGGACTATCTTGCCTTTTGTTCAGCAAGGGAATTATATGTCCACAATAGATTTACAGGATGCATATCTGCATATTCCGATTCATCCAGATCATTATCAGTTCCTGAGATTCTCTTTTCTGGACAAGCATTACCAGTTTGTGGCTCTGCCGTTTGGCCTAGCTACAGCTCCAAGAATTTTTACAAAGGTTCTCGGTGCCCTTCTGTCTGTAATCAGAGAACAGGGTATTGTGGTATTTCCTTATTTGGACGATATCTTGGTACTTGCTCAGTCTTTACATTTAGCAGAATCTCATACGAATCGACTTGTGTTGTTTCTTCAAGATCATGGTTGGAGGATCAATTTACCAAAAAGTTCATTGATTCCTCAGACAAGGGTAACCTTTCTGGGTTTCCAGATGGATTCAGTGTCCATGACTCTGTCTTTAACAGACAAGAGACGTCTAAAATTGATTGCAGCTTGTCGAAACCTTCAGTCACAATCATTCCCTTCGGTAGCCTTATGCATGGAAATTCTAGGTCTTATGACTGCTGCATCGGACGCGATCCCCTTTGCTCGTTTTCACATGCGACCTCTTCAGCTCTGTATGCTGAATCAATGGTGCAAGGATTACACAAAGATATCTCAATTAATATCTTTAAAACCGATTGTTCGACACTCTCTAACATGGTGGACAGATCACCATCGTTTAATTCAGGGGGCTTCTTTTGTGCTTCCGACCTGGACTGTAATTTCAACAGATGCAAGTCTCACAGGTTGGGGAGCTGTGTGGGGATCTCTGACGGCACAAGGAGTTTGGGAATCTCAGGAGGTGAGATTACCGATCAATATTTTGGAACTCCGTGCAATTTTCAGAGCTCTTCAATTTTGGCCTCTTCTGAAGAGAGAATCGTTCATTTGTTTTCAGACAGACAATGTCACAACTGTGGCATACATCAATCATCAAGGAGGGACTCACAGTCCTCTGGCTATGAAAGAAGTATCTCGAATTTTGGTTTGGGCGGAATCCAGCTCCTGTCTAATCTCTGCGGTTCATATCCCAGGTATAGACAATTGGGAAGCGGATTATCTCAGTCGCCAAACGTTGCATCCGGGCGAATGGTCTCTTCACCCAGAGGTATTTCTTCAGATTGTTCAAATGTGGGAACTTCCAGAAATAGATCTGATGGCGTCCCATCTAAACAAGAAACTTCCCAGGTATCTGTCCAGATCCCGGGATCCTCAGGCGGAGGCAGTGGATGCATTATCACTTCCTTGGAAGTATCATCCTGCCTATATCTTTCCGCCTCAAGTTCTTCTTCCAAGAGTAATCTCCAAGATTCTGAAAGAATGCTCGTTTGTTCTGCTGGTAGCTCCGGCATGGCCTCACAGGTTTTGGTATGCGGATCTTGTCCGGATGACCTCTTGCCAACCGTGGACTCTTCCGTTAAGACCAGACCTTCTGTCACAAGGTCCTTTTTTCCATCAGGATCTGAAATCCTTAAATTTAAAAGGTATGGAGATTGAACGCTTGATTCTTGGTCAAAGAGGTTTCTCTGACTCTGTGATTAATACTATGTTACAGGCTCGTAAATCTGTATCTAGAGAGATATATTATAGAGTCTGGAAGACTTATATTTCTTGGTGTCTTTCTCATCATTTTTCTTGGCATTCTTTGTTATGTTCTGTAAAGATATGTGGTAGAACAGGTGGTAAATAAGTTTAGGTACCTAGTATCCGCTATAGTAGGACCACTCAGCCTCACACCAAACCTTGGATTCACACAGATTTAACTTACAGGAATCCGGTTTTGCTCATTGAACTGAGGGTCACTACTGCAGGGTACAGAGTGAAAACGGAGCTGTCACGCAACCAGGTTACAGGATGCCTGTATTTCAACAGATAGGAGGAGTATCTATAGATAGAGTAGGTAGTTAATCAACTAATTACTTAGTGATTAAATGATATAGCTGACACATATACAAAGAAGACAGGAAGTGAAATGGAATGTAATACAAACAGATGTAGTTCAAAGAGATGTTGTAATTAGGCCAAAATGTATTTGTTAGGAATTCAGCACTTCAGGGAATATCATATGTAGTTAGAATGATATTTTGGATTATGTTATCAAATATAGATTATGCAATGATAGGATAGTAACAAACGATAAGTCACTTAGTTAGGTTCAAGGTGGTCACAGCAAATGATGTTAATCAAGCAGCAGTTCAAACAGAGTAGGCAATGTAACAGGCAGTTGAAGTTAATCCTGCATTTTAGTGATAGTAACAGTCATTGAATACAGTGCTTAAGTAGTTTGCTTACTTGAGAGACAAAATGATATCCAAATAGAGTAATAAAATATACAGACCAATTCCTGATGGTTATTTGGAAGGCTAAGTCAGAGCCAGATGAAAACCTTACGGTATCCTGAATGCTTGTTTGTAGAAAGGACACAGCGCGGTACACGCGCTGCAGACACGCTGAGATGCCGGGTGTAACGTCACAGCCACCCGGTGTAACAGTTAGGGAATTGAAAGCAGCTCCTTTGGTTCCTAAGAAACTGCAAGTAATAGAATAGGCACACCGGCACACAGCAATGAAGGATTAATGTAGGCTGCAAAGTTTCAAAGCAACAAGTAAGAAATCCCCACAGATTGAGGAAAGGGCTAGGTGTCTTCAGAGAGGAGTCACATAAAGTAACTGATTCAAATTACCAAGCGAGGAGCATAGAGAGGAGGGGCCTTAAATAGGAAAAGAGGATTCAGAATTAAAGGGACAGGATTGTAATAGTGAATACCCTGACAGGACACCCCCCTCAAGGAGCCGCTCAGCGGATCAAGGACCTGGACGGTGAGGATTCCTCCTATGGAACAAGGAAACCAAGCGTGGAGCCATAACATTAGTAGCAGGCTCCCAAGAGTCTTCTTCAGGTCCATAACCCTTCCAACTGACCAAATACTGAAGGTGGTTTCGAAAGTATCGAGAATCTTGAATAGAATCAATCTCGTACTCCTTCTCATCTGTCACATGAGTTAAAGAAGTATCCATCGAAGATGTAGCCCTGATAGAAGCATAGGGTTTAAGGAGTGAGACATGAAATGTTGGATGAATTCTCATGGAAGAAGGTAATTGAAGAGTGACTGCATTCACATTAACAACATTCTTAATTTCAAAGGGACCCAAATAAAGTGAAGCGAGCTTTTTGGAAGGAACTTGTAATCTTATATTCTTCGTGCTTAACCAAACTTTATCTCCCACCTTATATTCAGGAGGTTTAGAACGTCGTAGATCGTAGTAATGTTTTTGAGCTTTTTGAGCATCGAGTAGTAGTTGTTTAACAGTGGCGAAACCTTTCACTAAGGTATTGATTTTATCATTAACAACGGGTATAGGAGAATTTTTTGGAGTCTGAATGTCATAAGAAGGATGAAAACCGTAGTTAAGGAAAAATGGAGACATTTTAGTGGAGGAGTTGAGCATGTTATTATGAGCAAATTCAGCAGTGGAAAGGAGAGAATGCCAGTTATCTTGTTCTAGAGAACAGTAACAACGGAGATACTGTTCCAGGGCTTGATTTGTTCTCTCAGTCTGCCCATTGGTTTGTGGATGAAAAGCTGTACTTAACCTCCTAGAGATGTTGAGGGATTTACAAAGATGTTCCCAAAATCTAGAGGTAAACTGAGAACCTCTGTCACTAGTAATGGAATTTGGTAGACCATGTAATTTGACAATATGATCTATGAAAAGAGTAGCTGTTTCTTGAGCTGTGGGTAGACCTCTATGTGGCAGGAAATGGGCCATTTTAGAAAAAAGATCAACAATGACCATGATAGTGTTGAAGTTAGCAGAAGGTGGCAGATCGACAATAAAGTCCATGGCAATATCTGCCCAAGGTCTTTCAGGTACTGGAAGAGATAGAAGGTATCCGTAGGGACGTGTATGTTGATGTTTTTTAGTAGTGCAAAGAAAACATGTTTTGATGTATTGCTTGATTGTATCAGACATTTTGGGCCACCAATAATTCCTTGAGAGGATATGAAGAGTCCTATGTACGCCAGGATGACCTGCTAAAGAGGAATCATGAGCTGCTGCTAAAAGTTGATTCCTGAGATCCTTGGGTACATATAGCTGATCATGATGATAGAACAGTTCATCAGAATGTTTATTTAAATTGAGGTGTGTTATTAATGAATCCTCCTTCTGTTGCAGCTTTAGGGTCTCCAAGAAATCGTTTGTTAAACAAATGATTCTGTCCGCAGGTATCACTGAGGCAGGTGTCAAATGATCTTGTGGCTTAGGAGGTATACGAGAGAGGGTATCTGCCTTAAGATTCTTAGAACCTGGACGATAGGTGATCACATAATCAAAACGTGAAAAGAAAAGGCTCCAGCGGACTTGACGAGAAGTCAGGGTCTTGTTTGACTTTAAATACTCTAAATTACGATGGTCTGTGTAAATAGTAATTGGAAATTTTGTACCTTCCAAGATATGCCTCCAGAATTCCAATGCGGATTTGATGGCAAGCAATTCCTTATCACCAATACCATAGTTTATCTCAGCTGAGCTCATGACACGAGAGTAGAATGCAACAGGATGTAATGGCTTTTCTTGAGAGGCCCTCTGGGATAGAACAGCCCCTATTGCAAATTCAGAAGCATCAACCTCAAGCGTAAAATGACAACTGGGATCTGGGAATTGCAAAATAGGGGCTGAAGTAAATTTATTCTTGAGGGTAGTGAAAGAGTCCTGAGCTTTACTATCCCATGAAAACCTGATATGTTTCTTAGTTAAAGTTGTTAATGGTTTAACAATACGTGAGAAATCTTTAATGAATTTTCTATAAAAATTCGCAAAACCAAGAAACCTCTGGACATCTTTTTTACAAGAGGGTACTGGCCATTTGAGTATAGCTTCTACTTTACTGGTCTCCATAGTAATCCCAGTAGGAGAGATACAGTAACCCAGAAATGAAATAGAGTTAGTATTAAATATACATTTCTCTAGTTTAGCGTAGAGATGATGTTGTCTTAAACGAGATAGAACTAATTTTACATGTTTTAAATGATTTTCAAAAGTGTCTGAATAGACAAGAATGTCATCTAGATAGATAACAATACATACATCCAGAAGGTCGTGAAAAACATCATTTATGAAGCACTGGAAAGTGGCTGGGGCGTTGCAAAGCCCAAACGGCATTACTGTGTATTCGTAAAGTCCGTATCGTGTACGGAAAGCCGTTAACCACTCATCCCCTGCTCTCATCCTGATTAAATTGTATGCACCCCTAAGATCGAGCTTGGTGTAGATGGTGGCACCCTGAAGGCGCTCAATTAGTTCAGGAATGAGAGGCAGGGGGATATCTGTTTTTCTTAGTACATTTATTCAGTTGTCTGTAATCTATAATGGGGCGTAAACTGCCATCTTTATTTTTCACAAAAAACATAGCAGCACCTGCAGAGGAAGTGGATGGACGTATAAACCCTTTTTTCAAGTTTTCGTCTAGATATTCCTTAAGGTGTGCTAGTTCAGGTTGGGACAAAGGATATATATGACCATATGGAATGGTGCAGTTAGGAATGAGATCAATAGGGCAGTCATACTTCCTATGTGGTGGAAGTGTGGCTGCCTCAACCTTATCAAAAACATCAGCATATTCTTTGTAGCAATCTGGTAATGTCTCTACATTAACATGACAAAGTGTATGAGAATCAGTGCAGAATTGCTTGCAGTACTGAGAATCAAAAACTACAGTAGAGTCTGTCCAAGAAATAGTGGGGTTATGCATAGACAACCACTGAATACCGAGTATCATAGGGTAGACAGAACTTGGTAAAACATCAAAAGATATTAACTCAGTATGCCCTGAGTCTGAAGTAACCTTAAGTGGAACTGTATGGTGTGAAATAGGACCAGAACTAAAAAATGATCCATCAACCAAACGGATGGCTAGTGCAACACTCTTCTTTATTAGTGGTATTTTGTGCTTATCAACAAAAACTAAATCTATGAAATTCCCAGATGCTCCAGAGTCAATTACGGCCTGTACGTCTATCTTCTGCTGATCCCACTGCAACGAGAGAGGGATTGATAAATGAAGCAAATTATTATTAACCATATTAACATTGTGCTTAAATCTCACTCTCTTACCCTTCTTTTGACGAAGGAGAGATGGGCAATCCCTTACGGCATGATCCTTTTCGGCACAATAGAGGCACAAATTAAGCAGTTTGCGTCTGGCTTTCTCTTCAGGCTTTAGAGGGCCTCTAATCACAGCAACATCCATGGGTTCATCAACATTCTTGGTAGCATGGGTAGGAAGATTTATAATAAAGAGGTGAGAGTGGTGTGGGATAAGCGCTCCAGCTAAGTAGAGCCAACCAGATTATTAAAAAAAAATGAAATAACAAGAGGAACTAATGATAATAAAAGAAAATTTTTATAGTGATTTAAGTAGATAACTAGTTAATGCATACAGAATATGTTAGCATATACTCAATTACATAAGATGCCGGCATCAGTAACAATCAAACATATTAATCATATTAAAAACAGAAAAATACAGCCGATATAAAATTTCTAAAAGGTTCCCTGAGTGTTTCTTAAAAATATATACGAATATGAATAAACTTGATAAAGGTAAATGACTCTTAGCACAGTGAAATTGGCTCGGCTAAATGTTACCAGTATTATTTTTAAGCAATGGAATATTTGGTCACAGTATTCAGTGGAGGCGTCTGATCTGTTCAGCCGTTAGAAGTAACTGTGAGTGATGGATCGGGAGGTGTGACGTCACGTCACCTGACTATTGTATTCCTCCAATCTCTGTGATATGCTTAAACACAACAAGTTTGAAATTTGTATCCAATTCTTAATTGTAACAAAGTATACTTGTTTATGTGATGGTTAGTATCAATACTTGCAAGTGTCCAATGTCCAAAGAATCTGTCCAAATTTGAAAAAAACGGTTTGTTTTATCAGCAGCTCTGAATCCTATGGAGTGTTGATCCGTTTGGTTTTATGTCCGTTCTGAAATGTGAAACTTGTCCTTATCCGAAGAAGCTCCTAAGCACTTGGTTTTTAGTGTATATTAGGGCTATGATGGGAGCAAAGGAAGAAACAAGGGGGCACACAGGAATTATTCATACATCGATCTCAGTGTTGATTCAAGGAGATAGAAATGAACCTGTTTTTGTGCCAGTAAAACAATTTAGCAGTTCAATAGCCTTAGTATATAATTGGTTACACACAGGAATTACTCATATGTCCTCCCTCTATATTAATCATAGAGATAGGGATGAACCTGTGGAGTGTAACACTACCAGTAATAAAATTCTGAATTGACAGGAGTAAGCAAATCTACGCGTTTCGGCAGTGTTAGCTGCCTTTATCAAGAAGATTTATATGATAGGGAGTGTATTTCTTAGGAGTGATGTCAGTTATGGATTTTTCATATTTCCTTTCCCTGAGTCTCCGGTCAATACCAATACATAAAGTCATGAGATCCTCAAGAACATCTGGAATGGTACCTCTAGCAAGTTCATCTTTTAATGAGTCACTGAGGCCCATGCGAAATTGATTTTTCAGAGCTGGGTTGTTCCATAAAGTGTCAGGAGCCCATCTTTTAAAGTCTGTTATGTATTCCTCTACCATCCTTTTCCCTTGGCGTAAGGATCTCAAAGCTGTTTCAGCAGTATTCTGCTTGTTATGATCCTCATATAAAAGGGACATCGCAGAAAAGAAAGAATCAAGAGAATTTAATATGGGATCATCAGTCTCATAGAAAGTGTTGGCCCAAGATTTAGCTTCTCCACGCAAAAAAGAAATCACAGTCAAAACTTTAATTCTGTCAGTAGGATAAGACCTAGGTTTTAAAGTGAACATAAGAGTGCAAGAATTTCTAAAGTCTCTGAACATGGACCTGTCCCCAGAGAATTTCTCTGGCGGACTTACAACAGGCTCCGGTGTAAACTCAGAAGTAGAAGGTTTAGTTGTCATATGCTCATTAATAAATTTTCTAATATTCTGGTTCTCAATTTGTATCTCTCTTAAACCCTGTAACATACTATCCATACTTTGTGCTAGAGAACCCACTCTATTGGAAAGCTCATTCAACTCCATGATAGTGGATAGAGGCACTTTTATTTTTTAGGCTTGGTAATATGTTATGTTCTGTAAAGATATGTGGTAGAACAGGTGGTAAATAAGTTTAGGTACCTAGTATCCGCTATAGTAGGACCACTCAGCCTCACACCAAACCTTGGATTCACACAGATTTAACTTACAGGAATCCGGTTTTGCTCATTGAACTGAGGGTCACTACTGCAGGGTACAGAGTGAAAACGGAGCTGTCACGCAACCAGGTTACAGGATGCCTGTATTTCAACAGATAGGAGGAGTATCTATAGATAGAGTAGGTAGTTAATCAACTAATTACTTAGTGATTAAATGATATAGCTGACACATATACAAAGAAGACAGGAAGTGAAATGGAATGTAATACAAACAGATGTAGTTCAAAGAGATGTTGTAATTAGGCCAAAATGTATTTGTTAGGAATTCAGCACTTCAGGGAATATCATATGTAGTTAGAATGATATTTTGGATTATGTTATCAAATATAGATTATGCAATGATAGGATAGTAACAAACGATAAGTCACTTAGTTAGGTTCAAGGTGGTCACAGCAAATGATGTTAATCAAGCAGCAGTTCAAACAGAGTAGGCAATGTAACAGGCAGTTGAAGTTAATCCTGCATTTTAGTGATAGTAACAGTCATTGAATACAGTGCTTAAGTAGTTTGCTTACTTGAGAGACAAAATGATATCCAAATAGAGTAATAAAATATACAGACCAATTCCTGATGGTTATTTGGAAGGCTAAGTCAGAGCCAGATGAAAACCTTACGGTATCCTGAATGCTTGTTTGTAGAAAGGACACAGCGCGGTACACGCACTGCAGACACGCTGAGATGCCGGGTGTGACGTCACAGCCACCCGGTGTAACAGTTAGGGAATTGAAAGCAGCTCCTTTGGTTCCTAAGAAACTGCAAGTAATAGAATAGGCACACCGGCACACAGCAATGAAGGATTAATGTAGGCTGCAAAGTTTCAAAGCAACAAGTAAGAAATCCCCACAGATTGAGGAAAGGGCTAGGTGTCTTCAGAGAGGAGTCACATAAAGTAACTGATTCAAATTACCAAGCGAGGAGCATAGAGAGGAGGGGCCTTAAATAGGAAAAGAGGATTCAGAATTAAAGGGACAGGATTGTAATAGTGAATACCCTGACATTCTTTTAGAATACCGAGAATATTACAGTTTCTTCAGGATGGTTTAGATAAGGGTTTGTCCGCAAGTTCCTTGAAAGGACAAATCTCTGCTCTTTCTGTTCTTTTTCACAGAAAGATTGCTATTCTTCCTGATATTCATTGTTTTGTACAAGCTCTGGTTCGTATAAAACCTGTCATTAAGTCAATTTCTCCTCCTTGGAGTTTGAATTTGGTTCTGGGGGCTCTTCAAGCTCCTCCATTTGAACCTATGCATTCATTGGACATTAAATTACTTTCTTGGAAAGTTTTGTTCCTTTTGGCCATCTCTTCTGCCAGAAGAGTTTCTGAATTATCTGCTCTTTCTTGTGAGTCTCCTTTTCTGATTTTTCATCAGGATAAGGCGGTGTTGCGAACTTCTTTTGAATTTTTACCTAAAGTTGTGAATTCCAACATTAGTAGAGAAATTGTGGTTCCTTCATTATGTCCTAATCCTAAGAATTCTAAGGAGAAATCGTTGCATTCTTTGGATGTTGTTAGAGCTTTGAAATATTATGTTGAAGCTACTAAATCTTTTCGAAAGACTTCTAGTCTATTTGTCATCTTTTCCGGTTCTAGAAAAGGCCAGAAAGCTTCTGCCATTTCTTTGGCATCTTGGTTGAAATCTTTAATTCATCTTGCCTATGTTGAGTCGGGTAAAACTCCGCCTCAGAGGATTACAGCTCATTCTACTAGGTCAGTTTCTACTTCCTGGGCGTTTAGGAATGAAGCTTCGGTTGATCAGATTTGCAAAGCAGCAACTTGGTCCTCTTTGCATACTTTTACTAAATTCTACCATTTTGATGTATTTTCTTCTTCTGAAGCAGTTTTTGGTAGAAAAGTACTTCAGGCAGCGGTTTCAGTTTGAATCTTCTGCTTATGTTTTTCATTAAACTTTATTTTGGGTGTGGATTATTTTCAGCAGGAATTGGCTGTCTTTATTTTATCCCTCCCTCTCTAGTGACTCTTGTGTGGAAAGATCCACATCTTGGGTAATCATTATCCCATACGTCACTAGCTCATGGACTCTTGCTAATTACATGAAAGAAAACATAATTTATGTAAGAACTTACCTGATAAATTCATTTCTTTCATATTAGCAAGAGTCCATGAGGCCCGCCCTTTTTTGTGGTGGTTATGATTTTTTTGTATAAAGCACAATTATTTCAATTCCTTATTTTATATGCTTTCGCACTTTTTTTCTTATCACCCCACTTCTTGGCTATTCGTTAAACTGAATTGTGGGTGTGGTGAGGGGTGTATTTATAGGCATTTTGAGGTTTGGGAAACTTTGCCCCTCCTGGTAGGAATGTATATCCCATACGTCACTAGCTCATGGACTCTTGCTAATATGAAAGAAATGAATTTATCAGGTAAGTTCTTACATAAATTATGTTTTTCCTCTCAGCAGAAATCTTCATCACTTTCTGCCTCAGAGTAAATAGTACAAACCGGCACTATTTTAAAATAACAAACTCTTGATTGAAGAAATAAAAACTACAAATCTAACACCACATACTCTTTACCCTCCCGAGGAGATGCTACTTGTTAGAGCGGCAAAGAGAATGACTGGGGGGGCGGAGCCTGAGGGGAGCTATATGGACAGCTCTGCTGTGTGCTCTCTTTGCCACTTCCTGTAGGGATTGAGAATATCCCACAAGTAAGGATGAATCAGTGGACTGGATACACCACGTAAGAGAAATAGGGCTATGCAATATCTTAATCGCATGAGGCTGCAATTTTTTAGCAAACACCCCCCCCAATAAGTCAGTCCAAAATGGTTTCCTTAACATGTCATGTCAGTCACACAAATGCTCTAGCCCAGCACAGCAGCAGCACTGATCCCTACCTCAGGGGGGTGGACCAGGAAGCGTCACATAAAGCTACAGCCACCATTTAACTTGCCACAAGGCTGCTGTAGTTTGGAGCAGCGATGCAAAGTTTAAGTTCCTGCATGTGTCCCATTCTTTCTGCAGGCATGCTGCATTTTCTGAAATGACATCTCAGATCACAGCATGTTCCGTTTGGGGCTTGTACATATGCGAATAGTTCCTCATAATTAAATGCTATACAGTATATATATACACACAAATAGAAGAGTTGGAGATGGCGCTTAATCAAAAAGATCATGTATACAACCTGATATAAATATTGGACATAGAAATTATATCCCTATGTATTATATCATAATCCCAAACTGAACAGAACAGAATTCATGTAAACACTATACAAATGAATATTCTACAGGTCCCAGTTACTGTGTATGTAAACCAGAAAATATATATTTAGCGGATATATAATTTGATCCCAACAAGATATATATACAATTAATACAATCTTTAAAATAATACAATAAATACAGTTAATAAAAGATGCGTTAATTCATCAATATTATAAAACATAATTTATGTAAGAACTTACCTGATAAATTCATTTCTTTCATATTAGCAAGAGTCCATGAGCTAGTGACGTATGGGATATACATTCCTACCAGGAGGGGCAAAGTTTCCCAAACCTTAAAATGCCTATAAATACACCCCTCACCACACCCACAATTCAGTTTAACGAATAGCCAAGAAGTGGGGTGATAAGAAAAAAGTGCGAAAGCATATAAAATAAGGAATTGGAATAATTGTGCTTTATACAAAAAAATCATAACCACCACAAAAAAGGGTGGGCCTCATGGACTCTTGCTAATATGAAAGAAATGAATTTATCAGGTAAGTTCTTACATAAATTATGTTTTCTTTCATGTAATTAGCAAGAGTCCATGAGCTAGTGACGTATGGGATAATGACTACCCAAGATGTGGATCTTTCCACGCAAGAGTCACTAGAGAGGGAGGGATAAAATAAAGACAGCCAATTCCTGCTGAAAATAATCCACACCCAGAATAAAGTTTAATGAAAAACATAAGCAGAAGATTCAAACTGAAACCACTGCCTGAAGTACTTTTCTACCAAAAACTGCTTCAGAAGAAGAAAACACATCAAAATGGTAGAATTTAGTAAAAGTATGCAAAGAGGACCAAGTTGCTGCTTTGCAAATCTGATCAACCGAAGCTTCATTCCTAAACGCCCAGGAAGTAGAAACTGACCTAGTAGAATGAGCTGTAATCCTTCGAGGCGGAATTTTACCCGACTCGACATAGGCATGATGAAATAAAGATTTCAACCAAGATGCCAAAGAAATGGCAGAAGCTTTCAGGCCTTTTCTAGAACCGGAAAAGATGACAAATAGACTAGAAGTCTTTCGGAAAGACTTAGAAGCTTCAACATAATATTACAAAGCTCTAACAGCATCCAAAGAATGCAATGATTTCTCCTTAGAATTCATAGGATTAGGACATAATGAAGGAACCACAATTTCTCTACTAATGTTGTTAGAATTCACAACCTTAGGTAAAGAATTCAAAAGAAGTTCGCAGCACCGCCTTATCCTGATGCAAAATCAGAAAAGGAGACTCACAAGAAAGAGCAGATAATTCAGAGACTCTTCTAGCAGAAGAGATGGCCAAAAGAAACAAAACTTTCCAAGAAAGTAATATAACGACCAAAGAATGCATGGGTTCAAAAGGAGGAGCTTGAAGAGCCCCCAGAACCAAATTCAAACTCCAAGGAGGAGAAATTGACTTAATGACAGGTTTTATACAAACCAAAGCTTGTACAAAACAATGAATATCAGGAAGATTAGCAATCCTTCTGTGAAAAAGAACAGAAAGAGCAGAGATTTGTCTTTTCAAGGAACTTGCGGACAAACCTTTATCTAAACCATCCTGAAGAAACTGTAAAATTTTCGGTATTCAAAAAGAATGCCAAGAAAAGATGAAAAAGACACTAAGAAATATAAGTCTTCCAGACTCTATAATATATCTCTCTAGATACAGATTTACGAGCCTGTCACATAGTATCAATCACAGAGTCAGAGAAACCTCTTTGACCAAGAATCAAGCGTTCAAACTCCATACCTTAATATTTAAGGATTTGAGATCCTGATGGAAAAAAGGACCTTGCGACAGAAAGTCTGGTCTTAACGGAAGAGTCCACAGCTGGCAAGAGGCCATCCGGACAAGATCCGCATACCAAAACCTGTGAGGCCATGCTGGAGCTACCAGCAGGACAAACGAGCATTCCTATAGAATCTTGGAGAATACTCTTGGAAGAAGAACTAGAGGCGGAAGATATAGGCAGGATGATACTTGTAAGGAAGTGATAATGCATCCACTGCCTCCGCCCGAGGATCCCGGGATCTGGACAGATACCAGGGAAGTTTCTTGTTTAGATGAGAAGCCATCAGATCTATTTCTGGGAGTTCCCACATTTGAACAATCTGAAGAAATACCTCTGGGTGAAGAGACCATTCGCCCGGATGCAACGTTTGGCGACTGAGATAATCCGCTTCCCAATTGTCTATACCTGGAATATGAACCGCAGAGATTAGACAGGAGCTGGATTCCGCCCAAACCAAAATTCGAGATACTTCTTTCATCCAGAGGACTGTGAGTCCCTCCTTGATGATTGATGTATGCCACAGTTGTGACATTGTCTATCTGAAAATAAATGAACAACTCTCTCTTCAGAAGAGGCCAAGACTGAAGAGCTCTGAAAATTGCACGGAGTTCCAAAATATTGATCGGTAATCTCACCTCCTGAGATTCCCAAACCCCTTGTGCCGTCAGAGACCCCCGTACAGCTCCCTAACCTGTAAGACTTGCATCTGTTGAGATTATAGTCCAGGTCGGAAGAACAAAGAAGCCCCCTGAACTAAACGATGGTGATCTGTCCACCATGTCAGAGAGTGTCGTATAATCGGTTTTAAAGATATTAATTGAGATATCTTTGTGTAATCCCTGCACCATTGGTTCAGCATACAGAGCTGAAGAGGTCGCATGTGAAAACGAGCAAAGGAGATCACATCCGATGCGGCAGTCCTAAGACCTAAAATTTCCATGCAAAAGGCTACCAAAGGGAATGATTGTGACTGAAGGTTTCGACAAGCTGATATCAATGTTAAACTTCTCTTGTCTGAAAAGGACAGAGTCATAGACACTGAATCTATCTGGAAACCTAAAAAAGGTTACCCTTGTCTGAGGAATCAATGAACTGATTGGTAAATTGATCCTCCAACCATGATCTTGAAGAAACAACACAAGTCGATTCGTATGAGATTCTGCGAAAATGTGAAGACTGAGCAAGTACCAAGATATCGTCCAAATAAGGAAATACCAAAACCCTGTTCTCTGATTACAGACAGAAGGGCACCGAGAACCTTTGAAAAAATTCTTGGAGCTGATGCTAGGCCAAATGGTAGAGCCACAAAACTGGTAATGCTTGTCTAAAAAGAGAATCTCAGAAACTAAAAGTGATCTGGATGAATCGGAATATGCAGATATGCATCCTATAAATCTATTATAGACATATAATGCCCTTGCTAAACAAAAGGCAGGATAGTCCTACAGTTACCATCTTGAATGTTGGTATCCTTACATAACGATTCAATATTGATAGATCCGGAACTGGTCTGAAGGAATTGACCTTCTTTGGTACAATGAAGAGATAGAATAAAACCCCAGCCCCTGTTCCAGAACTGGAACTGGCATAATTACTCCAGCCAACTCTAGATCTGAAACACATTTCAGAAATGCTGAGCCTTTGCTGTGTTTACTGGGACACGGGAAAGAAAAAAATCTCTTTGCAGGAGGCCTTAACTTGAAGCCAATTCTGTACCTTTCTGAAACAATGTTCTGAAACCAGAGATTGTGAACGGAATTGATCCAAATTTCTTTGAAGAAAATGTAATCTGCCCCATACCAGCTGAGCTGGAATGAGGGCCGCACCTTCATGGGTACTTAGGAGCTGGCTTTAGGTTTCTATAAGGCTTGGATATATTCCAAACTGGAAATGGTTCCCAAACTGATACCGCTCCTGAGGATGAAGGATCAGGCTTTTGTTCCTTGTTGTGAGGAAAGGAAAAAACGATTATTAGACCTAAATTTACCTTAGATTTTTTATCCTTTGGTAAAAAAGTTCCCTTCCCTCCAGTAACAGTTGAGATAATAGAATCCAACTGAGAACCGAATAATTCATTACCCTGGAAAGGGAAAGCAAAGTTGACTTAGAAGACATATCAGCATTCCAAGTTTTAAGCCATAAAGCTTTTCTAGCTAAAATAGCTAGAGATATATACCTGACATCAAAAGATGGTATCACAAATAAAATTATTAGCATGTTATAGAATAATAATAATGCTATAAAATTATGATCTGTTACTTGTTGCGCTAAAGCTTCTAACCAAAAAGTTGAAGCTGCAGCAACATCAGCTAAAAATATAGCAGGTCTAAGAAGATTACCTGAACATAAGTAAGCTTTTCTTAGAAAGGATTCAATTTTCCTATCTAAAGGATCCTTAAATGAAGTACTATCTGCCGTAGGAATAGTAGTACGTTTAGCAGGAGTAGAGACAGCCCTATTAACCTTAGGGATTTTGTCCCAAAACTCTAATCTGTCAGATGGCACAGGATATAATTGCTTAAACGTTTAGAAGGAGTAAATGAATTACCCAAATTATTCCATTCCCTGGAAATTACTTCAGAAATAGCATCAGGGAGATTAAACACTTCTGGAATAACTACAGGAGAATTAAAAACCTTATTTAAACGTTTAGATTTAGTATCAAGAGGACCAGAATCCTCTATTTCTAATGCAATTAATACTTCTTTAAATAAAGAATGAATAAATTCCATCTTGAACAAATACAAAGATTTATCAGCATCAACCTCTGAGACAGAAACCTCTGAACCAGAAGAACCATTATCAGTATCAGAATGATGATGTTCATTTAAAAATTCATCTGAAAAAAGAGAAGTTTTAAAAGACTTTTATGTATACTAGAAGGAGAAATAACAGACATAGCCTTCTTAATGGATTTAAAAAATAAAATCTCTTATGTTATCAGGAACACTCTGAAAAACAGAATTTATGCTTACCTGATAAATTACTTTCTCCAACGGTGTGTCCGGTCCACGGCGTCATCCTTACTTGTGGGATATTCTCTTCCCCAACAGGAAATGGCAAAGAGTCCCAGCAAAGCTGGTCACATGATCCCTCCTAGGCTCCGCCCACCCCAGTCATTCTCTTTGCCGTTGCACAGGCAACATCTCCACGGAGATGGTTAAGAGTTTTTTGGTGTTTAAATGTAGTTTTTATTCTTCAATCAAGTGTTTGTTATTTTAAAATAGTGCTGGTATGTACTATTTACTCTGAAACAGAAAAAAGATGAAGATTTCTGTTTGTAAGAGGAAGATGATTTTAGCAGAAGTTACTAAAATCGATTGCTGTTTCCACACAGGACTGTTGAGATGAAGTAACTTCAGTTGGGGGAAACAGTTGGCAGACTTTTCTGCTTAAGGTATGACTGGCCATAGATGTTGACGGAACAGCAACAGGTAATGTAACAGTACTAAAGGAAATTTTATCTGCATTAATAAGTTTGTCATGACATGTAATACAAACAACAGCTGGAGGAATAACTACCAAATGTTTACAGCAGATACACTTAGCTTTGGTAGTTCCAGCACTAGGCAGCGATTTTCCTGAAGTATCTTCTGACTCGGATGCAACGTGAGACATCTTGCAATATGTAAGAGAAAAAACAACATATAAAGCAAAATAGATCAAATTCCTTAAATGACAGTTTCAGGAATGGGAAAAAAATGCCAATGAACAAGCTTCTAGCAACCAGAAGCAAAGAAAAAATGAACTTAAATAATGTGGAGACAAAAGCGACGCCCATATTTTTTGGCGCCAAATAAGACGCCCACATTATTTGGCGCCTAAATGCTTTTTGGCGCCAAATATGACGCCACATCCGGAACGCCGACATTTTTGGCGCAAAAGAACGTAAAAAATGACGCAACTTCCGGCGACACGTATGACGCCGGAAACAGAAAAGATTTTTTGCGCCAAAAAAGTCTGCGCCAAGAATGACGCAATAAAATGAAGCATTTTCAGCCCTCGCGAGCCTAACAGCCCACAGGGAAAAAGTCAAAAAATTTTAAAGGTAAGAAAAAACATAATTTATGTAAGAACTTACCTGATAAATTCATTTCTTTCATATTAACAAGAGTCCATGAGCTAGTGACGTATGGGATATACATTCCTACCAGGAGGGGCAAAGTTTCCCAAACCTTAAAATGCCTATAAATACACCCCTCACCACACCCACAAATCAGTTTAACGAATAGCCAAGAAGTGGGGTGATAAGAAAAAAAGTGCGAAGCATATAAAATAAGGAATTGGAATAATTGTGCTTTATACAAAAAAATCATAACCACCACAAAAAAGGGTGGGCCTCATGGACTCTTGTTAATATGAAAGAAATGAATTTATCAGGTAAGTTCTTACATAAATTATGTTTTCTTTCATGTAATTAACAAGAGTCCATGAGCTAGTGACGTATGGGATAATGACTACCCAAGATGTGGATCTTTCCACACAAAAGTCACTAGAGAGGGAGGGATAAAATAAAGACAGCCAATTCCTGCTGAAAATAATCCACACCCAAATAAAGTTTAACAAAAAACATAAGCAGAAGATTCAAACTGAAACCGCTGCCTGAAGAACTTTTCTACCAAAAACTGCTTCAGAAGAAGAAAATACATCAAAATGGTAGAATTTAGTAAAAATATGCAAAGAGGACCAAGTTTCTGCTTTGCAGATCTGGTCAACCGAAGCTTCATTCCTAAACGCCCAGGAAGTAGATACTGACCTAGTAGAATGAGCTGTAATTCTCTGAGGCGGAATTTTACCCGACTCAACATAGGCAAGATGAATTAAAGATTTCAACCAAGATGCCAAAGAAATGGCAGAAGCTTTCTGGCCTTTCCTAGAACCGGAAAAGATAACAAATAGACTAGAAGTCTTACAGAAAGATTTCGTAGCTTCAACATAATATTTCAAAGCTCTAACAACATTCAAAGAATGCAACGATTTCTCCTTAGAATTCTTAGGATTAGGACATAATGAAGGAACCACAATTTCTCTACTAATGTTGTTGGAATTCACAACTTTAGGTAAAAATTCAAAAGAAGTTCGCAACACCGCCTTATCCTGATGAAGAATCAGAAAAGGAGACTCACAAGAAAGAGCAGATAATTCAGAAACTCTTCTGGCAGAAGAGATGGCCAAAAGGAACAAAACTTTCCAAGAAAGTAATTTAATATCCAATGAATGCATAGGTTCAAATGGAGGAGCTTGAAGAGCCCCCAGAACCAAATTCAAACTCCAAGGAGGAGAAATTGACTTAATGACAGGCTTTATACGAACCAAAGCTTGTACAAAACAATGAATATCAGGAAGAATAGCAATCTTTCTGTGAAAAAGAACAGAAAGAGCAGAGATTTGACCTTTCAAGGAACTTGCGGACAAACCCTTATCTAAACCATCCTGAAGAAATTGTAATATTCTCGGTATTCTAAAAGAATGCCAAGAAAAATGATGAGAAAGACACCAAGAAATATAAGTCTTCCAGACTCTATACTATATCTCTCTGGATACAGATTTACGAGCCTGTAACATAGTATTAATCACAGAGTCAGAGAAACCTCTTTGACCAAGAATCAAGCGTTCAATCTCCATACCTTTAAATTTAAGGATTTCAGATCCTGATGGAAAAAAGGACCTTGAGATAAAAGGTCTGGTCTTAACGGAAGAGTCCACGGTTGGCAAGAGGCCATCCGGACAAGATCCGCATACCAAAACCTGTGAGGCCATGCCGGAGCTACCAGCAGAACAAACGAGCATTCCTTCAGAATCTTGGAGATTACTCTTGGAAGAAGAACTAGAGGCGGAAAGATATAGGCAGGATGATACTTCCAAGGAAGTGAAAATGCATCCACTGCCTTCGCCTGAGGATCCCGGGATCTGGACAGATACCTGGGAAGTTTCTTGTTTAGATGAGAAGCCATCAGATCTATTTCTGGAAGTTCCCACATTTGAACAATCTGAAGAAATACCTCTGGGTGAAGAGACCATTCGCCCGGATGCAACGTTTGGCGACTGAGATAATCCGCTTTCCAATTGTCCATACCTGGGATAGAAACCGCAGAGATTAGACAGGAGCTGGATTCCGCCCAAACCAAAATTCGAGATACTTCTTTCATAGCCAGAGGACTGTGAGTCCCTCCTTGATGAATGATGTATGCCACAGTTGTGACATTGTCTTATCTGAAAACAATGAACAACTCTCTCTTCAGAAGAGGCCAAGACTGAAGAGCTCTGAAAATTGCACGGAGTTCCAAAATATTGATCGGAAATCTCACCTCCTGAGATTCCCAAACCCCTTGTGCCGTCAGATACCCCCACACAGCTCCCCAACCTGTAAGACTTGTATCTGTTGAGATTATAGTCCAGGTCGGAAGAACAAAGAAGCCCCCTGAACTAAACGATGGTGATCTGTCCACCATGTCAGAGAGTGTCGTAAAATCGGTTTAAAGATATTAATTGAGATATCTTTGAGTAATCCCTGCACCATTGATTCAGCATACAGAGCTGAAGAGGTCGCATGTGAAAACGAGCAAAGGAGATCGCATCTGATGCGGCAGTCCTAAGACCCAACATTTCCATGCATAAGGCTACCAAAGGGAATGATTGTGACTGAAGGTTTTGACAAGCTGATATCAATGTTAAACTTCTCTTGTCTGACAAGGACAGAGTCATAGACACTGAATTTATCTAGAAACCTAAAAAGGTTACCCTTGTCTGAGGAATCAATGAACTGATTGGTAAATTGATCCTCCAACCATGAACTTGAAGAAACAACACAAGTCGATTCGTATGAGATTCTTCGAAAATGAGAAGACTGAGCAAGTACCAAGATATCGTCCAAATAAGGAAATACCAAAACCCTATTCTCTGATTACAGAAAGAAGGGCACCGAGAACCTTTGAAAAAAATTCTTGGAACTGAGGCTAGGCCAAACAGTAGAGCCACAAAACTGGTAATGCTTGTCTAAAAAGAGAATCTCAGACACTAAAAGTGATCTGGATGAATCGGAATATGCAGATACACATCCTGTAAATCTATTGTAGACATATAATGCCCTTGCTAAACAAAAGGCAGGATAGTCCTACAGTAACCATCTTGAATGTTGGTATCCTAACATAACGATTCAATAATGATAGATCCAGAACTGGTCTGAAGGAATTGACCTTCTTTGGTACAATGAAGAGATAAAATAAAACCCCAGCCCCTGTTCCAGAACTGGAACTGGCATAAATACTCCAGCCAACTCTAGATCTGAAACACATTTCAGAAATGCTGAGCCTTGCTGTGTCAACTGGGACACGGGAAAGAAAAGAATCTCTTAGCAGGAGGCCTTAACTTGAAGCCAATTCTGTACCTTTCTGAAACAATGTTTCTGAAACCAGAGATTAAGAACGGAATTGATCCAAATTTCTTTGAAGAAAACGTAATCTGCCCCATACCAGCTGAGCTGGAATAAGGGCCGCACCTTCATAGGTACTTAGGAGCTGACTATAGGTTTCTATAAGGCTTGGATATATTCCAAACTGGAAATAGTTTCCAAACTGATACCGCTCCTGAGGATGAAGGATCAGGCTTTTGTTCCTTGTTGTGAGGAAAGGAACAAAATGATTATTTACCCTGGAAAGAAAGGGAAAGCAAAGTTGACTTAGAAGACATGTCAGCATTCCAAGTTTAATCCATAAAGCTTTTCTAGCTAAAATAGCTAGAGACATATACCTGACATCAACTCAAATGATATCAAAAGATGGTATCACCAATAAAATAATTAGCATGTTATAGAATAATAATAATGCTATAAAATTATGATCTGTTACTTGTTGCGCTAAAGCTTCTAACCAAAAAGTTGAAGCTGCAGCAACATCCGCCAAAAATATAGCAGGTCTAAGAAGATTACCTGAACATAAGTAAGCTTTTCTTAGAAAAGATTCAATTTTCCTATCTAAAGGATCCTTAAATGAAGTACTATCTGCCATAGAAATAGTAGTACATTAGCAGGAGTAGAGACAGCCCCATAACCTTAGGGATTTTTGTCCCAAAAAACTCTAATCTGTCAGATGGCACAGGATATAATTTGCTTAAACGTCTAGAAGGAGTAAATAAATTACCCAAATTATTCCATTCCCTGGAAATTACTTCAGAAATAGCATCAGGGAAATAAAACACTTCTGGAATAACTACAGGAGATTTAAAAACCTTATTTAAACGTTTACATTTAGTATCAAGAGGACCAGAATCCTCTATTTCTAATGCAAATAACACTTCTTTAAGTAAAGAACGAATAAATTCCATCTTGAACAAATACAAAGATTTATCAGCATCAACCTCTGAGACAGAAACCTCTGAACCAGAAGAACCATTATCAGTATCAGAATGATGATGTTCATTTAAAAATTCATCTGAAAAAAAGAGAAGTTTTAAAAGACTTTTATGTATACTAGAAGGAGAAATAACAGACATAGCCTTCTTAATGGATTTAAAAAATAAAATCTCTTATGTTATCAGGAACACTCTGAAAATTAGATGTTGACGGACAGCAACAGGTAATGTAATAGTACTAAAGGAAATTTTATCTGCATTAATAAGTTTGACATGACATGCAATACAAATAACAGCTGGAGAAACAGATACCAAAAGTTTATAGCAGACTTAGCTTGGTAGCTCCAGCACTGTGCAGTGATTTTCCTGTAGTATCTTCTGACTCAGTTGCAACGTGGAACATCTTGCAATATGTAAAAGAAAAAAACAACATATAAAGCAAAATTGATCAAATTCCTTAAATGACAGTTTCAGGAATGGGAAAAAAATGCCAGTGAACAAGCTTCTAGCAACCAGAAGCAATAAATAATGAGACTTAAATAATGTGGAGACAAAAATGACGCCCATATTTTTTAGCGCCAAAAAAGACGCCCACATTATTTGGCGCCTAAATGCTTTTGGCGCCAAAAATGACGCCACATCCGGAACGCCGACATCTTTGACGCAAAATAACGTCAAAAAAATGACGCAACTTCCGGCGACACGTATGACGCCGGAAACGGAAAAGAATTTTTGCGCCAAAAAAGTCCGCGCCAAGAATGACGCAATAAAATGAAGCATTTTCAGCCCCCGCGAGCCTAACAGCCCACAGGGAAAAAAGTCAAATTTTTGAGGTAAGAAAAAATATGATAATTCAATGCATAATCCCAAATATGAAACTGACTGTCTGGAAATAAGGAAAGTTGAACATTCTGAGTCAAGGCAAATAAATGTTTGAATACATATATTTAGAACTTTATAAATAAAGTGCCCAACCATAGCTTAGAGTGTCACAGAAAATAAGACTTACTTACCCCAGGACACTCATCTACATGTTTGTAGAAAGCCAAACCAGTACTGAAACGAGAATCAGTAGAGGAAATGGTAAATATAAGAGTATATTGTCGATCTGAAAAGGGAGGTAAGAGATGAATCTCTACGACCGATAACAGAGAACCTTATGAAATAGACCCCGTAGAAGGAGATCACTGCATTCAATAGGCAATACTCTCTTCACATCCCTCTGACATTCACTGCACGCTGAGAGGAAAACCGGGCTCCAACTTGCTGCGGAGCGCATATCAACGTAGAATCTAGCACAAACTTACTTCACCACCTCCCTTGGAGGCAAAGTTTGTAAAACTGATTTGTGGGTGTGGTGAGGGGTGTATTTATAGGCATTTTAAGGTTTGGGAAACTTTGCCCCTCCTGGTAGGAATGTATATCCCATACGTCACTAGCTCATGGACTCTTGTTAATTACATGAAAGAAAATAATTGATTCAAGTGCATTATCCCAAATATGAAACTGACTGTCTGAAAATAAGGAATGTTGAACATCCTGAGACAAGGCAAATAAATGTTTGAATACATATATTTAGAACTTTATAAACAAAGTGCCCAACCATAACTTAGAGTGTCACAGAAAATAAGACTTACTTACCCCAGGACACTCATCTACATGTTTGTAGAAAGCCAAACCAGTACTGAAACGAAAATCAGCAGAGGTAATGGTATATATATATAAGAGTATATCGTCGATCTGAAAAGGGAGGTAAGAGATGAATCTCTACGACCGATAACAGAGAACCTATGAAATAGACCCCGTAGAAGGAGATCACTGCATTCAAAATAGGCAATACTCTCCTCACATCTCTCTGACATTCACTGCACGCTGAGAGGAAAACCGGGCTCCAACTTGCTGCGGAGCGCATATCAACGTAGAATCTAGCACAAACTTACTTCACCACCTCCATAGGAGGCAAAGTTTGTAAAACTGAATTGTGGGTGTGGTGAGGGGTGTATTTATAGGCATTTTAAGGTTTGGGAAACTTTGCCCCTCCTGGTAGGAATGTATATCCCATACGTCACTAGCTCATGGACTCTTGCTAATTACATGAAAGAAAACGTAATCAGAAAAAATCGGTGCAAATGAAGTCCTTTAATCTCGATAACTTGTAGCAAAGATGGGGATGTAAGCTCTCTCCCCCTATCAGATGTGCACTTACTTGGTTTAACCTCAATCACATATGAGGTAAGTATCAGGCACTCCTAGAGTATGGATAGTAGATTAGGTGGTTTTGATCTTCAGATCACAGAGCAGGTAGAAACTTCCGGTATTACCCTCAATTCAGTCTCCCTCCGTTCAAATGTAAAGCGATATGGCCACAGATATAAAGAGAAAACACAAAACCAAAGAAGGCTGATAGTGTTATACCCTTTATTACAAATCAAATACAAAATAAGCCGTAGTTATTTCAACTCACACTTTACAACCTCAATACAATGAGGTATCTTAAAAACGTTTGAAATCACAGTTCCTCTGCACACTTAATCACAGTTCAAATAGCACACTGGAAGTTGTACAGTTTTCTTTACCACGTAATAGCCTTCAGCCTCAAAACAGTTTCTCAAGTAAACTTTAAGCGTTTCGAAGGGCCCTTAGTAGTTTCCCTTCTTCATCAGAGGTGTTTTCGCGGTCAATAGACTCCTTGCTATATACCGCTATGAGGCTATTCCTGTGTCCCGTATTTCCGGGTAGCAGCGTAATGCCGACGTCACCTGCGGATACGTGAGAGTCTCTTGTCTCCACAACGCCATGTAACTAAGGACGCTTTCAAACATCTAGCCGCCCTATGCGTACATTAACCTTGCTGCTGTCCGTAAATATTGACATTCAACATCGAGAATTTTGTAATTAATATATATACCTAGGACTTGTTGCACCATTGTGTATAAACTTTTAATTTAAAAGCTGTTAAAAAAACGATCTAAAACATATTAAAAACAGTGATAAACACTCAAAAGGTATTTAAATTTTTTTTTAGTTAAGTTCATAAACAAAATAATGATAATACTTAAAAAAAAAAATCATTTTGCATCTATAACAATAATAAACATAATTTCATTTTCCCTTACAATAAAATTCATTTCCCTGTACTTAACACAGGAAATCATAAGTATGGGGAATATTTAAAAACCATGGGGTGTTTTCACTAAAAACATCACTAAAATAATATTAGTTAAAAGCCTCTACTATTAGTCAATAGGGCATATTATTAAAATCCACAGATTGTCAAGAATAAAGAAAGAATAACTTATTACTCTAAAAAAACATTTTATATTTATAAAAAAGCTGCCACATCAATATCTTTATTTAACGGACAGCTTGTTAAAATACCGGACACTTGGAAAACCCTAGTTACTAGTGCAGAAGCACAGTTGCTTGGGGACCTATATTTTTATGCAATTTTTTTTCCACAAAATACACAGTATTCAAATATTTGAAAACGTGCTTTTTTTCCCCTTATCAGTAACGATAACCAATAAGAACTCCTTTCAGAAGCAGTGATGCAAACACATATGTGCAAAAGAAATTGTAACTGCTAAATTCTATTATACTGAAAAGGGACAAACACCATGAGACATTAATCAGATAAAAGGCCAGTGATAACCACACAAAATACAATATTAGATCTGCATGTAATATATAATATTAAACTTTACAGAAATTTTGTGGGTTGGAGCTTTCACAAGCATGGCTGCTAAGGTCAAATGTTGACAGTGAAGTCTTCAATCAAAATGCACATGCGTGTCCATGCTCATTACTAATGCGCATCCACAAAAGTATAAATGGATTCGTTGTTTATTGCTGATCAATGCGCACTGAAAAGTTTCCTTAAAAAACAATGCAACTTATTTAAAACATTCATATTGCAAACTAATTAAATTAGTTGAATTTTTCTGTTATTCATAACAAACGTAAAAATGTCTCTTGAAATACTTTTGCACCAGATCTTGTTACATTTTCCTCCTTAGGCACAGCATTATTTATATTTATAGCAAGTCATCTTTAATAATAAAAAACAGAGATGTTCCGCTTTTGCAAACTGGAAAAATAAGATTTATTTATACATTTGTAGGTCAAGTTTTCAATTTTGGAAAAGGTGTTAAAAAGGATTATTACACAGCTGACCTACAATGGTTAGAATATTTATTTTCTAGAACATAAATGTATAAATGCGGATTACAAGAAAAATCCTTCACGGCCAGTTATAAACTAGATTAGTGTAACTATTCAAAATGTGCAACATGTATAAGTAAGGACTTAAATAAAGGCTAAAAACTTACCAAAAGATGATGTTTAACGTGTTCTAATTCGATTTTCATTTTCTGAAATGAAAAAAATAAATAAATACAAATAAATCTTTAGAGGTTGCTGCACAGGTTATAAATGTCCTTTAAAGAGATACTAAACCCATTTTTTTTTCTTTCATGATTCAGATAGAGCATGCAATTAAAAGCCCTTGAGTGCTAACGACGGCTCAGAGCCGTCGCTAGCACTCAACTACCTTTTTGGTGATCTGGGGGCTCCCACCCGCTCCTACCCCGGCGATCAGGCCTGCATAATGACAGGCATCACCGGGGCTTCCCATTACGTGCAGTGACGTCATGCGTAATGACCTGATGACATCACGCGCAACTTTATTTAAAATTGACAATACAAAGTATTGGGAAAGGGGGTATGCTGTTTAGAAACCTGTATCTCAGGCATCTGAGCAGCTACAGACCCATTGGAAAGGTAATTGCCTAACCTTTCCAATGGTATGAGTCTTGGGGATGGGGGGGGAGTCAAAACATTTTTCTTGTTAAAAATAGTAAAAATCTGAAAAATATTTAATCCAGCTTAGCACTCAAAGGGTAAAGCAACTTTCTAATTTGCTCCTATTATCAATTTTTCTTCGTTCTCTTGCTATCTTTATTTAAAAACCAAGAATGTAGAGCCGGCCCATTTAGTATCCCTTTAAGAAATATAAAGTAAGTGCTTTACAGTATATTTAGATTTGAACATTTAAATGGACATTAGAATTAAAATTTAAATCCTCATAAAATGTTTAAAGGGATACAGTACTCAAAATATTTCTGTGATTTATATGAAAGAGCAGAAGCTAAACACATTAAAGACTTTGGAAACTTGCCTGTTAAACCGATGTGGCAACCCCATCTAAACTGCTACAATATATATTTAAAAGGGACCTAAAACTCAAAGGGTTTTGCAAAATACCACTTATGCAAAAGCGATATTTGCGTTCAACTGAGTAATACCAGTGCACGCTAATGTGCGCTGGCATTACAAGAGAGGTGCAATGTGAACACGCTTTTTTATAGTTCCCAATCAGCAAGCGCTAACCAGACGCTGAACCAAAGATGGGCCAGCTCCTAAGTTTATAATCCTGCTTTTTCAAATAAAGATACCAAGAGAAAAAAAAAAAATAGTAATAGGAGTAAATTAGAAAGTTGCTTACAATGGCATGCTCTATCTGAATCATGAAAGAAACAATTTGGGTTCAGTATCCCTTATAAACCTCTTTCATGCAAAAACAATTTTCAAATGTTAAGTTGTTGGTCTTTCATATGCATCACAGAAAATATATGACTTTAATGTGAATGTAAATTTTCATGAATTAGTGCCCTGTTTTTAAAAATACTATTAAAACAGGGGCACTTTCATTCATGAAAGTTTACATTGCACTGTATTTTGAAAAAACAAATTATGCTTACCAGATAATTTCATTAACTTCTGTATAAGGAGAGTCCACAGCATCATTCCTTACTGTTGGGAAATACTGAACCTGGCCTCCAGGAGGAGGCAAAGACACTGCAGCCAAAAGGTTTAAATGCCTGTCCCACTTCCCCCATCCCCCAGGGTATAAATGGTGCCAGAAAAAAAATATAATTTAGAGGGCAGCCCATCAGAGAACACGGGCGGGGGACGTGGACTCTCCTTATACAGAAGGAAATGAAATGATCTGGTAAGCATTATTTATGTTTTCCTTCTTAATACAAAGAGAGTCCACAGCATCATTCCTTACTGTTGGGAAACTTATACCCAAGCTCTAGAGGACACTGAATGAAAACGGGAGGGACAAAAAGAGAGGTGAACCCTTATCTGAGAGCACCACAGCCTGCAAAACCTTTTCTAGGTTTATCTTCCATCCATGAGATCGAAGAAGAGAGAGAAGAGATACTGAATGGTCCTCCGCCAGTCGAAAAGCTGGTGCTTGTATCAGAATATCGTCCAAGTAGGGAGCTACTGCTATACCCTGGATTCTGGCAACGGCTAGAAGAGCCCCCTAGAACCTTCGTAAAAATCCTTGGAACAGTAGCTAGACGAAACGGAAGTGCAATGAACTGGAAGTGCTGGTCCAGGAACGCAAACCATAGGAACTGGAAGTGATCCTTGTGGATTGGAATGTGAAGGTAAGCATCCTTCAGATCTATAGTGGTCATGAACTGTCCTTCCTGAACTAAGGAAAGGATGGATCTTATCGTCTCCATCTAGAACGAGGGAACATTTAGAAATTTGTTTAAGCACTTTAGGTCCAGAATCGGGCGGAAAGTCCCCTCCTTCTTTGGGACCACGAAAAGGTTTGAATAGTATCCCAAACCTCTTTCAGCGATAGGTACCGGGACAATGACCCCTAAGGAGGACAGATCCCGCACACACCCCAGAAAGGCTTCCCTCTTTTCTGGTCTGGAAGACAGGCTTGAAAGGAGAAATCTGCCCTTGGGTGGATGAGACTTGAAACCTATCATATATCCCTGAGCTATGACCTCCAGGACCCATGGATCCTGCACGTCCCTGAACCAAGAGCCTGAAAAAAGAGACAGTCTGCCCCTACACGATCCAGCACCGGTTCGGGGGCCGCCCCTTCATGCCAATTTAGTCTCGGCAAGCTTCTTGCTCTGCTTGGATTTATTCCAGGATTGAGCTGGCTTCCAAGTACTCTTGGTTTGCTCGGGCTTAGAGGAGGACTGCTGTCGTTGGGATTTATCAGAACGAAAGGAAAGAAAATTAGAACTTTGTCCCTTAGACTTGTTATTTTTATCTTGCGGTAGGAAGGCACCCTTGCCCCCTGTAACCGTGGAGATAATGGGAGTCCAGGCCAAATAAAATCTTTCCCTTAAAGTCATATCCGAGGACCAGGACTTCAGCCAGAGCGCCCAACGGGCCTGAACCGAAAAACCAGAAACCTTAGCATTTAGGCAAATAATCTGTATGTTTGCATCACAGATAAAAGAATTAGCAATTCTCAAGGCTTCAATTCTTTCCTGGATAATGTCGAGGGGACCCTCCACCTCAATCAATTCTGATAAGGAGTCGCACCAGTAGGTAGCTGCTCCAGCAACAGCGGCAACGGCCGCTGCCGGTTGAAACAAGTATCCCGTATGTTGAAACATCTTTCTTAGAAGAGTTTCCATCTTCTTATCCATCGGCTCTCTGAACGATGAGATATTCTCAAGCAGGATTGTAGTACGTTTGGCAAGCATGGAGATAGCGCCATCCACCTTAGGAACGGAACCCCGCGACTCTAATTGAGAGTCCGGGACTGGGAATAATTAATAATAAAGGAAAATAAAAAGGGAAAAGGAAGATCCAATTCTGTACCATTCATTCTTAATAATGTTCGCCATCTTTCCAGGCACAGGAAAAGTTAAAGGCACTACCCTGTCTTCGTAAACTCTGTCTAATTTAGGAATCAAAGGTTCATCAGGCAGCTTGGCCTCTGGAACCTCTTATGTAGACAGGACTTCTTTTAGAATAAACCGTAAGTGTTCAATCTTAAATCTAAAGGCTGGTTCCTCCGCAGCAGGAAGCTTAGAGGCAGCAGACTCAGCCCCAGAAAGTTCACTCTCTGAAGCCTCAGAGTGCGGCTCATTTTTGGATAACTGAGTCCAATACATTAAATGATGACCCCTGGGTAGGAGAGCTATGTTTAACCTTTCGCTTGTGTTTAGCAGGGCGAGGTAAAGCACTGAGGGCCTCAGACACCGCCTTTTTTAACTGCGCAGTAAAATCTGATGGTAAAAGGCTACTCCAGATGCGGGATCAGGCGTGCTACGGGAAGCTGCGTGTGTAGAAGGAAATGACTGTTGGGTATGCACCTCATGGGACGGCAAGTCCTCAGAGGTGGACAGCTCAGTGGTACTAAAAGGATTAACCTTCTTTGACCGAATAACATTGTCTAGGCATGTGGAACATAGCTGAGAGGGCGGGCATAAAAAGGCCTCTTAACAATATAAACAGGTATTACTATTTTGAATACAGGGAGTACCCTCTAGTATCTCAAAATCCTCCATAGCTTAAGCTAATGACAGTAGGACATAGAAAATAAAACGGCACCTTTATACTCCCAATGGCTGGGGCACTCACCACCTCCTAGACCCAGGCAATACAGAGAAATAGCATCTTCTCTGACAGCCAGCTCCTAGACCCAGGCAAGGGAGTACCATCTAGTATCTCAGAATCCTCCATAGCTTAAGCTAATGACAGTAGGACACAGAAAATAAAACAATCTTTATTTCTCAAAAAACGGCACCTTTATACGCCCAATGGCTGGGGCACTCACCACCTCCTAGACCCAGGCATTACAGAGAAATAGCATCTTCTCTGACAGCCAGCTCGGTCAGGAAAGAGGAAATGAAAGCGAGACCACTCCCGGTCACATGGTGCGCAAGGCAGGACCACCCCTGCTATGAGAAAAAGCACGCCAAGCTACAAGCTGCGCAGCACTCAAAGTGAAAGTAAAAACCTGTGCGTTCCAGCCACATAACAGTCTATGAGCCCAATAAAATCTCACACATAAAACAGCACAAAATCAAAGCATCACATTTTATTAATCCCCACTGCTCAATAATCCCCCTCAGGAGATATTAACCCATAATTCTATTAAGATAAAAGGAGCCACAATGTGACCCTGTCTTCTAACGTTTTCAACATATGTAAAAATTAAAACGATCTTACCAGAATCCATGCTGTGGAACAGAAACACCGCCTCTCAAATGTGGCAGTCTTGTAGCATCGCTCCTGACATGGACTTGAGTGAGAAAAATAGGCAGGCAGTGAAACTCGTCAACACTGATTGCTTAGGAGCTGTTAGCAGGCAGTCTGGATGGGTTCGCAGAAAGACTCTTCCTGCATCTCCAGACTTTCGTCAATGCTCTCACTGAGAGGCTGACAAGACTACTTAAAACTCCAGTCCCAAATCGAAGGGCAGATACCCTTCCTAAAGAATTACTCTGAAATCTTCTGACACTTCTCTGCCATCCTTCTGTGACGAAAGGCAAAGAATGACTGGGGAATGGGGGAAGTGGAAGAGGTATTTAAACCTTTGGCTGGGGTGTCTTTGCCTCCTCCTGGTGGCCAGGTTCAGTATTTTCTCCTTATATTAAGAAGGAAATACTTACCTTTATCTTCTGTAAAGCCGGATCGGCGATCCCCCCGTCCGATTCTTTCTTCTGTACTTACACAGCAATGATGAAACCGGCTTTTCAATCACAGCGTGGCCTCACGAGATGGACGCTCTTGGGGGGAAGCAATGATTGGAGGAAGCCGGTTTCGTAATTTGTGGTGTATGTACAGAGGGCCTGCGGGCAGGGGATTGCCGATCCGGCTTTGCAGAAGATAAAGGCAAGTATTTTTCAAAATATGCTGCAATGTAAACTTTCATGAAAGTGCCCCTGTTTTTAATAGTATTTTTAAAAACAGGGCACTGATTCATGAAAGTTTACATTTACTTTAATGACTATAAGATAAAGTTAGTTGAAATCAATAAAATATATCTAGTTTGATGTTAATTAAAGCAATAGTAAATACCTTGAGATTTGTATATAAAATATTTAGTTATGCATACTGAAATAAGTTTGTGATATATTTTCATAATTTATTTTGCACCATTTTCATGTAATTTAGCTCTGAAAGTTGAGCAATTTCTGATTTTCAGAACTTCCACCCTGCTGACTTCTCAAGGCTAATCCTGCTACACATCTGTCCCTAATTGGCTTTATAGGACAACAACTGCAAAACAATGCACTCTATATTAACATTATAACCAGGGCAGGTTATAATGGCTCCTTCAAATAGGGCAAGTGGTAAGTGAAGTTTGGCTATTGAAAAATAATTGCAGTAAAAAGGATGCTTTAAAAACGTTAAGACTTGGCAGAAATGTCTTGAAATTACAGGTGTTTATTATCCCTTTAAACTGCTGTATTCATCTACTCAATCGCTGAATACATAAGTATGCAGGATGCTAAGCTTCTTTACTCGAAGAGTATAGACCGCCCGTGTAGATCCTAAGGTACTAGTATTCTCTTTACTTGATAAGCCTGGATGATGCATCTAACTATAGGAATATTTGCTAAAAAGTCTTATTTTCCCCAGTCCTCAGTATGGGACACAATATAATTTATGGGCCAACAACATAACTTGGAGATCAAAAACACACAAATACAGACCAATGGTTTGTTATGGAACCATTTTTAAACTCAAGATACTCAAAATTCGGAAAACTTGTTAAAGCCAATAACGCCATGAAATTCATAGAAATTCCTATCCAAAGGCTCGAAAAAAGAAGACATCAAAGCATTAAAAAAAGGGAACTAGAATATGTATTATTTTCCCTAAATCTAATAAGCTAAACATGTTGAAAACACCTACACTCATATAGCTTTCATATATCAGTGTTCTCCACAGACGGGTGGCATTATGAAGTAGTCAGGTAATATTTGTAATATTATAAACATTTTATTTATAAATGTTACTAACAGGGACATAAACCCCCAATTTTTTCTTCCATGATTCAGATAGAGCATTGGTTTTCAAACCTGACCTCAGGTCTCCCCAACAGGTCAGGTTTTCAGGATTACCTTAGGCGAGAGCAGGTAAAATAACCATGTTTACTAATCAGCTGATTATTTCACCTGTGATCTAGTTCAGATATCCTCAAAATCTGGCCTGTTAGAGAGGCCCGGGGGCAGGGGGCAGGTACTACAAAAAACTCACCAGGACATCCCACCCCCCTCACAATTAATATTGTTTTATATATATATATATTTGAGTACGGGGGTGAAACCCAGAAACGTCACATGGACACATGAATTAAAAGATAATATTTATTTAAATCCGGAGAGTGCCTTGTGATTTCTGGACACACACACATATATATATATATTTCTAAACAGTGTATGGTATAAATTCAGATGTAGAGAGGTTGTATCACATGTATTTCTTTCATTTTATGTTAAAATATTACGTATCTTAGCTACCCCCTTTTTCTAAGAGATGAAATATTAAACCTCTATAGCTGTGTGTGCTTTCTCAGTACTTTGCGTCTTTTTTTTTTTTTAACATTTCTAAAGAGTTGCTGAAAACAGTAATAATGGACGTCAAAATAAATCCCTGACTGCTTTATTTTCATTCTGATTCACTGATACAATTTTGTCTGGATCTGTGATAGGCATTAAGATATTATACTTTTGCTACTATATGCAGAATTTTTAAATCAATCATTTTTACAGTAGTTATGAGTGCTTAGAAAAAAAAATTATAACTCCATGAGTACTGGCTACTAAAAAAGGTTGATAAATATTTTCATGTATGTATTTTCATTACATATTTTTTTATAGTGCCATGATTTTTCATTTTTGCTATATACAAAGGGGCCCATTCTGATCAGAAATTTCTTTCTTTTCTAATTGACTGGAACACTACTGCCCCCGATGCATGGTATAAGGTGTGTTAAGATGCCGAAAAAGAAAAATGATGCGACAAATAGGATCTGAAACCCCAGAGAACATTCTGAAGAACTGAAATTGGGACTGGAAGTCATTCAAAAGGTTTTTCATAATGATAATACCTCATTTTCTGCTCTCAGAGTTGCAAATTCACTCTTTTCCAAAATCACCATGTCTTTCCGAATTGAGTCCAAGTGTGCCATGATCTGCTGCAAGGTAATTTCCTAAGAAATGTTAAAAAAAAAATAATGTATTAATTAACTGAACATAAAGTTATCTTATTTTCAACTCACAGCTTCTCTAGGGGTGCTGGAAATTTTTAACTTATAAAATATAAATTGCAGAAAAACCTATTTACAAAAAAAAGCTAAAATAATTAATTACATTTTATTTAATAATTTAACTTGTATGGGAAATTGAAGGCTGACCATTAACAAGTACCCTTGTCTCTCTTAACTGCCTAATTGTAACACCCAGATTTCTCCTTTTTGTTGGTCTGTATGTGTACGTAGAATTTCTTAAATAAGGTGACCAGATTTTTAATATGAAATCCAGTGACTTTTTTTTTATTGGCAAATGATAATAAAAACCTATAATTTATTTGTGATTGAGAGAGAGAAGAGAGAGAGAAGAGAGAGAGAGAGAAGAGAAGAGAGAGAGAAGAGAGAGAAGAGAGAGAAGAGAAGAGAGAGAGAAGAGAAGAGAGAGAGAAGAGAAGAGAAGAGAAGAGAGAGAGAAGAGAAGAGAAGAGAGAAGAGAAGAGAGAGAGAAGAGAAGAGAGAGAGAAGAGAGAGAGAAGAGAGAAGAGAAGAGAGAGAAGAGAGAGAAGAGAAGATAGAGAGAAGAGAGAGAAGAGAAGAGAGAGAGAAGAGAAGAGGAGAGAGAAGAGAGAAGAGAAGAGAGAGAGAAGAGAGAGAAGAGAGAGAGAAGAGAGAGAGAGAAGAGAGAGAGAGAAGAGAGAGAAGAGAAGAGAGAGAGAGAGAGAGAGAGAGAGAGAGAGAGAGAGAGAGAGAGAGAGAGAGAGAGAGAGAGAGAGAGAAGAGAGAAGAGAGAAGAGAGAGAGAGAGAGAGAGAGAGAGAGAGAGAGAGAGAGAGAGAGAGAGAGAGAGAGAGAGAGAGAGAGAGAGAGAGAGAGAGAGAGAGAGAGAGAGAGAGAGAGAGAGAGAGAGATAAAACCAGAGGGGGAAACAGAGAGAGAGAGAGATAAAACCAGAGGGGGAAACAGAGAGAGAGAGTGAGACAGAGGGGGAGACAGAGAGAGTGAGAGGGGGAGACAGAGAGAGTGAGACAGAGGGGGAAACAGAGAGAAAGCCAGAGGGGGAAACAGAGCCAGAGGGGGAGACAGAGACAGAGGGGGAGGCAGAGACAGAGGGGGAGGCAGAGAGAGAGAGAGATAAAACCAGAGGGGGAAACAGAGAGAGAGAGAGATACAGAGGGGGAGACAGAGAGAGTGAGACAGAGGGGGAGACAGAGAGAGTGAGACAGAGGGGGAGACAGAAAGAGAGACAGAGGGGGAGACAGAAAGAGAGACAGAGGGGGAAACAGAGACAGAGGGGGAGGCAGAGAGAGAGAGAAAACCAGAGGGCAAGACAGAGAGAGAGAGAGAGAGAGAGAGAAAGCCAGAGGGCAAGACAGAGAGAGAGAGAGAGAGAGAGAGAGATAGAGAGAGAGACACAGAGGGAGGAGACAGAAAGAGAGACAGAGATAAAACCAGAGGGGGAGACAGATACAGAAGGGGGGACAGAGAGAGTGAGACAGAGGGGGAAACAGAGAGAAAGCCAGAGGGGGAAACAGAGAGAAAGCCAGAGGGGGAAACAGAGAGAAAGCCAGAGGGGGAAACAGAGAGAAAGCCAGAGGGGGAGACAGAGAGAGAGAGATACAGAGGGGGAGACAGAGGGGGAGGCAGAGAGAGACAGAGAGAAAGCAAGAGGGCGAGACAGAGAGAGAGGGGGAGACACAGAGAGAGAGAGATACAGAAGGGGAGACAGAGATAAAACCAGAGGGGGAGACAGAGAGAGATACAAAGGGGGAGACAGAGAGAGTGAGACAGAGGGGGAGAAAAAAAAAGAGACAGGGGGAAAACAGAGAGAAAGCCAGAGGGTGAGACACAGAGAGAGAGAGATACAGAGGGGGAGACAGAGAGATACAGAGGGCGAGACAGAGAGAGGGGGAGACAGACAGAGAGAGAGACAGAGGGGGAGGACAGAGAGAGACAGAGGTGGAGGACAGAGAGAGACAGAGGGGGAGGACAGAGAGAGACAGAGGGGGGGCAGAGAGAGATAGAGAAATAGAGGGGGAGACAGAGAGAAAGCCAGAGGGGGGAGACAGAGAGACAGAGGGAGAGACAGAGAGAGAGATAGAGAGAGAGAGACAGAGTTGGAGACAGAGAGAGACAGAGAGGGAGACAGAGAGAGACAGAGAGGGAGGACAGAGAGAGACAGAGGAGAAGGACAGAGAGAGAGACAGAGGAGGAGGACAGAGAGAGGCAGAGGAGGACAGAGAGAGGAAGAGGAGGACAGAGAGAGGCAGAGGAGGAGGACAGAGAGAGGCAGAGGAGGAGGACAGAGAGAGGCAGAGGAGGAGGACAAAGAGAGACAGGAGGATGACAAAGAGAGACAGAGGAGGACAGAGAGAGACAGAGGAGGAGGACAGAGAGAGACAGAGGAGGAGGACAGAGAGAGACAGAGGAGGAGGACAGAGAGAGACAGAGGAGGAGGACAAAGAGAGACAGGCGGATGACAAAGAGAGACAGAGGAGGACAGAGAGAGACAGAGGAGGAGGACAGAGAGAGACAGAGGAGGAGGACAGAGAGAGACAGAGGGGGGGGACAGAGAGAGACAGAGGGGGGGGGGAGAGGCAGAGGGGGGGCAGAGAGAGATAGAGAAATAGAGGGGGAGACAGAGAGAAAGCCAGAGGGGGGAGACAGAGGGAGAGACAGAGAGAGACAGAGAGGGAGACAGAGAGAGAGGACAAGGACAGAGAGAGACAGAGGAGGAGGACAGAGAGAGACAGAGGAGGAGGACAGAGAGAGGCAGAGGAGGAGGACAGAGAGAGGCAGAGGAGGAGGACATAGAGAGGAAGAGGAGGAGGACAGAGAGAGGCAGAGGAGGAGGACAGAGAGAGGCAGAGGAGGAGGACAGAGAGAGGCAGAGGAGGAGGACAGAGAGAGGCAGAGGAGGAGGACAGAGAGAGGCAGAGGAGGAGGACAGAGAGAGGCGGAGGAGGAGGACAGAGAGAGGCAGAGGAGGAGGACAGAGAGAGGCAGAGGAGGAGGACAGAGAGAGACAGAGGAGGAGGACAAAGAGAGACAGGAGGATGACAAAGAGAGACAGAGGAGGACAGAGAAAGACAGAGGAGGAGGACAGAGAGAGACAGAGGAGGAGGACAGAGAGAGACAGAGGAGGAGGACAGAGACAGACAGAGGGGAGGACAGAGACAGACAGAGGGGAGGACAGAGAGAGACTGGGGAGAGGGAGAGAGAGAGACTGGGGAGAGGGAGAGAGAGAGACTGGGGAGAGGGAGAGAGAGAGACTGGGGAGAGGGAGAGAGAGACCACTGAAAGAGGGGAGAGAGACCACTTAATGGGGGGGAGAGAGACCACTGAAATAGGGGGAAGAGCACTGAAATAGGGGAAGAGAACACTTAAAGAAGGGGAGAAACACCAATGTAAGGGAGGAGACAGCACTGAAAGGAGTAGAGATCCATAGGGTCAGTTTCCTTGTCTCTCTCCCCTATATCCCTGCCAGTCTCGCAGACAGCCCCTGCCCCAGCTACAAATTATATGTTCTCTATGAGTAGAGCCCTAACCCTGTCTGTCACACAACACCCAGCTCACCCTCCTCCCTACCATCAGGAGAACTGCCCATCCAGCATCCCTTTTGGGGGAATATCCATAAATGTGGTAAGTGCTGCTCCGGGAGCCCCCATACTTCTTGGTATCTTTTATTGAAGAGTAAAACTAGGATGGCTCATAAGAGCTCAGGAGTAACTGTGCATCTGTATGAGACTGTGTTCTTAACCCCTTAAGGACCGGGCATTTCAGACAAAAACTTCCCCAAAAGACAAGAGCATTTTTAGCATTTTTGCCATTACTACATTTAAACAGAAATAGAGCCTTTTTTTATATTTACCTATCAAAACTAACTTTTTTATTTTTGGTAGACAACTCAAAGTATTGATCTAAGCCCATTTTAGTATATTTCATGCTACCATTTCCCCTCTAAATGTGATCAAATAAAAACATTTTTTTTTTACTTTTTCACAATTTTAGGTTTCTCACTGAAATAATTTACAAACAGCTTGTGTAATTATGGCACAAATGGTTGTAAATGCTTCCCTGGGATCCCCTTTGATCAGAAATAGCAGACATATATGCTTTGGCGTTGCTTTTTGGTAACTAGAAGGTTGCTAAATGCCGCTGCGCACCACACAGTATTATTCCCAGCAGTGAAGGGGTTAATTAGGTAGTGTGTAGGGTTAATTTTAGCTTTAGTGTAGAGATCAGACTCCCACCTGACACATCCTACCCCCTTGTCCCTCCCTGACCCCCTCAAACAGCTATATTCCCTCCCACACCTTACAATTGTCACCTCCATCTTAACTACTGGCAGAAAGTCTGCCAGTATAAAATAAAAGCCTTTTTTCATTTATTTGTTTAATTTTTTTTTTTTTTTAAATATATTTGCTGCAGTGTAGATTCCCGACTAAACCCCAACCTCCCTGATCCCCCCCAAAAAGCTCTCTAACCCTCCCCCCTCTACCTATTTGCAACAATCTTAGGTGTTGGCAGTTGTCTGCAAAATTGGCAATTTTTTAAAAAAAAAAGTCAATTTTTTTTCTGTAGTGTAGCTGCCCCCCCCTTAATACACTACCCCCCTCCCAGATCCCTTTCTGTTAAACAGATCCCACATGGGATCCCCCTAATTGCCCCTACTCCTTCCTTCCCCCTGAATGACGCAGTTTTTTTTTAATATTCCCTGTAGCGTGGCCGAGCGGTCCCACCCACTCTCGCCCTCCTCCAGCAATGGGCCGCCCACCCGCCTCCCTCCTTACACTCCCACCCACCAATGATCAGCACCACCGCTTTCCGATGCAGAGGGGGCATGCAGAAATAGAGCAACCTCGCTATTTTGAGCGAGATCGCGGTAGAGAGGAGCCCAGGACTGCAGCAACGTACAGGGTACGTTGCTGGTCCTTAAGGGCATAACGACCAGCGTCGTACAAGGTACGGCGATGGCCATTAAGGGTTAACCTACAAATTTGGGAATGTGTACAGTACTAAAAGTAAAATTTTACTTGCAGTACTGTACAAATTCCCTAATTCGTAGGTTAAGAAATCCCATGACAGGCCAAACAAATTGTTTACTGACATTCAATGATATTGAAAAGAACAGAAGCTATAGTACTTCATACATTTGTTATTTTACTGTAAAATAACCACATGTAGTACTTTAGCTTCTATTCTTCTCAATGTTATGTGAAAAGTCTCTGCACAAAGTGGAATCTATTACTATAAGTACCTAACTAAAGCATTTCTCATTTTACCATTCTTATTTTGATTAGCATTGTTTCCAGCATTCTTCAGAGCTACATAAAAGCTTTACTTCCTAGTTATGAACAATGAAACAACTTTGCAATATATTTTCATTATTTATTTTGCCCCCTTTCTCATGTAATTTAGCACTGAAAGTTGATCAATTTCTAATTATCACGACATGGAATGCACCGTGCTTACTTCTCAAGGCTAATCCTGCTACATATCAGTCCCCAATTGGCTTTAGTGGATAACAGCTGCAAAACTCCTAATACTAACTTTATGACAGTGGCTAGCCTTGTTGTCTGAGAAACAAAGCCCAGATTGGCTTTTATATTTTACTTTTGTTATCTAATTTGCTTTTTTCTTTTGGTATACTTTGAAAAGCATACCAAGGTAGGCTCAGGAGAAGCAATTACTTTGAGCAAGCTGCTTGGAGCTAGCTGCTGATTGGTGGCTGCAAATATATGCCTCTTGTTATTGGCCCATTTAATATGTTCAGTAGCGCCCAGTAGTGCATTGCTGCATATCCTTCAACAAATTTAATCGTAAATTTAAGCTGTTGCGTTCATATGTGTGTTTCTCCAGTGTATCATTGCCAGTGCCTCACCAGTCTCTGAACTCACCGCACGTCACTGGTGTGCATGTGTCTTTAGTACTCTATGGCAGCAATATTTTGCAACATTATTTGTAGCTTTTTTATACAATGTTGCAAAACATTGCTGCCATAGAATACTAGACACATGCACACTCCTGAGCTCTTATGAGCCAACCTGGCTTTACTCTTCAATAAAAGACACCAAAAGAACAAAGCAAATTTGATAATGTAGCTTCTTGTCAAACCAAACCATCACAAAAATATGAAGATTTCTGGGAAATTGTTTTGAATCATGTACAATGCAAATTTGTAAGACTTATTCATTCAAAAGCATAATCGAAATGTTGATATGTTAAAAAACAAACCGGTTATATTTAGTCTGTTTGTCTAACCCAGTGGACTTTTTTTGCCTTTTGAAGCCTAATATTGATTTGATTGGCATTCGTGGACGTCTTCTTAGTCAATGTAAAAAACATAATTTATGCTTACCTGATAAATTCCTTTCTTCTGTTGTGTGATCAGTCCACGGGTCATCATTACTTCTGGGATATAACTCCTCCCCAACAGGAAATGCAAGAGGATTCACCCAGCAGAGCTGCATATAGCTCCTCCCCTCTACGTCAGTCCCAGTCATTCGACCAAGAATCAACGAGAAAGGAGTAACCAAGGGTGAAGTGGTGACTGGAGTATAATTTAAAAGATATTTACCTGCCTTAAAAACAGGGCGGGCCGTGGACTGATCACACAACAGAAGAAAGGAATTTATCAGGTAAGCATAAATTATGTTTTCTTCTGTTATGTGTGATCAGTCCACGGGTCATCATTACTTCTGGGATACCAATACCAAAGCAAAAGTACACGGATGACGGGAGGGATAGGCAGGCTCATTATACAGAAGGAACCACTGCCTGAAGAACCTTTCTCCCAAAAATAGCCTCCGAAGAAGCAAAAGTGTCAAATTTGTAAAATTTGGAAAAAGTATGAAGCGAAGACCAAGTTGCAGCCTTGCAAATCTGTTCAACAGAGGCCTCATTCTTAAAGGCCCAAGTGGAAGCCACAGCTCTAGTGGAATGAGCTGTAATTCTTTCAGGAGGCTGCTGTCCAGCAGTCTCATAGGCTAAACGTATTATGCTACGAAGCCAAAAAGAGAGAGAGGTAGCAGAAGCTTTTTGACCTCTCCTCTGTCCAGAATAAACGACAAACAGGGAAGAAGTTTGGCGAAAATCTTTAGTTGCCTGCAAGTAGAACTTGAGGGCACGAACTACATCCAGATTGTGTAGAAGACGTTCCTTCTTTGAAGAAGGATTTGGGCACAAGGATGGAACAACAATCTCTTGATTGATGTTCCTGTTAGTGACTACCTTAGGTAAGAACCCAGGTTTAGTACGCAGAACTACCTTGTCTGAGTGAAAAATCAGATAAGGAGAATCACAATGTAAGGCTGATAACTCAGAGACTCTTCGAGCCGAGGAAATAGCCATTAAAAACAGAACTTTCCAAGATAACAATTTTATATCAATGGAATGAAGGGGTTCAAACGGAACACCCTGTAAAACGTTAAGAACTAAATTTAAACTCCATGGCGGAGCAACAGCTTTAAACACAGGCTTGATCCTAGCTAAAGCCTGACAAAAAGCCTGGACGTCTGGATTTTCTGACAGACGCCTGTGTAACAAGATGGACAGAGCTGAAATCTGTCCCTTTAATGAACTAGCTGATAAACCCTTTTCTAAACCTTCTTGTAGAAAAGACAATATCCTAGCGATCCTAACCTTACTCCAGGAGTAACCTTTGGATTCGCACCAGTATAGGTATTTACGCCATATTTTATGGTAAATCCTTCTGGTAACAGGCTTCCTAGCCTGTATCAGGGTATCAACAACCGACTCAGAAAAACCACGTTTTGATAAAATCAAGCGTTCAATTTCCAAGCAGTCAGTTTCAGAGAAGTTAGATTTTGATGTTTGAACGGACCCTGTATCAGAAGGTCCTGTCTTAGAGGTAGAGACCAAGGCGGACAGGATGACATGTCCACTAGATCTGCATACCAAGTCCTGCGTGGCCATGCAGGCGCTATTAGAATCACTGATGCTCTTTCCTGTTTGATTTTGGCAATCAATCGAGGAAGCAGCGGAAAGGGTGGAAACACATAGGCCATCCCGAAGTTCCAAGGTGCTGTCAAAGCATCTATCAGAACCGCTCCCGGATCCCTGGATCTGGACCCGTAGCGAGGAAGTTTGGCGTTCTGGCGAGACGCCATGAGATCTATCTCTGGTTTGCCCCAACTTCGAAGTATTTGGGCAAAGACCTCCGGATGAAGTTCCCACTCCCCCGGATGAAAAGTCTGGCGACTCAAGAAATCCGCCTCCCAGTTCTCCACTCCCGGGATGTGGATTGCTGACAGGTGGCAAGAGTGAGACTCTGCCCAGCGAATTATCTTTGATACTTCCATCATTGCTAGGGAGCTTCTTGTCCCTCCTTGATGGTTGATGTAAGCTACAGTCGTGATGTTGTCCGACTGAAACCTGATGAACCCCCGAGTTGTTAATTGGGGCCAAGCCAGAAGGGCATTGAGAACTGCTCTCAATTCCAGAGTTTATTGGAAGGAGACTCTCCTCCTGATTCCATAGTCCCTGAGCCTTCAGAGAATTCCAGACAGCGCCCCAACCTAGTAGGCTGGCGTCTGTTGTTACAATTGTCCAGTCTGGCCTGCTGAATGGCATCCCCCTGGACAGGTGTGGCCGATAAAGCCACCATAGAAGAGAATTTCTGGTCTCTTGATTCAGATTCAGAGTAGGGGACAAATCTGAGTAATCCCCATTCCACTGACTTAGCATGCACAATTGCAGCGGTCTGAGGTGTAGGCGTGCAAAAGGTACTATGTCCATTGCCGCTACCATTAAGCCGATCACCTCCATGCATTGAGCTACTGACGGGTGTTGAATGGAATGAAGGACACGGCATGCATCTTGAAGCTTTGTTAACCTGTCTTCTGTCAGGTAAATCTTCATTTCTACAGAATCTATAAGAGTCCCCAAGAATGGAACTCTTGTGAGAGGAAAAAGAGAACTCTTCTTTTCGTTCACTTTCCATCCATGCGACCTTAGAAATGCCAGAACTAGCTCTGTATGAGACTTGGCAGTTTGAAAGCTTGAAGCTTGTATTAGAATGTCGTCTAGGTATGGAGCTACCGAAATCCCTCGCGGTCTTAGTACCGCCAGAAGGGCACCCAGAACCTTTGTGAAGATTCTTGGAGCCGTAGCCAATCCGAATGGAAGAGCTACAAACTGGTAGTGCCTGTCTAAGAAGGCAAACCTTAGATACCGGTGATGATCCTTGTGGATCGGTATGTGAAGGTAAGCATCTTTTAAATCCACTGTGGTCATGTACTGACCCTTTTGGATCATGGGTAAGATTGTCCGAATAGTTTCCATTTTGAACGATGGAACTCTTAGGAATTTGTTTAGAATCTTTAAATCTAAGATTGGCCTGAAAGTTCCCTCTTTTTTGGGAACCACAAACAGGTTTGAGTAGAACCCTTGTCCTTGTTCCGACCGCGGAACCGGATGGATCACTCCCATTAATAACAGATCTTGTACACAGCGTAGAAACGCTTCTTTCTTTATCTGGTTTGTTGACAACCTTGACAGATGAAATCTCCCTCTTGGGGGAGATAATTTGAAGTCTAGAAGGTATCCCTGAGATATGATCTCTAGTGCCCAGGGATCCTGAACATCTCTTGCCCAGGCCTGGGCGAAGAGAGAAAGTCTGCCCCCCACTAGATCCGGTCCCGGATCGGGGGCTTTCGGTTCATGCTGTCTTTGGGGCAGCAGCAGGTTTCCTGGCCTGCTTGCTCTTGTTCCAGGACTGGTTAGGCTTCCAGCCTTGCCTGTAACGAGCAACAGCTCCTTCCTGTTTTGGTGCAGTGGAGGTTGATGCTGCTCCTGTTTTGAAATTCCGAAAGGGACGAAAATTAGACTGTCTAGCCTTAGCTTTGGCTTTGTCTTGAGGTAGGGCGTGGCCCTTACCTCCTGTAATGTCAGCGATAATTTCTTTCAAACCGGGCCCAAATAAAGACTGCCCCTTGAAAGGTATATTAAGTAATTTGGACTTAGAAGTAACATCAGCTGACCAGGATTTTAGCCACAGCGCCCTACGTGCCTGTATGGCGAATCCTGAGTTCTTAGCCGTAAGTTTGGTTAAATGTACTACGGCCTCCGAAATGAATGAATTAGCTAGTTTAAGGACTCTAAGCCTGTCCGTAATGTCGTCTAGCGTAGATGAACTAAGGTTCTCTTCCAGAGACTCAATCCAAAATGCTGCCGCAGCCGTAATCGGCGCGATACATGCAAGGGGTTGCAATATAAAACCTTGTTGAACAAACATTTTCTTAAGGTAACCCTCTAATTTTTTATCCATTGGATCTGAAAAAGCACAGCTATCCTCCACCGGGATAGTGGTACGCTTAGCTAAAGTAGAAACTGCTCCCTCCACCTTAGGGACCGTTTGCCATAAGTCCCGAGTGGTGGCGTCTATTGGAAACATCTTTCTAAATATTGGAGGGGGTGAGAACGGCACACCGGGTCTATCCCACTCCTTAGTAACAATTTCAGTTAGTCTCTTAGGTATAGGAAAAACGTCAGTACTCGCCGGTACCGCAAAGTATTTATCCAACCTACACAGTTTCTCTGGTATTGCAACGGTGTTACAATCATTGAGAGCTGCTAAGACCTCCCCTAGTAATACACGGAGGATCTCCAATTTAAATTTAAAATTTGAAATATCTGAATCCAATCTGTTTGGATCAGAACCGTCACCCACAGAATGAAGCTCTCCGTCCTCATGCTCTGCAAGCTGTGACGCAGTATCAGACATGGCCCTAGTATTGTCAGCGCACTCTGTTCTCACCCCAGAGTGATCACGCTTGCCTCTTAGTTCTGGTAATTTAGACAAAACTTCAGTCATAACAGTAGCCATATCTTGTAATGTTAACTGTAATGGCCGCCCAGATGTACTAGGCGCCATAATATCACGCACCTCCCGGGCGGGAGATGCAGGTACTGCCGCGTGAGGCGAGTTAGTCGGCATAACTCTCCCCTCGCTGTTTGGTGAAATTTGTTCACATTGTACAGATTGACTTTTATTTAAAGTAGCATCAATACAGTTAGTACATAAATTTCTATTGGGCTCCACCTTGGCATTGGAACAAATGACACAGATATCTTCCTCTGAGTCAGACATGTTTAACACACTAGCAATAAATTTGCAACTTGGTTATAATCTTTTTTAGCAAAAACGTACTGTGCCTCAAAGAGGTACTAAACGATTAAATGACAGTTGAATAATGAACTGAAAAACAGTTATAGCATCAAACTTTAAAACAACACAACTTTTAGCAAAGGTTTGTTCCCATTAGTAAAATAACAATAATTAAATTTTACATAAAAATTACAAAGCAACGTTTTTATTCACAGTCAATATAAAATTCTCACAGCTCTGCTGAGAGAATCTACCTCCCTCCAAAGAAGTTTGAAGACCCCTGAGATCTGTCAGAGATGAACCGGATCATGCAGGAAATATAAGAGTAGCTGACTGGAAATTTTTGATGCGTAGCAAAGAGCGCCAAAAACGGCCCCTCCCTCTCACACACAGCAGTGAAGAGAAACGAAACTGTCACAATTAAAAGCAAACAAACTGCCAAGTGGAAAATAATGCCCAAATATTTATTCACTCAGTACCTCAGCAATGTAAACGATTCTACATTCCAGCAAAAACGTTTAACATGATAAATACTTAATAAAAGGATTAGTGACTTTTAACAGAGTAGTTCCGGTGAAATACCATCCCCAGAATACTGAAGTGTATACATACATGTCATTATAACGGTATGGCAGGATTTTCTCATCAATTCCATTCAGAAAATAAAAACTGCTACATACCTCAATGCAGATTCATCTGCCCGCTGTCCCCTGATCTGAAGCCTTTACCTCCCTCAGATGGCCGAGAACAGCAATATGATCTTAACTACTCCGGTTAAAATCATAGTAAAAAACTCTGGCAAATTCTTCCTCAAACTCTGCCAGAGAAGTAATAACACGCTCCGGTGCTATTGTAAAATAACAAACTTTTGATTGAAGTCATAAAAACTAAGTATAATCACCATAGTCCTCTCACACATCCTATCTAGTCGTTGGGTGCAAGAGAATGACTGGGACTGACGTAGAGGGGAGGAGCTATATGCAGCTCTGCTGGGTGAATCCTCTTGCATTTCCTGTTGGGGAGGAGTTATATCCCAGAAGTAATGATGACCCGTGGACTGATCACATAACAGAAGAAATAGAAAACTATACAGATCACACTACTTAAAAGGGCATAAATATGTATAGGATGCTGGTGATACTGTATAGCACCAGAATTACATTTCAGGAAATAATTCTAAAAATATAATAATAAAAACTTATTTTGTCTATCTATCTATCTATCTCCTTATTAATGATTTATTACAGCCAGGTACAACCTAAGGCTCCGGGTTGGGGGTTACCATTTTACCTGGGCCCTAAAAGTGTAAGATGTTTACCTCAATATTCTATTAAGATAAAAGCCCTGTGCATTGTGCCCAACACGATTGTCTGGGGTTGTTGTTTCCCTTGTTCAGAGGAGAACTGCTTGGTATTTTGGGGCTGGTGTGACCTTAGAACAGGATCAGACTGATATACTTCAGGAAAGTTTTCCTCTGAAAAGCACACTGGTCTAAGAGGCTTAATTTTGCCAGCCGGGTGGTAATAGAAAGTAGAAAGGTATATTATAACCTTTTTTATGCTATCGAAAGCACATTGAAAATGTTTAATGTTAGTTCATTTTAGCTTAAAGGGACGTGAAACCCAAAATTCCGACAGATTTAGACAGAGTATAACATTTTAAACAACTATCCAATTTACTTATATTATCGATTTGCTTCATTTGCTTCATTCTCTTGGTATCCTTTGTTGAAGGAGATGCATTGCACTACTGGGAGGTAGCTGAACACATTGGTAATCCAATGACAAGAGGCATATATGTGCAACCTCCGATCAGCAGCTAGATCCTAGGTCCGAGCCAACCTAGGTATGATTTTCAACAAAGGATACGATTAGAACAACGTAAATTAGCTAATAGAAGTAAATTGGAAAGTTGTTTAAAATTGCATGCTGTATCTGAATAATTAAATAAACATTTTGGGTTTCATGTCCCTTTAAGTCACTAGCTCAAGCTATCTCCTAGTAGTGCATTGCTGCTCTAAAGCTGGCTTTAACTATGTGTTTTACCCTCTTTGCTGTTGTAAAACACAGATTATATGCAAGCAATTGGTTTCATGTCTTTAATATTGAATACAATTTTAGACTTTTGCTCAGTAAAATCAATCTGGGTGGTACTGGGGAAAAAGGAAATTTATGCTTGAAAAACAAAAAGAAGTGGTGCTACGGGATAAACTTAAAAGTCCAAAATTACTTTATTGGTTTGTACCACAGCATGGAACAAATAAAACAAACACTTGCAAGTGCAAATTAAGAGCTTGACGCGTTTCGTCTTACGCCGTCATCAGAAGCTTTAATTCTATAATCCTCCATCTATCCTTATAAAGGCTCTACTTCTTACTGATTCGTTAACAGATGTATTACATCACCAGATGATTAACACAGTAATTAACCTCTTACAAACTGTTCTTCCATGTTCAAAAACCTCCTATACTAGTGTGTTCATTACCAGAAAGTCTAAATGCTTATGTTGATACATATGAACTTATGTGCTTTATATCAATTTTAAGTTTATACTGTATCCATTTTATTTGTATTTTTGCTTAGGTATAAGCTTGGATAACATACTTTATTTGTTGAGCATATCTACATATGTACTTAAGTGTTATATATCTCTATTAAGTTTATACTATATTCATTACATTTGCTTTCTTACTTAAATAAGCTTGGGTAACATACTTTGTTTATTCTCTCCTAAACTTTTGCTTTACGCTATATAAACCACCAGTTAATAGGAATGGTCTTAATTTTGTATTCTTTATATACAAAAACTCTTTACCTCCATACATTAATTAGATCTGCTTCAGTGTTGAAACCTAATGGAAGGCGAGTTTGCATGGAAAATATCCAAAATGCCTCTCTTTTGGATAATAGCAAGTCAATATTTCCACCTCTCTCTTTAGGGCACACTTTTTCTATCACTTGCCACCTGAAGGTCTTTACATTTTCGTTGTGATATGTTATAAAGTGTGCTGCTAGTGCAGAACACGGGGTTGCGGTAGAGATGTCATTTAAACGCTCTCTAATGCACTCTCTCACCTCCCTGGTGGTCATGCCCACGTATTGCATCTTAGATTCTGTGCATTGTACCATGTAAATAACATATTTGGATCTACAGTTTGTACAACTTGTGGCCTCATAAACACGCTGTGTTGTGCAAGATTGAAATCGTTTAGATACAACTGTATGCCCACATGCTTTGCAATTAGGGTTGTGACATTTAAAGTGTCCTTTGCATGTTAACCAACTACTTTGTCCTACTTTCTTCTGGTTGACTACACTAGGAGATAGATAATTATCAAGAGTGCGGTTCCGTTTAGACACAAAACAACAGCCTTTCTTGACAGTTTCGTATAAAACATTATCTCCTTTGAGAATTGGAAAATGTTTTTCCACTATTTTTACAATTCTGCCGTACTGGTTGCTATATTTTGTTATAAAGGTGGGCATATCTTTATTGCGTTCCCTCTAGGTTATCAAGCTCCCTTCTATCTAAACCTTCCGATTGAACTATAGCTTTATCTATTACTTCACTCTTGTAACCCCTCTCCAAAAAGCGTTGTTTTAATTTGAGACACTCTGCTCTATATGCACTATCTTCTGAGCAGTTTCTCCTCAGTCTGATGCATTCCCCTTTAATTATCCCAAACCCAGTGTATTTGGGATGTAGGCTCCTGGCATGGAGGATAGCATTTGACTGTAGTGGCTTGCGATACAATTCACTCTTAATTCCCTTCTTCTCTATATCACCTTTCAAAACCACATCCAAAAATGGGATTTCATCCACTGCTACTGTATATGTAAATTTTAAGCCAACATCGTTGGCATTAAGGTATTGGATGAATCCTTCTACCTCCATCACTGAACCTCGCCAGATGAAAATCAAATCATCTATAAAGCGATGATAGAAAAGGATGTGGTCTTTGTAAGGGTTACCATCTCCATAAACGTGGAACAGCTCCCACCAACCCATAAATAGGTTGGCATAGGAGGGGGCAAACTTGGCCCCCATAGCTGTTCCACGCTTCTGGAGATAGTAACCCCCATCAAACCGAAAATAATTGTGATTCAACAGAAATTGTGTCACTCTAATGACGCAGTCCTTTAAAGGTTCGTCATAGTTAGTAAATTTGTCTAGAAAGAATCTAACTGCCGTTAATCCTTTATTGTGTGGGATGCAGGAATACAATCCTACTGCATCCACAGTTATCCATAGATAACCATCTTGCCACACTTCATTTTCCACTAGTCTCAAGAGATGCTTGGTATCTCTCAGATAGCTGGGGATAAGTTTAAACAGTGGCTGAAGAAATGAGTCTATCCAAGAGGAAAGGTTCTCAAAAGGAGAACCTATTCCAGAGCCTATTGGCCTTCCCTGCACTTTTTCCAGGGACTTGTGCACTTTTGGAAGATGATGAAAGATTGGTATTACTGGCTCTGTTACAAAAAGATATTCTAATGTAGAGTCATCTATGATGCCTTCTTCTCTAGCATCATCCAATATATCGTACACAAGTCCCTGGAAAAACAAAATTTATGCTTACCTGATAAATTCATTTCTCCTGTAGTGTGGTCAGTCCACGGGTCATCATTACTTCTGGGATATTATCTCCTCCCCTACAGGAAGTGCAAGAGGATTCACCCAGCAGAGCTGCTATATAGCTCCTCCCCTCTACGTCACCTCCAGTCATTCGACCAAAGGACCAACGAGAAAGGAGAAGCCCAAGGGTGTAGTGGTGACTGGAGTATAATCCAAAAAAATTTTTTAGCCTGCCATAAAAAACAGGGCGGGCCGTGGACTGACCACACTACAGGAGAAATGAATTTATCAGGTAAGCATAAATTTTGTTTTCTCCTGTTAAGTGTGGTCAGTCCACGGGTCATCATTACTTCTGGGATACCAATACCAAAGCAAAAGTACACGGATGACGGGAGGGACAGGCAGGCTCTTTATACGGAGGGAACCACTGCCTGAAGAACCTTTCTCCCAAAAACAGCCTCCGAAGAAGCAAAAGTGTCAAATTTGTAAAATTTGGAAAAAGTATGAAGAGAAGACCAAGTTGCAGCCTTGCAAATCTGTTCAACAGAAGCCTCATTCTTAAAGGCCCAAGTGGAAGCCACAGCTCTAGTAGAATGAGCTGTAATTCTTTCAGGAGGCTGCTGTCCAGCAGTCTCATAGGCTAATCGTATTATGCTACGAAGCCAAAAAGAGAGAGAGGTAGCCGAAGCTTTTTGACCTCTCCTCTGACCAGAATAAACGACAAACAGGGAAGACGTTTGACGAAAATCCTTAGTTGCCTGTAGATAAAATTTCAGGGCACGGACTACATCTAGATTGTGTAGCAGACGTTCCTTCTTCGAGGAAGGATTAGGACACAAAGATGGAACAACAATCTCTTGATTGATATTCCTGTTAGTGACCACCTTAGGTAGGAACCCAGGTTTAGTACGCAGAACTACCTTGTCTGAATGAAAAATCAGATAAGGAGAATCACAATGTAAGGCAGATAACTCAGAAACTCTTCGAGCCGAGGAAATAGCCATTAAAAACAGAACTTTCCAAGATAACAACTTGATATCAATGGAATGAAGGGGTTCAAACGGAACACCCTGTAAAACATTAAGAACTAAGTTCAAACTCCATGGCGGAGCAACAGTTTTAAACACAGGCTTGATCCTAGCTAAAGCCTGACAAAAAGCTTGAACGTCCGGAACTTCTGACAGACGTTTGTGTAAAAGAATGGACAGAGCTGAAATCTGTCCCTTTAAAGAACTAGCGGATAACCCCTTTTCTAAACCTTCTTGTAGAAAAGACAATATCCTTGGAATCCTAACCTTACTCCATGAGTAACTCTTGGATTCGCACCAATATAAGTATTTACGCCATATTTTATGGTAAATCCTTCTGGTAACAGGCTTCCTAGCCTGTATTAAGGTATCAATAACTGGCTCAGAAAAACCACGTTTTGATAAAATCAAGCGTTCAATTTCCAAGCAGTCAGCTTCAGAGAAGTTAGATTTTGATGTTTGAATGGACCCTGGATCAGAAGGTCCTGTTTCAGAGGTAGAGACCAAGGCGGACAGGATGACATGTCCACTAGATCTGCATACCAAGTCCTGCGTGGCCATGCAGGTGCTATTAGAATCACTGATGCTCTCTCCTGTTTGATTCTGGCAATCAATCGAGGAAGCATCGGGAAGGGTGGAAACACATAAGCCATCCCGAAGGTCCAAGGTGCTGTCAAAGCATCTATCAGAACCGCTCCCGGATCCCTGGATCTGGACCCGTAGCGAGGAAGCTTGGCGTTCTGACGAGACGCCATGAGATCTATCTCTGGTTTGCCCCAACGTCGAAGTATCTGGGCAAAGACCTCCGGATGAAGTTCCCACTCCCCCGGATGAAAAGTCTGACGACTTAAGAAATCCGCCTCCCAGTTCTCCACTCCCGGGATGTGGATTGCAGACAGGTGGCAAGAGTGAGACTCTGCTCACCGAATTATCTTAGATACTTCGATCATTGCTAGGGAGCTTCTTGTCCCTCCCTGATGGTTGATGTAAGCTACAGTCGTGATGTTGTCCGACTGAAACCTGATGAACCCCCGAGTTGTTAACTGGGGCCAAGCCAGAAGGGCATTGAGAACTGCTCTCAATTCCAGAATGTTTATTGGAAGGAGACTCTCCTCCTGATTCCATAGTCCCTGAGCCTTCAGAGAATTCCAGACAGCACCCCAACCTAGTAGGCTGGCGTCTGTTGTTACAATTGTCCAGTTTGGCCTGCTGAATGGCATCCCCCTGGACAGGTGTGGCCGATAAAGCCACCATAGAAGAGAATTTCTGGTCTCTTGATTCAGATTCAGAGTGGGGGACAAATCTGAGTAATCCCCATTCCACTGACTTAGCATGCACAATTGCAGCGGTCTGAGATGTAGGCGTGCAAAAGGTACTATGTCCATTGCCGCTACCATTAAGCTGATCACCTCCATGCATTGAGCTACTGACGGGTGTTGAATGGAATGAAGGACCCGGCATGCATTTTGAAGCTTTGTTAACCTGTCTTCTGTCAGGTAAATCTTCATTTCTACAGAATCTATCAGAGTCCCCAAGAAGGGAACTCTTGTGAGTGGAAAGAGAGAACTCTTCTTTTCGTTCACCTTCCATCCATGCGACCTTAGAAATGCCAGTACTAACTCTGTATGAGACTTGGCAGTTTGAAAGCTTGAAGCTTATATCAGAATGTCGTCTAGGTACGGAGCTACCGAAATTCCTCGCGGTCTTAGTACCGCCAGAAGAGTACCAAGAACCTTTGTGAAGATTCTTGGAGCCGTAGCCAATCCGAATGGAAGAGCTACAAACTGGTAATGCCTGTCTAGAAAGGCAAACCTTAGATACCGGTAATGATTTCTGTGAATCGGTATGTGAAGGTAAGCATCCTTTAAATCCACTGTGGTCATGTACTGACCCTCTTGGATCATGGGCAAAATTGTTCGAATAGTTTCCATCTTGAACGATGGAACTCTTAGGAATTTGTTTAGGATCTTTAAATCCAAGATTGGCCTGAAAGTTCCCTCTTTTTTGGGAACTACAAACAGATTTGAGTAAAACCCTTGTCCTTGTTCCGACCGCGGAACTGGATGGATCACTCCCATTAATAAAAGATCTTGTACGCAGCGTAGGAACGCTTCTTTCTTTATTTGGTTTGTTGACAACCTTGACAGATGAAATCTCCCTCTTGGGGGAGAGGATTTGAAGTCCAGAAGGTATCCCTGAGATATGATCTCTAACGCCCAGGGATCCTGAACATCTCTTGCCCAAGCCTGGGCGAAGAGAGAAAGTCTGCCCCCTACTAGATCCGGTCCCGGATCGGGGGCCCTTGATTCATGCTGTCTTAGGGGCAGCAGCAGGTTTCCTGGCCTGCTTGCCCTTGTTCCAGGACTTGTTAGGTTTCCAGCCTTGTCTGTAGCGAGCAACAGCTCCTTCCTGTTTTGGTGCAGAGGAAGTTGATGCTGTTCCTGCTTTAAAATTACGAAAGGAACGAAAATTAGACTGTCTAGCCCTAGGTTTGGCTTTGTCCTGAGGCAGGGCATGGCCTTTACCTCCTGTAATGTCAGCGATAATCTCCTTCAACCCGGGCCTGAATAAGGTCTGCCCTTTGAAAGGTATATTAAGCAATTTAGATTTAGAAGTAACATCAGCTGACCAGGATTTTAGCCACAGTGCTCTGCGTGCCTGAATGGCAAATCCGGAATTCTTAGCCGTAAGTTTAGTTAAATGTACTACGGCATCTGAAATAAATGAGTTAGCTAACTTAAGGGTTTTAAGTTTGAGTGTAATCTCATCTAGTGTAGATGATTCAAGTGTCTCTTCCAGAGACTCAAACCAAAATGCTGCTGCAGCCGTGACAGGCGCAATACATGCAAGAGGTTGCAATATAAAACCTTGTTGAACAAACATTTTCTTAAGGTAACCCTCTAATTTTTTATCCATTGGATCTGAAAAAGCACAGCTATCCTCCACCGGGATAGTGGTACGCTTAGCTAAAGTAGAAACTGCTCCCTCCACCTTAGGGACCGTTTGCCATAAGTCCCGTGTGGTGGCGTCTATTGGAAACATTTTTCTAAATATCGGAGGAGGTGAGAACGGCACACCGGGCCTATCCCACTCCTTAGTAACAATTTCAGTAAGTCTCTTAGGTATAGGAAAAACATCAGTACTCGCCGGTACCGCTAAATATTTATCCAACCTACACATTTTCTCTGGTATTGCAACTGTGTTACAATCATTCAGAGCCGCTAACACCTCCCCTAGTAATACACGGAGGTTTTCCAGCTTAAATTTAAAATTTGAAATATCTGAATCCAGTCTGTTTGGATCAGAACCGTCACCCACAGAATGAAGTTCTCCGTCCTCATGTTCTGCCACCTGTGACGCAGTGTCTGACATGGCCCTAATATTATCAGCGCACTCTGTTCTCACCCCAGAGTGATCACGCTTGCCTCTAAGTTCTGGTAATTTAGCCAAAACTTCAGTCATAACAGTAGCCATATCCTGTAATGTGATTTGAAATGGCCGCCCAGATGTACTCGGCGCTACAATATCACGCACCTCCCGAGCGGGAGATGCAGGTACTGACACGTGAGGCGAGTTAGTCGGCATAACTCTCCCCTCGTTGTTAGGTGAAATATGTTCAGTTTGTACAGATTGACTTTTATTTAAAGTAACATCAATACAATTAGTACATAAATTTCTATTGGGCTCCACTTTGGCATTAGCACATATAGCACATGTATCTTCCTCTGAATCAGACATGTTTAACACACTAGCAATAAACTAGCAACTTGGAAATGCTTTTCAAGTAATTTACAATAATATGAAAACGAACTGTGCCTATAAGAAGCACAGAAAAAATTATGACAGTTGAAAATAATTAAGTTATAGCATCAAATCTTTGTAAGAAATATACAATTTTAGCAAAGGATTGTTCCCATTAGCAAAGGATAACTAACCCTGGCAGCAGAAAAAAAATACACAAATAAACGTTTTTTATCACAGTCAACTACAATCTTCACAGCTCTGCTGTGAATGATTACCTCCCTCAAAAAAGGCTTTGGAGATCCCTGAGTTCTGTAGAGATGAACCGGATCATGCAGGAAGAAAATGAACCTCTGACTGAGTTTTTTGATGCGTAGTAAAAGCGCCAAAAATGGCCCCTCCCCCTCACACATAACAGTGAGAGAGATCAGTAAACTGCTTTAATTTAAACAAAACTATTGCCAAGTGGAAAAAATAGTGCCCAAAACATTTTTTCACCCAGTACCTCAGAGAAATAAACGTTTTTACATGCCAGCAAAAAAACGTTTAACCTCAATAAATTAATTGTTATTTAAAACCTATTGCAAGTCCCTGCAAATTAGGTTAAGTCTATGCATACAGTATAAATCCAGTGAAGTACCATTCCCCAGAATACTGAAGTGTAAAATATACATACATGACAGCCTGATACCAGCTACATCTACTGCATTTAAGGCTGAGTTTACATTATAACGGTATGGCAGGATTTTCTCATCAATTCCATGTCAGAAAATAATAAACTGCTACATACCTCTTTGCAGATTAATCTGCCCGCTGTCCCCTGATCTGAAGTTTACCTCTCCTCAGATGGCCGAGAAACAGCAATATGATCTTAACTACTCCGGCTAAAATCATAGAAAAAACTCAGGTAGATTCTTCTTCAAATTCTACCAGAGAATGAATAACACACTCCGGTGCTATTATAAAATAACAAACTTTTGATTGAAGGTAATAAACTAATTAAATCACCACAGTCCTCTCACACATCCTATCTATTCGTTGGGTGCAAGAGAATGACTGGGGGTGACGTAGAGGGGAGGAGCTATATAGCAGCTCTGCTGGGTGAATCCTCTTGCACTTCCTGTAGGGGAGGAGATAATATCCCAGAAGTAATGATGACCCGTGGACTGACCACACTTAACAGGAGAAATCCTAGTTGGATTACTATGTAGCTTGCAGTACACCTCTTCATCTGCAAGCTGCCTCTCTGCTTCTTTGATATAATCCTTTTTCCACATAATAACTGTATTGCCCCCCTTGTCTGCCTTTCTATACACAATATTATCTCTCTCACGGAGTGATTTTAGTGCCTGTCTTTGTTCATGATTAAGGTTATTAGTACCTTTTTCTATCTGTATCTTGGAATGCAATAATTTTAGATCATCCTCTACACGTTTATGGAAGGTTTCTAATACCTCCCCCCTAGTTTTAGTAGGGTAAAAAATAGATTTCGGCTTAAAGCCCACACTGCCTTTTACAAGCCCAATGTTGTTTTTATAAGTCTCCATTTCCAACTCTAACAGAGACATGTAATCTTTCGCTTCATCAAAGACTACATCACAATGAGCACCCATAGTTAAAGGGGACAAGTTTTCTATACCTTCAAATGATGTTTCATTAATTTTTGCAAAGTACTTTTTTAATGTAAGTTTTCTCACAAAGCAGTTTAAATCAATGATAGTGTCAAAAAGGTTAAAGTCACAGCTAGGAACAAAATTTAAACCAAGACCTAAAACATTCATTTCAGATTGATTGAATGATTTTGTGGTCAAATTAATGACTGCTAAATTTTGTATTTGTTCCTCCCCCTGGCGGCTCTCAGCCCATATCTTTTTGTCACTTGGCCGCTTGCCTCTCCTTTTCCTTTTTCGTGTGCAACCCCTATTCCCTGTTTTATTACTGCCTGCTGAAAAACCTGATTTTCATCTCTTTTTTTATTAGTTTTAATTGGATTAACATTGCTCGTGTCTGTTGTTTTCTTTCTCACTGATGTTTCTGCCTGATTCTGTATAGAGCTTATTACATTGCTATGCTGCACTTCTATTGTCTGTACTAGGTCTCCTGAGCTACTAGCCATACCTTCTGATTGATTTATTTCTTGTGGTTCTCTTGTCTCTTGGGCCTCACTACCACTTAGCGGGTCTTCGTGTGCCTGATCCAGTATGCTAGAAACTTGTTCATCATCACTTGAAGACAGATCTGTATCTGAAAAGGAAAATGACACATGTTTAGTTTTATCCTTTTGTCCTTTTTTCTTGTAAGAACGTTTGGATCTATTTTTTCTTTGCTGGTTATTAGGCCATATATACACACTATTGCTTTTATAATCAGCAACGTCCCTATCAAATTTCTTTATTTTAAGAGAGTCGATATCACTCTTGATAGCTGTAACTGAATCCCTGAGTATTTCATCCAATCTCTTGTACTATTTATGATCCAAGAATAAGTTCAAATCTTTTTGTAGTTCTGTTATTTCTGATCTTAAATCTTCCAAGTGTACTTTCTTGTATTTAATTAGCATCAACATTAAACCTGATGAACACTCCGATAGAATAAGGTTCCACTCATTGATAAAATCCTGATCCGTCACAATAAATGTAGGGAACTTGTAAACTCTAAGCCCTCTTGGTATAATTTTTAGAGAGATGTACTTCTCCATTATGTTAACATCCCACCATGCTTTATACTCTTTAATTAACAAAGCTTCCATTTTTTGAAAGACATCAGTTATAGTAGTCTTTTTGGTTTTGTCCGATAATAACACATCTAATGATGGTCTCATATGTTCCATATCAGTAACTGCCCTCAAGGAAAATGGCACAATATCCATATTGCTGTGTATTTATATAAATTTTCTTATATTCAGAATGTACTTAAATTCTCTTAGGCAAACCAAAAGCAATGTAATTTGAAAAGAAAACCTTGGTATTCTAATATGCCCCCTTTGAAACATAAGGAAAAAGTCACTACAGTTAAGGCAAAATACTGGTGTATCAATACAATGAAAGTCCCACAGAGAACTTCGGCAAAAAGGGGGTACAGCAAGTAATGAGGAAAGAAGCAGACTTGTCAGTCTTGAAATAGTCAGCGCTGTCAAACCACTCAATGCTTATTATTTCTCCAGGCCCATTATATCGGGACCTAACTTGTTTTTACATACGGCAATTATCCATGTTTGTAAAGATAAAACTGGGTATAAAACCCCTTACCGGTTACTTCAAGTGACTGTCCGTGTAGATACAGTAGTGTGATTCAAACAATCCGGTTTAGTGCGAAACTTCAAGCTACCTGTGCTTGTGTGATCCTTGGGATATCGCCTCTCGATGCTCGTTACTCACGCTCTAGCTTACGCGGTCATCCGCGCTGTCGCACCGCGTGTCGTCATCAGGGGCCGACCCCACTCACAGCTCCGTAGCAGTTCGGCAACAAGCTCCGACTCCAGTCCTTGATCACTCGGTAAAAACGGAAATCCAGTCAGGTAACGAGTAGATCCTTGATACACCAGTTTGCAAACAGGGCATAGAATACACAAAATCCCGGCAAACCGCTAGCTGACCTCCTCCAGTCAGTGTAAATTAGACTTGAAAAACAAAAAGAAGCGGTGCTACGGGATAAACTTAAAAGTCCAAAATTACTTTATTGGTTTGTACCACAGCATGGAACAAATAAAACAAACACTTGCAAGTGCAAATTAAGAGCTTGACGCGTTTCGGCTTACGCCGTCATCAGAAGCTTTAATTCTATAATCCTCCATCTATCCTTATAAAGGCTCTACTTCTTACTGATTCGTTAACAGATGTATTACATCACCAGATGATTAACACAGTAATTAACCTCTTACAAACTGTTCTTCCATGTTCAAAAACCTCCTATACTAGTGTGTTCATTACCAGAAAGTCTAAATGCTTATGTTGATACATATGAACTTATGTGCTTTATATCAATTTTAAGTTTATACTGTATCCATTTTATTTGTATTTTTGCTTAGGTATAAGCTTGGATAACATACTTGATTTGTTGAGCATATCTACATATGTACTTAAGTGTTATATATCTCTATTAAGTTTATACTATATTCATTACATTTGCTTTCTTACTTAAATAAGCTTGGGTAACATACTTTGTTTATTCTCTCCTAAACTTTTGCTTTACGCTATATAAACCACCAGTTAATAGGAATGGTCTTAATTTTGTATTCTTTATATACAAAAACTCTTTACCTCCATACATTAATTAGATCTGCTTCAGTGTTGAAACCTAATGGAAGGCGAGTTTGCATGGAAAATATCCAAAATGCCTCTCTTTTGGATAATAGCAAGTCAATATTTCCACCTCTCTCTTTAGGGCACACTTTTTCTATCACTTGCCACCTGAAGGTCTTTACATTTTCGTTGTGATATGTTATAAAGTGTGCTGCTAGTGCAGAACACGGGGTTGCGGTAGAGATGTCATTTAAATGCTCTCTAATGCGCTCTCTCACCTCCCTGGTGGTCATGCCCACGTATTGCATCTTACATTCTGTGCATTGTACCATGTAAATAACATATTTGGATCTACAGTTTGTACAACTTGTGGCCTCATAAACACGCTGTGTTGTGCAAGATTGAAATCGTTTAGATACAACTGTATGCCCACATGCTTTGCAATTAGGGTTGTGACATTTAAAGTGTCCTTTGCATGTTAACCAACTACTTTGTCCTACTTTCTTCTGGTTGACTACACTAGGAGATAGATAATTACCAAGAGTGCGGTTCCGTTTAGACACAAAACAACAGCCTTTCTTGACAGTTTCGTATAAAACATTATCTCCTTTGAGAATTGGAAAATGTTGTTCCACTATTTTTACAATTCTGCCGTACTGGTTGCTATATTTTGTTATAAAGGTGGGCATATCTTTATTGCGTTCCCTTCTAGGTTTAATTTTGTCCAATAAGAGCTCCCTTCTATCTAAACCTTCCGATTGTACTATAGCTTTATCTATTACTTCACTCTTGTAACCCCTCTTCAAAAAGCATTGTTTTAATTTGAGACACTCTGCTCTATATGCACTATCTTCTGAGCAGTTTCTCCTCAGTCTGATGCATTCCCCTTTAATTATCCCAAACCCAGTGTATTTGGGATGTAGGCTCCTGGCATGGAGGATAGCATTTGACTGTAGTGGCTTGCGATACAATTCACTCTTAATTCCCTTCTTCTCTATATCACCTTTCAAAACCACATCCAAAAATGGGATTTCATCCACTGCTACTGTATATGTAAATTTTAAGCCAACATCGTTGGCATTAAGGTATTGGATGAATCCTTCTACCTCCATCACTGAACCTCGCCAGATGAAAATCAAATCTATAAATTTATGCTTGCCTGATAAATTGATTTCTTCTACGATACGACGAGTCCTCCTGCTAACAGGAAGTGGCAAAGAGCACCACAGCAGAGCTGTATATATAGCTCCTCCCTTCCCCTCCACCCCCAGTCATTCGACCGAAGGTTTTAGGAAGAGAAAGGAAAAGCTAAAAAGTGCAGAGGTGACTGAAGTTGTAAATAATAAAAAATATAATCTGTCTTAAATTGACAGGGAGGGCCGTGGACTCGTCGTATCGTAGAAGAAATCAATTTATCAGGTAAGCATAAATTTCCTTTTCTTCTACAAGATACGACGAGTCCACGGATTTCATCCTTACTTGTGGGATACAATATCAAAGCTACAGGACACGGATGAAATGGAGGGACAAGACAGAGACCTAAACGGAAGGCACCACTGCTTGAAGAACTTTTCTCCCAAAAACAGCCTCAGAAGAAGCAAAAGTATCAAATTTGTAAAATTTTGAAAAAGTATGAAGGGACGACCAAATCGTAGCCTTACAAATCTGTTCAACAGATGCATTGTTTTTAAAAGCCCATGTGGAAGCCACAGCCCTAGTAGAATGAGCCGTAATTCTTTCAGGAGGCTGCTGTCCAGCAGTCTCATATGCCAGGCGGATGATATTTCTCAGCCAAAAAGAAAGAGGTAGCTGTAGTTTTCTGACCCCTATGCTTTCCAGAATAAACAATGAATAATGAAGATGATTGACGGAAATCCTTAGTTGCCTGTAAGTAAAACTTTAAGGCACGTGCCACGTCCAGGTTATGTAACAGACACTCCTTAGAATAAGGATTAGGACACAAGGAAGGAACAACAATTTCATGATTAATATTCTTATTTGAAACAACCTTAGGAAGAAAACCAGGTTTGGTATGTAAAACCACCTTATCAGAATGAAATATGAGATAAGGCGAATCACACTGTAACGCTGATAGCTCAGAAACTCTTCGAGCAGAAGAAATAGCAACCAAAAACAGAACTTTCCAAGATAACAATCTAATATCTATGGAATGCATAGGTTCAAACGGAACCCCTTGAAGAACTCGAAGAACTAAATTTAAACTCCAGGGAGGAGTAATTGGTCTAAATACAGGCTTAATTCTAGTTAGAGCCTGACAAAAAAAAACAGAATTTATGCTTACCTGATAAATTACTTTCTCCAACGGTGTGTCCGGTCCACGGCGTCATCCTTACTTGTGGGATATTCTCTTCCCCAACAGGAAATGGCAAAGAGCCCAGCAAAGCTGGTCACATGATCCCTCCTAGGCTCCGCCTACCCCAGTCATTCGACCGACGGACAGGAGGAAATATGCATAGGAGAAACCATATGATACCGTGGTGACTGTAGTTAGAGAAAATAATTCATCAGACCTGATTAAAAAAACCAGGGCGGGGGGGGGCGTGTCTGAACAGCGATCTGAAAGGTCGCACTCTCCAGAGCTCCGGTGGATTCCCTGTTAATCCGCTGATTTACAGAGTTTATTTGACAGCAAAATTAATATACACGTAACTATTAGAGCATCACTACATAGTGGAACTCTTTCTCATACAATCTACGCTGTATACATGATATTGGAGCCAGGATTCAGAACACAAGGGCCTAGAGCAGCGGCTACTACTGGGCGACGCTTCCCCCCTCGGTTTCACCGAGGTATTGTGCCTTAGCCATCCTCACCAGCACAATTGTAAGACATTACTAAGCAAAATCGCTAAGATTGAAGAGATTCTAAAGTGAAAAAGGAGGTTGAAGATTGCGGATCAGAAGTGCGTCTATCTCACTGAAACCAAAATGGCCACCGCTGCCTATGCAGGAGAGCAGAACCTTCTTGGTCCGATATGGCAAAAATTAGAGGAGCTCTTTCAACATCTTATAGATTCAGCACCATTTGACCATCTGTCAAGAGTATTTGGTGAAAAGAATACAGTGGTAATGAACTCAGATCAAACTCTAGAAAACAGCCTTCCCGCCACTACCTATCCCCTCAATAACAAATTTCTACAAGCGGAGAGCGTCCTTGCTATGGGACCTAAATATATACAAAGTGCAACGCCATTAGAGCCGCTGTGTAGCCACCTTAACAAAGCACCAGATGGGGATCACCCGCAGAAGGATCACCTTACAAAGTACAGTCCCCCAGACAAGCTGGAAGGAGTCCTATGGAGGGAAAGGCATCTGCTACAACCAATGTCTGACGGAGGTCTGGTGGTGGGCCTCTGGAAAGACACGACAGGCTTCCAGTCATATCTTCTGCCAGCAGATATGGATCAGCAGACTTCATGGGACCTGCCAGAACACCGGCTTGAGGCTCTCGATTGCTTGCACAGCGACTTAACGCTTAAAGTTACCATCAGAGGGCCACTAACCGATCCTGATGCGATTTCACCGCTACCCTTGATGCGCCGTAGCAAGCCTCTGCAAAAAGAACATCATGCAGCCACTAAGACTCTCCTGTTCTCGCATATAGAACCCGGTGGCCGGAGAAAATACCTAAGCGGGACGTTGCCTTTATTTGAATCCCAAGATGCTGGTAAAGACTGTGAGATAGTTAGTAATACTGAAGTTAGCTGCCATGGCTGATTATGATTCCGAATATATAAAAAGTTGTTGAGCTCACCGATGTCAGTTTTCCAGTTATGACCTCAAGAGTTGTGTAATAATTAACTGTTCACTTATAATTACATTGCTTATATCTTAGCATAGTGAATGTACACTATCATTTAGTTTATTAGTGTTTGACATGCTTCTTGTTATGTTTAGCTTCTAGTAGCTACAGTTATGACGCACAGGTCTCTACATTTTTCAAATAATATACCGCCTGTTACACGCAGCTTTTCTGCTGCATTTCTTTAGTAAGGTTCAGTATTAGGTCTTATGGCACACACGCTGTTACCATTTCCATATCTTAGTACTATACGGGGGTTAGTGGGTGGCCCCCAAGGAGTTATATTCAAAAGAATGGCTAACCAAATGCTCTTTCTGACAGACCTCCATAACCCTCCCTGAACATATAGCTTTACTAGACACTCCTTGGCGGTCGGCGGCCGAGGTCGCGAAGGAGTTATAGAACAAAATTAAAAGGAGGATACTATTTATTTTATGGATGCTTACATTTCACTGAAAATCTTGTCCAGGTTTAGATATTGCTTTTATATACCACAAATATACCCTATACAAGTGTTACTGTGCTCTCACTGACTGTGTATTGTAGCTTATGTTTAAAGGATTTATAGACAAAAAGACGTACGTATGTATATATTCTTTTTTTGTATCAGGAGCAGCTCTCTTAACCCCTATATTTAATATATAAGCTCCCCTATGATAGATATTGGTGAGTTTGGCTCGGGCTTCTAGCTGAACTAGCTAGAGTTGTTTATGTTTGTGTTTATGTTTAATAATCCCTATTGTTTTTTTAATATCACTGTTAAGGGTCCAAGAGTGACCCACTTTATATTCAAGAGGGAGGAAAAAGAGGACACTTTAAAATGATATGCATATATGTCTTTGTCACAACACCTGTACTATTACTAATTGTTCATTTTTATGTATGCTTGATATTTGTAATATGTAGATCCTCAATAAAAATTCTAAATAAAAAAAAAAAAAAAAAAACCAGGGCGGGCCGTGGACCGGACACACCGTTGGAGAAAGTAATTTATCAGGTAAGCATAAATTCTGTTTTCTCCAACATAGGTGTGTCCGGTCCACGGCGTCATCCTTACTTGTGGGAACCAATACCAAAGCTTTAGGACACTGATGAAGGGAGGGAGCAAATCAGGTCACCTAAACGGAAGGCACCACAGCTTGCAAAACCTTTCTCCCAAAAATAGCCTCCGAAGAAGCAAAAGTATCAAATTTGTAAAATTTGGCAAAAGTGTGCAGAGAAGACCAAGTCGCTGCCTTACATATCTGGTCAACAGAAGCCTCGTTCTTGAAGGCCCATGTGGAAGCCACAGCCCTAGTGGAGTGAGCTGTGATTCTTTCAGGAGGCTGCCGTCCGGCAGTCTCATAAGCCAATCGGATAATGCTTTTAAGCCAAAAAGAAAGAGAGGTAGAAGTTGCTTTTTGACCTCTCCTTTTACCAGAATAAACAACAAACAAAGAAGATGTTTGTCTGAAATCTTTAGTAGCCTCTAAATAGAATTTTAGAGCACGGACTACGTCCAAATTGTGTAACAAACGTTCCTTCTTTGAAACTGGATTCGGACACAAAGAAGGTACAACTATCTCCTGGTTAATATTTTTGTTGGAAACAACTTTCGGAAGAAAACCAGGCTTAGTACGCAAAACCACCTTATCTGCATGGAACACCAGATAGGGCGGAGAACACTGCAGAGCAGATAACTCTGAAACTCTTCTAGCAGAAGAAATTGCAACCAAAAACAAAACTTTCCAAGATAATAACTTAATATCTACGGAATGTAAGGGTTCAAACGGAACCCCTTGAAGAACTGAAAGAACTAGATTTAGACTCCAAGGAGGAGTCAAAGGTCTGTAAACAGGCTTGATTCTAACCAGAGCCTGAACAAATGCTTGAACATCTGGCACAGCTGCCAGCCGTTTGTGAAGTAAAACAGATAAAGCAGAGATCTGTCCCTTCAGAGAACTTGCAGATAATCCTTTCTCCAAACCTTCTTGTAGAAAGGATAGAATCTTAGGAATTTTTATCTTGTTCCAGGGGAATCCTTTAGATTCACACCAACAGATATATTTTTTCCATATTTTATGGTAAATTTTTCTAGTTACAGGCTTTCTAGCCTGAATCATAGTATCTATTACAGAATCTGAAAACCCACGCTTTGATAAAATCAAGCGTTCAATCTCCAAGCCGTCAGTTGGAGGGAGACCAGATTCGGATGTTCGAATGGACCTTGAACAAGAAGGTCCTGTCTCAAAGGTAGCTTCCATGGTGGAGCCGATGACATATTCACCAGGTCTGCATACCAAGTCCTGCGTGGCCACGCAGGAGCTATCAAGATCACCGAAGCCCTCTCCTGATTGATCCTGGCTACCAGCCTGGGAATGAGAGGAAATGGTGGGAACACTAAGCTAGGTTGAAGGTCCAAGGCGCTACTAGTGCATCCACTAGAGTCGCCTTGGGATCCCTGGATCTGGACCCGTAGCAAGGAACCTTGAAGTTCTGACGAGACGCCATCAGATCCATGTCTGGAATGCCCCATAATTGAGTTATTTGGGCAAAGATTTCCGGATGGAGTTCCCACTCCCCCGGATGGAAAGTCTGACGACTCAGAAAATCCGCTTCCCAATTTTCCACTCCTGGGATGTGTATTGCAGACAAGTGGCAGGAGTGATCCTCCGCCCATTGAATTATTTTGGTCACTTCTTCCATCGCCAGGGAACTCCTTGTTCCCCCCTGATGATTGATATATGCAACAGTCGTCATGTTGTCTGATTGAAACCGTATGAATTTGGCCTTTGCTAGTTGAGGCCAAGCTTTGAGAGCATTGAATATCGCTCTCAGTTCCAGAATGTTTATCGGGAGAAGAGATTCTTCCCGAGACCATAGGCCCTGAGCTTTCAGGGGTTCCCAGACCACGCCCCAGCCCACCAGACTGGCGTCGGTCGTGACAATGACCCACTCTGGTCTGCGGAAGCTCATTCCCTGTGACAGATTGTCCAGGGTCAGCCACCAACGGAGTGAATCTCTGGTCTTTTGATCTACTTGAATCGTCGGAGAAAAGTCTGTATAATCCCCATTCCACTGTCTGAGCATGCACAGTTGTAATGGTCTTAGATGAATTCGTGCAAAAGGAACTATGTCCATTGCTGCAACCATCAATCCTATTACTTCCATGCACTGCGCTATGGAAGGACGAAGAACGGAATGAAGTACTTGACAAGAGCTTAGAAGTTTTGATTTTCTGACCTCTGTCAGAAAAATCCTCATTTCTAAGGAATCTATTATTGTTCCCAAGAAGGGAACTCTTGTTGACGGGGACAGAGAACTTTTTTCTTTGTTCACCTTCCATCCGTGAGATCTGAGAAAGGCTAGGACGATGTCCGTATGAGCCTTTGCTTTTGACAGAGACGACGCTTGAATCAGGATGTCGTCCAAGTAAGGTACCACTGCAATGCCCCTTGGTCTTAGAACCGCTAGAAGGGACCCTAGTACCTTTGTGAAAATTCTCGGAGCAGTGGCTAATCCGAATGGAAGTGCCACAAACTGGTAATGCTTGTCCAGAAAGGCGAACCTTAGGAACTGATAATGTTCCTTGTGGATAGGAATATGTAGGTACGCATCCTTTAAATCCACCGTGGTCATAAATTGACCTTCCTGGATGGTGGGAAGGATCGTTCGAATGGTTTCCATTTTGAACGATGGAACCCTGAGGAATTTGTTTAGGATCTTGAGATCTAAAATTGGTCTGAATGTTCCCTCTTTTTTGGGAACTATGAACAGGTTGGAGTAAAACCCCATCCCTTGTTCTCCTATTGGAACTGGATGAATTACTCCCATCTTTAACAGGTCTTCTACACAATGTAAGAATGCCTGTCTTTTTATTTGGTTTGAAGATAATTGAGATCTGTGGAACCTTCCCCTTGGGGGTAGATCCTTGAATTCCAGGAGATAACCTTGAGAAACTATTTCTAGTGCCCAAGGATCCTGAACATCTCTTGCCCAAGCCTGAGCGAAGAGAGAAAGTCTGCCCCCCACCAGATCCGGTCCCGGATCGGGGGCCATCCCTTCATGCTGTTTTGGTAGCAGTGGCAGGCTTCTTGGCCTGCTTACCCTTGTTCCAGCCTTGCATCGGTCTCCAGGCTGGTTTGGGTTGTGAAGTATTACCCTCTTGCTTAGAGGATGTAGAATTAGAGGCTGGTCCGTTTCTGCGAAAGGGACGAAAATTAGGCTTATTTTTAGCCTTAAAAGACCTATCCTGAGGGAGGGCGTGGCCCTTTCCCCCGGTGATGTCTGAAATAATCTCTTTCAAATCAGGACCAAACAGTGTTTTACCCTTGAAAGGGATGTTAAGCAATTTTGTCTTGGAAGACACATCCGCTGACCAAGACTTTAGCCAAAGCGCTCTGCGCGCCACGATAGCAAACCCTGAATTTTTCGCCGCTAATCTAGCTAATTGCAAAGCGGCATCTAAAATAAAAGAGTTAGCCAATTTAAGTGCTTGAACTCTGTCCATAACCTCCTCATACGAGGATTCTTTATTGAGCGACTTTTCTAGTTCTTCGAACCAGAAACACGCTGCCGTAGTGACAGGAACAATGCATGAAATTGGTTGTAGAAGGTAACCTTGCTGAACAAACATCTTTTTAAGCAAACCCTCTAATTTTTTATCCATAGGATCTTTGAAAGCACAACTATCTTCTATAGGGATAGTAGTGCGTTTGTTTAGAGTAGAAACCGCCCCCTCGACCTTGGGGACTGTCTGCCATAAGTCCTTTCTGGGGTCGACTATAGGAAATAATTTCTTAAATATAGGGGGAGGAACAAAAGGTATGCCGGGCCTTTCCCACTCCTTATTTACTATGTCCGCCACCCGCTTGGGTATAGGAAAAGCATCGGGGGGCACCGGAACCTCTAGGAACTTGTCCATCTTACATAATTTCTCTGGAATGACCAAATTGTCACAATCATCCAGAGTAGATAATACCTCCTTAAGCAGTGCGCGGAGATGTTCTAATTTAAATTTAAATGTTACAACATCAGGTTCAGCTTGTTGAGAAATTTTTCCTGAATCTGAAATTTCTCCCTCAGACAAAACCTCCCTCCTGGCCCCTTCAGATTGGTGTGAGGGTATGTCAGAACAGTTATCATCAGCGTCCTCTTGCTCTTCAGTGTTTAAAACAGAGCAATCGCGCTTTCTCTGATAAGTAGGCATTTTGGATAAAATGTTTGCAATAGAATTATCCATTACGGCCGTTAATTGTTGCATGGTAATAAGTATTGGCGCACTAGATGTACTCAGGGCCTCTTGTGTGGGCAAAACTGGTGTAGACACAGAAGGGGATGATGCAGTATCATGCTTACTCCCCTCATTTGAGGAATCATCTTGGGCAATATCATTATCTGTGGCATCATTGTCCCTACTTTGTTTGGACACTATGGCACAATTATCACATAAATTTAAATGGGGAGAAACCTTAGTTTTCATACATATAGAACATAGCTTATCTGATGGTACAGACATGTTAAACAGGCTTAAACTTGTCAACAAAGCACAAAAAACGTTTTAAAATAAAACCGTTACTGTCACTTTAAATTTTAAACTGAACACACTTTATTACTGAATATGTGAAAAAGTATGAAGGAATTGTTCAAAATTCACCAAAATTTCACCACAGTGTCTTAAAGCCTTAAAAGTATTGCACACCAAATTTGAAAGCTTTAACCCTTAAAATAACATTACATTACATTTAACCCCTATACAGTCCCAGTTATCAGCTTTGTTGAGACCCAACCAAGCCCAGAGGGGAATACGATACCAAATGACGCCTTCTATAAGCTTTTTCAGTGGTTCTTAGCTCCTCACACATGCATCTGCATGCCTTGCTCTCCAAAAACAACTGCGCATTAGTGGCGCGAAAATGAGGCTCTGCCTATGACTAGAAAAGGCCCCCATCTGAAAAAGGTGTCCAATACAGTGCCTGCCGTTTTTTAAAACAATCCCCAAGATTATAATAATTATTAAGAGTTATAATCTGCAAAATATGCTTAGCAAAGTAATCGTTTTAGCCCAGAAAAATGTCTACCAGTTTTTTAAACCCTTATGAAGCCCTTTATTCTTTTACTTAATCTAAGAAAATGGCTTACCGGTCCCCATAGGGAAAATGACAGCCTTCCAGCATTACATAGTCTTGTTAGAAATGTGGCCAGTCATACCTCAAGCAGAAAAGTCTGCCAACTGTTTCCCCCAACTGAAGTTACTTCATCTCAACAGTCCTGTGTGGAAACAGCAATCGATTTTAGTAACGTTTGCTAAAATCATCTTCCTCTTACAAACAGAAATCTTCATCTCTTTTCTGTTTCAGAGTAAATAGTACATACCAGCACTATTTTAAAATAACAAACACTTGATTGAAGGATAAAAACTACATTTAAACACCAAAAAACTCTTAACCATCTCCGTGGAGATGTTGCCTGTGCAACGGCAAAGAGAATGACTGGGGTAGGCGGAGCCTAGGAGGGATCATGTGACCAGCTTTGCTGGGCTCTTTGCCATTTCCTGTTGGGGAAGAGAATATCCCACTAGTAAGGATGACGCCGTGGACCGGACACACCTATGTTGGAGAAATGAACATCTGGTACATCTGCCAAACGTTTGTGAAACAAAATTGACAAAGCAGAAATTTGTCCCTTTAAAGAACTTTCTGATAACCCTTTCTCCAATCCTTCTTGGAGAAAAGACAGAATCCTGGGAATCCTCACTTTACTCCATGAGTAACCCTTGGATTCACACCAAGATATTTACACCATATCTTATGATAGATTTTTCTAGTGACAGGCTTTCTAGCCTGTATTAATCAAAGTATTGATGACCGAATCAGAGAATCCTCGCTTAGATAAAATCAAGCGTTCATTCTCCACGCAGTCAGCTGCAGAGAAATTAGATTTGGATGTTGGAAAGGACCTTGAATGAGAAGGTCCTGTCTCAAAGGAAGTTTCCACAGTGATAGAGAGGACATGTCCACTAAATCCGCATACCAAGTCCTGCGTGGCCATGCAGGCGCTATCAGGATTACTGAAGCTCTCTCCTGTTTGATTCGAGCAATCACGCGTCGAAGGAGAGGAAATGGTGGAAACACATAAGCTAGGCTGAACGACCAAGGCATCTATCAGTTCGGCCTGGGGATCCCTCGACCTGGATCCGTAACGTGGAAGCTTGGCATTCTGACGATATGCCATCAGATCCAGTTCCGGTCTGCCCCATTTGTGAATCAATGAAGCATACACCTCCGGATGGAGTTCCCACTCCCCCGGATGAAAAGACTGACGACTTAGGAAATCCGCTTCCCAATTTTCTACTCCTGGGATGTAGATTGCCGACAGATAACAAGAGTGGTTCTCCACCCATCGGATTATCTTGGATACTTCCATCATCGCTAAAGAACTCCTTGCTCCCCCCTGATGATTGATATATGCCACAGTCGTGATGTTGTCCGACTGGAATCTGATGAATTTGGTCGAAGCCAACTGAGGCCACGCCTGAAGCGCATTGAATATTGCTCTCAGTTCCAGAATATTGATTGGAAGTAGAGACTCCACCTGAGTCCAAACACCCTGAACCTTCAGGGAATTCCAGACTGCACCCCAGCCCAGAAGGCTGGCGTCCGTTGTCACTATCACCCACGAGGGTCTGCGGAAACAAGTCCCCTGGGACAAATGATCCCGCGACAACCACCAAAGAAGAGAGTCCCTGTTTCTTGATTCAGATTTATCTGAGGAGATAAATCCGTATATATAAAAAAAGAACGAAAAAGTGGTCCCGGTATCCAAATGTATAAAAAACAGCTTTATTATTCCAGATTAAAAATCAATCGTCATGGGTCACACAGTAGTGATCGGGTTTTACACGTTTCGGCTAAGTGCCGTACTCATAAACCTGATTAGACACAGGTAAGTGTCTATTTAAAAAGGATACAAACTTCATGGCTATTGGTTGGTGTGTAACAAACCCCTGTTAACCATGTGAATAACTGAATGCACACATATGATATGTCACTTAACAAAGTATTGATCTGATCAAGAAAAGGAAGGTTCTAAGAAGATATACAATCATGTTAGCAACATTAAACTCTAAACATAAGAATTATTAAGTGCAAATATGTATACAGTATGAATAGATCAACATAATTCAAAGTGCTGCCTAAATAAGACCTTTTACAAAAAATTGTTTTGTTTATACACTTATAAAAATAAACATTCATTGAATTATTGTTCCTTATATTGAAAATAAGAACCTTAAATGTTGCATACTTGGTTGCTTGATAAGATGTATTTTAATGTGGCTCATCTTACAAAGAAAATAAAAAACTTGATTCCAAAATTCTGAAAACTAGAAAATAGAAAGTTAAATATTCTAAAAATATTCTAAAAATATTGAGCTTGGGTTAAGCTCCTATCTAATGCCTTAAGTCATTTGGTTGGCAGAAGGGAATACAATGGTAATTTTTACTACTATATGATTACACTATAATGTATACCACTTGAAAAGAGATTATTATACCCTTTTTCTCCTGACTGGGGGTGCACTGGACCACGAAACAACTTATTTCCAATGGTTGATAATGTCAAACTCAGAGTTAAATCCCTGAGGAACCTGAGTGTTCAGTTTCATGATCCAGTACACCTCCTGTCTAGCCAGAATTTGGTCCTTATTACCACCTCTAGGGGGCAATTTTATGGTTTCAATGCCCCGCCATCTAAATGCTCCAGTGTCCCTGCCGTGTACCTCAATTAAGTGCCGTGATAGTGCTGAACATGGCTTCTCATACTTGATATAGCCTAGATGTTCTCTGATCCGTGTACGGACTTCCCTGCTGGTCATTCCAACATATTGTTTGGATGTGCATGGCACTCAATGAGGTACACTACATAGGTACTGGAACATTTGATGCAACCACTGGAAGCTAATTTTTGTGTAGTGGCACATGAATAAAATTCTTTGCCCTCAGTGATGAAATCACATGCTTTATATCTGTGATCCCCGAACTTGTAAGTGCCATTAACTTGCAACCAAGAACTTTTGTTCTTTTGTTTGCAAGGTAGAAGGCTTGGAGACAACATATTGCCTAGGGTCAAACCGTTCTCCACACTGAAGATGTCTCTTGTGTTACCTTCAGAAGTCTTGTGGGAACTAACATGGATCTTAGTTACAGCTGCTAAGATCATCAACCTCAAAGCAGAAATCATCTTCCATATCCCCCCTGAGGAAAATAGTACTCACTGGTACCATTTAAAATAAAAATCTTCTTGATTGAAGAAACTAAAACTAACACCTCACTTTACCTCACTTTACCTCTTCCTAGTATAACACAGGCAAAGAGAATGACTGGGGTGGAGGGGAAGGGAGGAGCTATATATACAGCTCTGCTGTGGTGCTCTTTGCCACTTCCTGTTAGCAGGAGGATAATATCCCACAAGTAAGGATGAAATCCGTGGACTCGTATCTTGTAGAAGAAACACTGATTTAGATCACATTTCATTTATAGCAAATAACGATATTTTGTATCCTCAAAACCTTTTTTCCAAGCAAATTGTAAAAAAATAAAAGAAAATAAAAAAAAATAGCAAGGACAGCTCCAAAGAATGGTTTATTTAAAGGCACAGTCGAGTCAAAATGAAACTTTCATGATTCAGATAGGGCATGACATTTTAAACAACTTTCCCATTTACTTTTATCATTAAATTTGCTTTATTCCTTTGGTGGTATTTTTGAAAAGCTAAACCTAGGTAGGCTCAAACTAATTTCTAAACCGTTGAAAACCGCCTCTTAGCTCAGAGCATTTTTGAAAGTTTTTCACAGTTAGATAGTACTAGTTCATGCGTGTCATATAGATACCATTGTGCTCACTCCCGTGGAGTTATTTAGGAGTCTTCACTGGCTAAACTACATGTCTGTAAAAAGCACTAAGATAAGGGGGCAGTCGGCAGTGGCTTAGAAACAAGGTAATCACAGAGGTAAAACAAATATTGATATAACAGTGTTGATTATGCAAAACTAGGGAATGGGTAATAAAGGGATTATCTATCTTTTTAAACAATAGAATTTCAAATGTCCCTTTAATTTGATTTCAAAATTTGTACATAACTAATGCAATTTAAAGGGACACTGAACCCAATTTTTTTCTTTTGCAATTCAGATAGAGCATGCAATTTTAAGCAACTTTCTAATTTACTCTTATTATCAATTTTTTCTTCGTTCTCTTGCTATCTTTATTTGAAAAAGAAGAAGGCATCTAAGTCTTTTAATATTTACAGTTTTTGAGTCACCATCTCCTACTGAGCATGTGCAAGAATTCACAGAGTATACAGTACGTATATGCCTTTGTGATTGGCTGATGGCTGTCACATGATACAGGGGGAGTGGAAATAGAGATTACTGAAATCTGTCAGAAAAAAAATCTACTACTCATTTGAAGTTTAGACTAAGTGCTATTGCATTGTCTTTTTATCATGTATTTGTTGATTATGCAAATCTACTGTATTTACTGGTCCTTTAAAGGGCTTTCAATGGTGTAAAAAATACAAATATGTTGACTAAAAATAATATAATTATTTCTTATGAAGCAAAAATATGTAAAATATGCTATTTTTATCCCATTTATAAGAAAATGAGTTACATTTGTGTGTTCATGATGAAAAAGAAAAATGTAGGAAGGAAACTTCTTGTCATGATGAAAAAGAAAAATGTAGGAAGGAAACTTCTTGTCATGAAAAAATATACAAAACTTCCCACAGAGATCTCGACGGCTCGAAAAGTTGCTCTTGTAAATATGCTGATTTAACCGATCAATATTTCGTCTTCCTCTCTGCCATACAAGATATATCAATGACTCTCTGCAGTGCAGTGTAGCGTATCAGTGTATTGATTGCACTGCTGAGGCGAGTGAAATATATATATTTATATCTCTATTAAACTAACAAATTGCAGACATCATGTTAAAATTTAGCTTGGCCTGATCAAATTATTTTTCCCTATAGCCAATGTTCCCTCTAATTTTTTTCCTTGTGGGCAATATATGATAATATTTTTTTTTCCTTGTGGGCAATATATACATACTTACATACATACACGTATAATTATATGTTGTCAGGTTGTACACAGTTCATATGCACACTGCTAAAATCTAGTTCAATAGGGTATTTTTATGTTGCAGGATTGTCCCTTGTAAGTTTGTTCTATATAGTTCTTTAGGCTTTGCCAGGACTAAATACACTTTAAAACACACACTGTGTATGTGTGTGTGTAATATATATATATATATATATATATATATACATATACATATACACACACACACACACACACATATACATACACACAGTATATATATATGTGTGGCTTTGTGAAAGGGGAACTGTACTGCTTGTTCTGTCTCACTTATTGTAAAAGGCTAATTTACACACAAACGGAAAGAAGTGGGAGGAGGTCGGCAACTTTTGCACTAAGCAGTAATTACAACATGGTAGTTAGTGTGAGGTGTCCCCAGAAACTCACCTCTTACGAGGTTCAGAAGCTGTTGCTCTCACCTCAGGAGACACATTCTCCTCTGCCGACGGTGCCTTTCCATGCGGTGTGGCTGCGACCTGTGTGTGCAGTGTTTGGCACGCTAAGTGATGCAAGGCTATCATCGCCCCCTGTCACGAGCAGCCTGTCTGTCTCTATGCGCAGGGCATGCAGAATCACTGTGCTGCCACGCACGTTACAGGGAGCATTGCCTATAGCTAATAAATACAGTACAGCATAAAAGCAAGTTAATTAATAAAACATAAATCTAAACCGATACTTATACTTGCAAATTATTTATGCTTTAAAAAAAAGGAGGTAAAATTATATTGTTATTCAATTTGTATTGCACATTTAATTGCTTCCATTTAAAGGGATATGAAACTACAAAATTTTGTGATTCAGACCGAGAACACAATTTTTAAAAAGTTTCCAATTTACTTCTATTATCAAATTTGCTTTATTCCCATGATGTTTGTTGAAGACATACCGAGGTAGGTGTATGGAGCACTACATAGCAGGAATTAGCGCTGTAATCTAGTGCAGCGGTCGCCAAACAGTGGTCCATGGACCACTGGTGGTCCACGAGAAGATATTGGTGGTCCTTGACACCATCAATCAGGAATTAATCTCCTCTGATGGTGTCACCTACGTCGTGCCGCAACACCCTACAGTGCCTGGCTGGACATCAGTGAAAACCGACGGAGAAGTTAAATTACAATCTCTGTACGCACGTTGCGTAGCACTGCTCAACTTGCATAGCTAGTTTGTATTTTTAACTCCTCCCGCCCGGCGTGCTGCTCAGAGAAAGATGCTTCCATTCTAAAGCTAGCAGAGGTTGGTATAGTCTTGGCTTCAAATAGTGGAAAACAATTTCTCTCTTATATTTCATTTATTTTCTTCCCTTTACCTGTCTCTTTGTAGTAGTTTTCCTAATACCTTCAGATGGACTTGCATCACTGTTTGTCTTCCTCCCCTCCATTATCTTTTTTTTTTTTAAATTAAATAAATATTAATTATTTTTTATTCTAATAATTTTCCTGCGCACAAAGCCATTCCACCTGAATTCCAGTAATTGCCATCCAGCAGATCAGCCATATCCCACCAGTTCTATAGTAATTGCCATCCAGCAGATCAGCCATATCCCACCAGTTCTATAGTAATTGCCATCCAGCAGATCAGCCATATCCCACCAGTTCTATAGTAATTGCCATCCGGCAGATCAGCCATATCCCACCAGTTCTATAGTAATTGCCATCCAGCAGATCAGCCATATCCCACCAGTTCTATAGTAATTGCCATCCAGCAGATCAGCCATATCCCACCAGTTCTATAGTAATTGCCATCCGGCAGATCAGCCATATCCCACCAGTATTATAGTAATTGCCATCCAGCAGATCAGCCATATCCCACCAGTTCTATAGTAATTGCCATCCGGCAGATCAGCCATGTCCCACCAGTTCTATAATAATTGCCATCCAGCAGATCAGCCATATCCCACCAGTTCTATAGTAATTGCCATCCAGCAGATCAGCCATATCCCACCAGTTCTATAGTAATTGCCATCCGGCAGATCAGCCATATCCCACCAGTTCTATAGTAATTGCCATCCAGCAGATCAGCCATATCCCACCAGTTCTATAGTAATTGCCATCCGGCAGATCAGCCATGTCCCACCAGTTCTATAGTAATTGCCATCCAGCAGATCAGCCATATCCCACCAGTTCTATAGTAATTGCCATCCAGCAGATCAGCCATATCCCACCAGTTCTATAGTAATTGCCATCCGGCAGATCAGCCATATCCCACCAGTTCTATAGTAATTGCCATCCAGCAGATCAGCCATATCCCACCAGTTCTATAGTAATTGCCATCCAGCAGATCAGCCATATCCCACCAGTTCTATAGTAATTGCCATCCGGCAGATCAGCCATATCCCACCAGTATTATAGTAATTGCCATCCAGCAGATCAGCCATATCCCACCAGTTCTATAGTAATTGCCATCCGGCAGATCAGCCATGTCCCACCAGTTCTATAGTAATTGCCATCCAGCAGATCAGCCATATCCCACCAGTTCTATAGTAATTGCCATCCGGCAGATCAGCCATATCCCACCAGTATTATAGTAATTGCCATCCAGCAGATCAGCCATATCCCACCAGTTCTATAGTAATTGCCATCCGGCAGATCAGCCATGTCCCACCAGTTCTATAGTAATTGCCATCCAGCAGATCAGCCATATCCCACCAGTTCTATAGTAATTGCCATCCGGCAGATCAGCCATGTCCCACCAGTTCTATAGTAATTGCCATCCAGCAGATCAGCCATATCCCACCAGTTCTATAGTAATTGCCATCCAGCAGATCAGCCATATCCCACCAGTTCTATAGTAATTGCCATCCGGCAGATCAGCCATATCCCACCAGTTCTATAGTAATTGCCATCCGGCAGATCAGCCATATCCCACCAGTATTATAGTAATTGCCATCCAGCAGATCAGCCATATCCCACCAGTTCTATAGTAATTGCCATCCGGCAGATCAGCCATGTCCCACCAGTTCTATAGTAATTGCCATCCAGCAGATCAGCCATATCCCACCAGTTCTATAGTAATTGCCATCCGGCAGATCAGCCATGTCCCACCAGTTCTATAGTAATTGCCATCCAGCAGATCAGCCATATCCCACCAGTTCTATAGTAATTGCCATCCAGCAGATCAGCCATATCCCACCAGTTCTATAGTAATTGCCATCCGGCAGATCAGCCATATCCCACCAGTTCTATAGTAATTGCCATCCAGCAGATCAGCCATATCCCACCAGTTCTATAGTAATTGCCATCCGGCAGATCAGCCATATCCCACCAGTTCTATAGTAATTGCCATCCAGCAGATCAGCCATATCCCACCAGTTCTATAGTAATTGCCATCCAGCAGATCAGCCATATCCCACCAGTTCTATAGTAATTGCCATCCAGCAGATCAGCCATATCCCACCAGTTCTATAGTAATTGCCATCCAGCAGATCAGCCATATCCCACCAGTTCTATAGTAATTGCCATCCAGCAGATCAGCCATGTCCCACCAGTTCTATAGTAATTGCCATCCAGCAGATCAGCCATATCCCACCAGTTCTATAGTAATTGCCATCCAGCAGATCAGCCATATCCCACCAGTTCTATAGTTATTGCCATCCAGCAGATCAGCCATATCCCACCAGTTCTATAGTAATTGCCAGTAACAACAGTCATGGTTAGCACACATCCATATTGAGAGCTTTCTGATATAAACTTAATTTATGACTCCAATGTCTGTCCATGATCATAAGTAGTTTTGAATAATTCCTAACTGGGGAGGTAACTTGGAAGTCTTGTGGTCCTTTTAAACATAAACATTCTTCCCCCCCCCCCCCAACTTTCTAACTCTCTGTTTCCAGCTCAAAAGTTGGCATCCACCCTTCATCAGTCATTTGGAAGTATTCTCTCAGTTCTGTCATTTAGTTATTCAGTTATTTAATTCCAAAAAATAATTCTTAAAATGTGTAAATATATACATTATGTAAACTAAAAAAATTCATGCTAGTGGTCCACGGGATTCAAAATTGTGAGTTTAGTGGCCCCCGATGTCCAAAAGGTGGGTGACCGCTGATCTAGTGCTCTTGCATATTGATAACATTCTTGCAAAGCTGCTGCCATATAGTGCTTCAGAAATGGGAAGGTTCCTAAGCTTACATTCCTGCTTTTCAACCAAAAATACCAAGAGAACAAAGAAAAATTGATAGTAGAAAGTAGTTTAAAATTGCAGGCTCTATTTAAATCATGAAAGAAAAAAAAATCGATTTCCTATCCCTTTAAGAAATCTACCTTTGTATAATTAATTATTAGTTTAAGATGTCCAAATAATATAGGTTTGGTCCCAATCTATCATTTGACAATTATCTGTATGTTAAAAGCTGTAAATGTCAACATGATCATGGCACATTTTCATTGTTTATCAGAATCATTTTTTTTATTTTTATTTTTAAAGGGACATGACACCCCCACTTTTTCTTTCATGATTTAGAAAGAGAATGCAATTTTAAACATCTTTCTAATTTACTTATATTATATAATTTGTTTTATTCTCTTGATATTCTTTGCTGAAAAGCATATCTAGATATGCTCAGGAGCTGCTGATTGGTTGCTGCACATAGAAGCCTCGTGTGATTGGCTCACCATGTGCATTGCTTTTTCTTCAACTAAGTATATCTAAAAAATTTAGCATAATAAATAATAGAAGTAAATTGTAATGTTGTTTAAATTTCTATTCTCTATCTGAATCATGAAAGAAAGATTTTGGGTTTAGTGGCCCTTTAAGTTTGGTGAAAAAATGACCCCTTAAAGGGACAATCAACACCCGAAATTTTGTTGTTGAAAAAGATTGATAATCCCTTTCTTACCCATTCCCCAGTTTTGCATAACAAACACAGTTATATTTATATACTTTTTACCTCTGTGATTATCATTTATCTAAGCCTCTGCAGACTGCCCCCTTATTTAGTTTTTTTTGACAGACTTGCATTTTAGCCAATCAGTGCTCACTCGGTAAATTCATGTGCATGAGCTCAATGTTATCTATATGAAACACATGAAGTAACCCCCTCTAGTGGTGAAAAACTGTCAAAATGCATTCAGATTAGAGGCAGCGGTCAAGGTCTAAAAAATTAGAATATGAGCCTACCTAGGTTTAGCTTTTAACTAAGAATACCAAGAGAACACAGCAATATTTGTGATAAAAGTAAATTGGAAAGTTGTTTAAAATGACATGCCCTATCTGAATCATGAAAGTTTATTTTGGATTTGACTGTCCCTTTAACCCTTTGAGTGCTAAGCCCTTTCCCACCTGGGTGCTAAGCACATTTGAGGGTTTTTTAATTTTACATTTTTAATTTATTTTATTTTTTTTACTTTTTTTCTTTTCATTTTAGAAAGACTTATACCATTGGAAAGGTTAGGCGATTACCTTTCCAATGGTGGGTCTTGGGGGTCTGTAGCTGCTTAGATGCCTGATATACAGGCTTCTAAGCAGCATGCTCCCTTTCCCTATATTGTCCATTGTCTTTTTTTACATAAAGTTGCGCGGTGACGTCATCACGTCATTACGCGTGACGTCACCACGCAAAACGGGAAGCCCCGGCGATGCCTGTCACTCTACAGGCACAATCGCCAGGGTAGGAGCGATGGGAGCCCCCAGATCTCCCTCAAGGTGGGAGAGTGCTAGCGACGGCTCTGAGCCGTCGTTAGCACCTGAGTGAGAAACTCTGAGACGGCTCAGAGCCGTCGTTAGCACTCAAGGGGTTAACACGTGCCAGTCCTGTTTGTTCTGACCACAATCCAAATTCTCTATAGTTAGCAACACATCTTCAGGGCCATGTTTCACTCAGTGTTCTCCCCAGGACCTATATAATGGGCACACCACCCGGCTGATTTAACTGACCACTCAGCTAAACTTTAAGCCAATATTATGCTAAAATTAGCTCAAATGTTTTTCAATGTTTGTTGCACAAATTATGATTAAATCAATTTATGTTAAATTATGTAAATCATTTGTACTTTGAATAGTTAAATTACATTTATAAACAACAGAAAACATAATTTATGCTTACCTGATAAATTTATTTCTCTTGTAGTGTATCCAGTCCACGGATCATCCATTACTTGTGGGATACCAATACCAAAGCTAAAGTACACGGATGATGGGAGGGACAAGGCAGGAACTTAAACGGAAGGAACCACTGCCTGTAGAACCTTTCTCCCAAAAACATCCTCTGAAGAAGCAAAAGTATCAAATTTGGAAAATTTATGAAGGGAAGCCACAGCTCTAGTAGAATGAGCTGTAATCCTTTCAGAAGGCTGCTGTCAAGCAGTCTCATAGGCTAAACGGATTATACTCCGAAGCCAAAAAGAAAGAGAGGTTGCCGAGGCCTTCTGACCTCTCCTCTGTCCAGAGTAAACAACAAACAGGTTAGATGTTTGGCGAAAATCTTTAGTAGCCTGTAAGTAAAACTTCAAGGCACGGACTACGTCTAGATTATGCAAAAGACGTTCCTTCTTTGAAGAAGGATTAGGACATAATGATGGAACAACAATCTCTTGATTGATATTCTTGTTAGAAACCACCTTAGGTAAAAACCCAGGTTTTGTACGCAGAACAACTTAATCTGAATGAAAGATCAGATAAGGAGAATCACAATGTAAGGCAGATAACTCCGAGACTCTTCGAGCCGAGGAAATAGCCATCAGAAAAAGTACTTTCCATGAAAGAAGTTTGATATCAATAGAATGAAGGGGTTCAAACGGAACCCCTTGAAGAACTTTAAGAACCAAGTTTAAGCTCCAAGGAGGAGCAACAGGTTTAAACACAGGCTTAATTCTAACTAAAGCCTGACAAAATGCCTGAACGTCTGGAACTTCTGCCAGACGCTTGTGTAAAAGAATAGACAGAGCAGAAATCTGTCCCTTTAAAGAACTAGCTGATAATCCTTTGTCCAAACCCTCTTGGAGGAAGGACAATATCCTAGGAATCCTAACCCTACTCCATGAGTAATTCTTGGATTCACACCAATGAAGATATTCACGCCATATCTTGTGGTAAATTTTCCTGGTGACAGGCTTTCATGCCTGTATTAAGGTATCAATTACTGACTCGGAGAAGCCACGCTTTGATAGGATAAAGCGTTCAATCTCCATGCAGTCAGTCTCAGAGAAAGTAGATTCGGATGATTGAAAGGACCTTGTATTAGAAGGTCTTGTCTCAGAGGCAGAGTCCATGGTGGAAAGGATGACATGTCCACTAGGTCTGCATACCAGGTCCTGCGTGGCCACGCAGGCGCTATCAATATCACCGATGCTCTTTCCTGTTTGATTTTGGCAATCAGACGAGGGAGCAGAGGAAACGGTGGAAACACATAAGCCAGGTTGAAGAACCAAGGCGCTGCTAGAGCATCTATCAGTGCCGCTTCTGGGTCCCTGGACCTGGATCCGTAACAAGGAAGCTTGGCGTTCTGGCGAGACGCCATGAGATCCAATTCTGGTTTGCCCCAACGGAGAACCAATTGAGCAAACACCTCCGGATGGAGTTCCCATTCCCCCGGATGAAAAGTCTGACGACTTAGAAAATCCGCCTCCCAGTTCTCTACACCTGGGATATGGATCGCTGACAGGTGGCAAGAGTGAGTCTCTGCCCAGCGAATTATCTTTGAGACTTCTGACATCGCTAGGGAACTCCTGGTTCCCCCTTGATGGTTGATGTAAGCCACAGTCGTGATGTTGTCCGACTGAAATCTGAGGAACCTCAGTGTTGCTAGCTGAGGCCAAGCCAGAAGAGCATTGAATATTGCTCTTAACTCCAGAATATTTATTGGGAGGAGTTTCTCCTCCTGAGTCCATGAACCCTGAGCCTTCAGGGAGTTCCAGACTGCACCCCAACCTAGAAGGCTGGCATCTGTTGTTACAATTGTCCAATCTGGTCTGCGAAAGGTCATACCCTTGGACAGATGGGCCCGAGATAACCACCAGAGAAGAGAATCTCTGGTTTCCTGATCCAGATTTAGTAGAGGGGACAAATCTGTGTAATCCCCATTCCACTGACTGAGCATGCATAATTGCAGCGGTCTGAGATGCAGGCGCGCGAATGGCAATGTCCATCGCCGCTACCATTAAGCCGATTACTTCCATGCACTGAGCCACCGTGGGGCGCGGAATGGAGTGAAGAACACGGCAAGCATTTAGAAGTTTTGATAACCTGGACTCCGTCAGGTAAATTTTCATTTCTACAGAATCTATTAGAGTCCCTAGGAAGGAAACCCTCGTGAGAGGAGATAGAGAACTCTTTTCTTCGTTCACTTTCCACCCATGCGACCTCAGGAATGCCAGAACTATCTCTGTATGAGATTTGGCAATTTGAAAGCTTGACGCCTATATCAGGATATCGTCCAGGTAAGGAGCCACCGCTATGCCTCGCGGTCTTAGGACCGCCAGAAGTGAGCCCAGAACCTTTGTAAAAATTCTTGGGGCTGTAGCCAACCCGAATGGAAGAGCTACAAATTGGTAATGCCTGTCTAGAAAGGCAAACCTCAGGAACTGATGATGATTCTTGTGAATCGGAATATGAAGATAGGCATCCTTTAAGTCCACTGTGGTCATGTACTGACCCTCTTGGATCATGGGTAAAATGGTTCGAATAGTTTCCATCTTGAATGACTGAACTCTGAGGAATTTGTTTAGGATCTTTAAATCCAAAATTGGTCTGAAGGTTCCCTCTTTTTTGGGAACCACAAACAGATTTGAATAAAACCCCTGTCCTTGTTCCGTCCGCGGAACTGGATGGATCACTCCCATTACAAGGAGATCTTGTACGCAGCTTAGGAATGCCTCTTTCTTTATCTGGTTTGCAGATAATCTTGAAAGGTGAAATCTCCCTTGTGGAGGAGAAGCTTTGAAGTCCAGAAGATATCCCTGAGATATGATCTCCAACGCCCAGGGATCCTGAACATCTCTTGCCCACGCCTGGGCGAAGAGAGAGAGTCTGCCCCCTACTAGATCCGTTGTCGGATAGGGGGCCGCTCCTTCATGCTGTCTTAGAGGCAGCAGCAGGCTTTCTGGCCTACTTGCCCTTTTTCTAGGACTGGTTAGGTTTCCAGGCCTGCTTGGATTGAGCAAAAGTTCCCTCTTGTTTTGAAGCAGAGGAAGTTGATGCTGCACCTGCCTTGAAATTTCGAAAGGCACGAAAATTAGACTGTTTGGCCTTTGATTTGGCCCTGTCCTGAGGAAGGGTATGACCCTTACCTCCAGTAATGTCAGCAATAATTTCTTTCAAACCAGGCCCGAATAAGGTCTGCCCCAAATGTGGTCAAGAAGGAAATACCAATTGATGCACCTGTTAATAACACACACGGCTTGAAAAAGTATGCTTTGAAAGGCGATTTGATCACTGTTTTTGGGTCAAGGGTTTGGTCTGGCTAGTTCAGCAGAGCGGCATTTTGGGGACTCTAAAGATATGGAACTCTCTCTTTTGTGGATTACAAATATCTAATACCACTGATTAATATATATACATATCCAGTTCACCCTGGTGCACCAGAAGTTTGCTCTCAGTCTATTGACTTTTTATTACTGGGATCCCATGCATGAATGTGGTATGTCTGTGAATTGTGTGATTTATTAAAGGATATTTTTATATTTTTGACACTTATGTCTCTTGAGTTGTTATTACTAACGGTTGTGCTGATTAAGCCTAGACTTTTGGAAACCCCTCAATTTGGGGAATCCACTCTCTTGCTATGTTTGTGAAAATATTATTTTCTAGGCAGCACCTGTTTCTTTTATAATAAGTATTTGAGTGCAGCTACTCTGTTTTGTTTTGTATACCTTGAAAGGAATGTTGAGTAATTTAGACTTTGAAGTCACATCAGCTGACCAGGATTTGAGCCATAGCGCCCTACGCGCCTGGATGGCGAATCCGGAATTCTTAGCCGTTAGTTTAGTCAAATGAACAATGGCATCAGAAACAAATGAGTTAGCTAGCTTAAGAGTTCTAAGCTTGTCAACAATTTCAGTCAATGGAGCTGTATGGATGGCCTCTTCCAGGGCCTCAAACCAGAATGCCGCCGCCGCAGCAGTGACAGGCGCAATGCATGCAAGGGGCTGTAAAATAAAACCTTGTTGAATAAACATTTTCTTAAGGTAACCCTCTAATTTTTTTATCCATTGGATCTGAAAAAGCACAACTGTCCTCAACCGGGATAGTGGTACGCTTTGCTAAAGTAGAAACTGCTCCCTCCACCTTAGGGACAGTCTGCCATAAGTCCCGTTTAGTGGCATCTATTGGAAACATTTTTCTAAATATAGGAGGTGGGGAAAAGGGCACACCGGGCCTATCCCACTCCTTACTAATAATTTCTGTAAGCCTTTTAGGTATTGGAAAAACATCAGTACTCACCGGCACTGCATAGTATTTATCCAGCCTACACAATTTCTCTGGCACTGCAATTGTGTCCCAGTCATTCAGAGCAGCTAATACCTCCCCAAGCAATACACGGAGGTTCTCAAGCTTAAATTTAACATGAGAAATCTCTGAATCAGGTCTCCCCGATTCAGAGACATCACCCACAGACTGAAGCTCTCCGTCCTCAGGTTCTGCATATTGTGACGCAGTATCAGACATGGCTCTTACAGCATCTACGCGCTCTGTATCTCGTCTAACCCCAGAGCTATCGCGCTTGCCTCTCAATTCAGGCAATCTGGATAATACCTCTGATTATTATTCATGATTGCAGCCATGTCCTGCAAAGTAATCGCTATGGGCGTCCCTGATGTACTTGGCGCCATATTAGCGTACGTCCCTTGAGCGGGAGGCGAAGGGTCCGTCACGTGGGGAGAGTTAGTCGGCATAACTTCCCCCTCGACAGACCCCTCTGGTGACAATTCTTTTATAGATAAAGACTGATCTTTACTGTTTAAGGTGAAATCAATACATTTAGTACACATTCTCCTATGGGGCTCCACCATGGCTTTTAAACATAATGAACAAGTATCCTCTGTTTCAGACATGTTTGTACAGACTAGCAATGAGACTAGCAAGCTTGGAAAACACTTTAAAGCAAGTTAACAAGCAATATAAAAAACGTTACTGTGCCTTTAAGAGAAACAAATTTTGACAAAATTTGAAATAACATTGAAAAAAGGCAGTTACACTAACTAATTTTTACAGTGTATGTAACAAGTCAGCAGAGCATTGCACCCACTTGCAAATGGATGATTAACCCCTTAATAACAAAAACAGAATAATAAATGACAAAAACGTTTTTTAAACACAGTCACAACTGCCACAGTCTACTGTGATTGTTACCCTCCTCAAACACGACTTTGAATCCTTTTGAGCCCTTCAGAGATGTCCTGGATCATGCAGGAAGAAGCTGAATGTCTCTGTCAGTATTTTTATCTGCAGAGAAAAGCACTAAAATAGGCCCTTCCCACTCATATAGCAACAGTGGAAAGCCTCAGGAACTGTTTCTAAGCAAAAATCAAACCAGCCATGTGGAAAAAAACTAGGCCCCAATAAGTTTTGTCACCAAACATATATAAAAACGATTAAACATGCCAGCAAACGTTTTATATTACACTTTTATAAGAGTATGTATCTCTATTAATAAGCCTGATACCAGTCGCTATCACTGCATTTAAGGCTTTACTTACATTAATCCGGTATCAGCAGCATTTTCTAGCAAATTCCATCCCTAGAAAAATATTAACTGCACATACCTTATTACAGGAAAACCTGCACGCTATTCCCCCTCTGAAGTTACCTCACTCCTCAGAATATGTGAGAACAGCAAAGGATCTTAGTTACTTCTGCTAAGATCATAGAAATCACAGGCAGATTCTTCTTCTAATGCTGCCTGAGATGAAACAGTACACTCCGGTACCATTTAAAAATAACAAACTTTTGATTGAAGTTAAAAAACTAACTATAATACACCACTCTCCTCTTACTACGTCCATCTTTGTTGAGAGTTGCAAGAGAATGACTGGATATGGCAGTGAGGGGAGGAGCTATATAGCAGCTCTGCTGTGGGTGATCCTCTTGCAACTTCCTGTTGGGAAAGAGAAAATCCCACAAGTAATGGATGATCCGTGGACTGGATACACTTAACAAGAGAAATATAAATATCGTATAATAATAATAATAATTTCCTTGCTCCCACCCAGCTCCCTCATAATGCCGTCTGGAAACATTTCCTGTGGAGAACACGGTTTCACTTAATGATTTTCACAGCTAAAATGACTTGATAAACCCCCAGACAACACTTTTTAACTTATTTTTAAGTACCTGAAAAATTATTTGTATATAACGTTGGTTTTCCACATGTACAAAACACACTGACATCTTATTTGATGTCGTTAGGAAGCTACGCTACCAGATAAAAACGCTACCTTCTCCATCAACTACAGTTAAAAAAAATGAATAATAATAAATTTACATTAAATAAAAATTAAGTGAATATTTGCATCACTACACACTATTAAAATGGGGCAAATCAACAATAAACCCCAATATCTACATTCTGTTTGTTTTAAATTGTGTCAATTCTGTATCTTAATTAAGATATCATAAGATTAACAATAACAATTTGCGGTTGTTTTCAGGAGGAGAAGATTTTGTCTGGGGTATTTATTGACAAAAGCATTTTTTATTAAATTGTGATTGCTGAAAAAACACAATGTCAATACAGGCCAAAGTTCAGAAATCATCTACAGAAAAAAAAGCACATGATTGTAATATAAATGTTTCCTTTAAAGAAACAGATTTTTATTTAACTGGTGTAAGTTAAAAGAACATAAAATCCTTGTCAAACTTGCTTTGTTCTCTTGGTATCCTTTATTGAAAAGTATACTTAGGTATGTATAGGAGCACCAATACACTACTGGGGGCATCTTTCTGATTTTCTTGTTAAGAATTTGAAAAAACATCATTGATGCTTACCAGATAAATTCCTTTCCTTCCGGATAGGGAGAGCCCACGGCTTCATTGGGAAATACAACACCTGGCCACCAGAAGGAGGCAAAGACACCCCAGCCAAATGCTTAAATATCCCTCCCACTTCCTCATTACCTCAGTCATTCTGCCAAGGGAACAAGGAAAAGTAGGAGAAACATTAGGTTATAAATGTTGCCAGAAGATAAAATAATTAATAGGGGACCGCCCATAGACAAGAAAAAACAAGCAGGGGCCGTGGACTCTCCCTATCTGGAAGGAAAGGAATTTATCTGGCAAGCATAAATGTTTTCCTTCCTAAGATAGGGAGAGTCCACGGCTTCATTCATTACTGTTGGGAAAACTATACCTAAGCTCCAGAGGACACTGAATGAATAACGGGAGGGAACAAAAAGGAAGAGGTGGACCCTATTCTGAGGGCACCACAGCCTGCAAAACTTTTCTCCCGAAAGCTGCTTCAGCCAAAGCAAAAACCTCAAACTTAAAAATTTTGAAAAAGTATGTAAGGAAGACCAAGTAGCCGCATTACAAATCTGATCCAATGGGCAGTTATCCTCTCAGGAGGACGATGTCCCGCTGTCTCATAAGCTAAGCGGATGACACTCCTTTACCAAAAAGATAGGGAAGTCGAAGTAGCCTTCTGCCCCTTACACTTCCCCAAATAGACAACAAAGAGGAAGATTGTCTAAACTCCTTAGTAGCCTGAAGATAGAACTTCAAGACGCGAACCACATCCAAATTGTGAAGTAAGTTCCTTCGATGAAGGAGGATTAGGACACAAGGAAGGAACCACAATCTCCTGATTGATGTTGCGATCTGACACAACCTTAGGAAGAAAACCCAATATAGTAGTAAAACTGCCTTATCTGCACCAAAAACTCAGATAATGGGGCTCACATTGCAAAGCAGAGATCTCAGAAACTCTGCGCGCAGAGGGTTAATAGCCAATAAAAAGAGAACCTTCCAAGATAACAATTTAATGTCAACGGAATGCAGAGGCTGAAACGGAACCTGTTGCAAAACCAGAACAACAAGATTTAGGCTCCAAGGAGGAGCCCCAGATCTAAACACAGGTCTGATCCTAATCAGAGCCTTAACAAAAGGACTGCACGCCTGGAAGCTCAGCCAGTCTCTTGTGCAATAAAACCGACAGGGTTGAAATCTGTCCCCTCAGGGAACTAGCAGAAAGGCCCTTTTCCAGCCCATCCTGGAGAAAAGATAAGATCCTGGCAACCTTAACTCTATGTCAGGAAAAACCACGCTCTTCACACCAGAATAAGTAGGTCCACCACACCTTGTGGTAGATACGCTGAGTAACTGGTTTATGAGCTTGAATAAGAGTATCAATGACACTCTCAGAGAAACCTCTCTTGGCTAAGACTAAGCTTTCAATCTCCATCTCCACGCTGTCAGCCTCAGAGAATCTAGATTTTGATAAACAAATGGACTTAGTATCAGGTCTCTGCGACAAGGCAACTTCCATGGAGGAGAAGAGGACATCCCCACTAGATCCGCGAACCACGTCCTTCGCGGCCACGATGGAGCAATCAGGATTACTGATACCCGCTCCTGCTTGATGTGGGCCACCACTCGAGGAAGAAGCGGCAATGAAGGAAAAAAATATACGAGTTTAAACCTCCAGGACACTGCTAGTGCATCTATTAGATGCTCTTGGGGATCCCTCAACCTCGACCCGTACCTGGGTAGCTTGGTATTGAGACGGGACGCCATGAGATCTATCTCCGGCATCCCCCACTTGCTGTATATCTCTGCAAACACCTCGGGATGGAGAGACCATTCCCCTGGATTGAAGGATTGCCTGCTGAGAAAATCCGCCTCCCAGTTGTCCACACCCGGAATGTGGTTCGCTGACAGCTGCATCACCAAGGAACTTCTCGTTCCCCCCTGATGCTTAATGTAAGCCACAGAGTTTATATTGTCTGATTGGAATCTGATAAACTTGGATGAAACCCAGAAGTGGCCACGCCTTCAAGGCCTTGAAAATTGCCGTAGTTCAAATATTGATCGGGAGGGAGGACTGCTCCTGAGTCTACAACCCCTGTGCCTTCCTGGTACCCCAAACAGCTCCCCATACGGATAGGCTTGCATCTGTAGTCATAATCTTCCAGGATGGTCTTAAGAAGCATGTCCCACAGGACAGATGATCTGGACAGAGTCACCAAGAGAGTGATTCTCTTGACCGGCTGTCTAATACAATCTGTTGAGACAGATCTGAATGATCGGCCTTCCACTTCCTCAGCATGCACAGTTGTAAAGGCCTGAGACGGAACCTGGCAGAAGGAATGATGTCCATGCTCGACACCATGAGACCAATCACCTCCATACACTGAGCCACAGAGGGACTGGAGGGCAAGACATGCCGAAGTTAGCTTGTAACGTCTCTGGTCTGTTAGAAATATCCTCATGGATATGGAGTCTATTATAGTACCCAGGAATTCCACCCTGGTACTTGGAATAAGAGAACTCTTTTCCAAGTATATCTTCCATCCATGTGATCGAAGAAGACTGAGAAGGGACTCCGAGAATTCTTCCGCAAGACGAAAGGATGGTGCTTGCACCAGAATATCGTCCAAGTATGGGGCTACTGCAATACACTAAGTTCTGGCAACGGCTAGAAGAGCCCCCAGAACCTTCGTAAAGATTCTTGGAGCAGTAGCTAGGCTAAATGGAAGGGCAATGAACTGGAAGTGCAGGTTCAGGAATGCAAACCTCAGGAACTGAAAGTCTTCCCTGTGGATTGGAACATGAAGGTAAGCGTCCTTCAGATATATAGTGGTCATAAACTGGCCTTCCTGAATTAAAGGAAGGATGGACCTTATCTCCATCTTGAAGGAAGGGATACTGAGAAATTTGTTTAAGCACTTTAGGTCCAGAAAGTTCCCTCATTCTTTGGGACCACGAAAAGGTTTGAATAAAACCCCAAACTTTCTTCGATGGGCACTGGGACAACAACTCCTAAGAAGGATAGATCCCGAACGCACCCTAGAAAGGCATCCCTCTTTTCTGGTCTGGTAGACAGATTCAAGAGAAGGAATCTGCTCCTTGGCGGATGATATTTGAAGCCTTAGCTCAGCATGCTAAGGCACTATGGCTGAGCTCTGTAGCAACCCATGGGTTGCAGGTTTGATCCCGGCGAGGTCCACTCAGCCTTTCATCCTTCTGAGGTCGATAAAATGAGCAGCGCCTTGAGACCCTTACGGGTGATTAGTCGCGCTTTACAAGTACCCAATACATACATACATATCTTGTATCCCTGAGATACCACCTCCAGGACCCACAGATCCTGTACGTCCTTGAACCAGGCGCCTGAAAAAAGAGGCAGTCTGCCCCCTACACAATCCGATCCTGGATCGGGGGCCGTCCCTTCATGCCGATTTGTTTTCGGCCGGCTTCTTATTCTGCTTGGATTTATTCCAGGACTGAGCCGGCTTCCAAGTACTCTTGGGTTGCTCGGGCTTGGAAGAGGATTGTTTGTCGTTGGGATTTGTCAGAACGAAAGGAACGAAAATTAGAAGATTGTCGTCCCTTAGACTTGTTCTTCTTTTCTTGCGGTAGGAGGGCACCCTTGCCTCCGGTAACCGTAGGAATAATGGAGTACAGGCCTGGACCAAATAAAATCGTTCCCTTGAAGGGAAGAGAAAGGAGTCATATCCACAGACCAAGACTTCAACCAGAGCGCCCGGCAGGCTAGGATTGCAAAGCCAGAGGCCTTTGCATTTAGATGAATACTTTGCATGTTTGCATCACAGATAAAAGAATTAGCAATTCTCAGAGCTTTAATTCCGTCTTGAATATCCTCAAGGGGAGACTCCACCTCAATGAGTTCCGACAAAGAGTCGCACCAGTAGCTAGCCACTCCGGCAACCACAGCAACTGCAGCCGCAGGTTGAAACAAAAATCCCGTATGTTGAAACATCTTTCTCAGAAAGGTTTCCATTTTCTTATCCATCGGCTCTCTGAACAAAGAACTATCCTCAAGAGGTATAGTAGTACGTTTAGCAAGTGTAGAGATAGCACCATCCACCTTAAGAATGGAGCCCCACAAATCCAGTTGAGAGTCCGGGACCGGGAACCACTTTTTAAAAGTAGAGCAGGGGGAAAAGGAAGAACCAATTCTTTCCCATTCGTTCTTAATAATGTTCGCCATCTTAACCGGCACAGGAAAAGTCAAAGGAACGTTCCTGTCTTCGTCAACTCTGTCTAATTTAGGTATCATAGGTTCTTCAGGCAGTGCGGCCTCTGGAACCTCTAATGTAGACAGAACCTCCTTTAATAAAAAAACGCAAGTGCTCAATTTAAATCTAAAGGATGGTTTCTCTGCGGCAGGAGGCTCAGAAGCTAAGGACTCCGACCCAGAAAGTTCACCCTCTTAAGCTACAGAGGTTAAATCATCATCGGATAACTGGGACATAATAGCTAAATCCAATAAATATTTAGAAGACTCCGGGTCAGGAGAGCCATGTTTACCCTTTCTCTTGCGTTTTTTAGAACAAGGTAATGCACTGAGAGCCGCAGACACCGCCGTTTGTAACTGCGCAGCAAAGCACACAGGAAGAAGGCCCCCTCCGGATGGAGGATTAGATGTGCTATGGGGAACTGCATGTGGAGTGGATAATGTAGCAAGGGTAGTAATCTTACAGGACGCCGAGTCCTGAGAGGTAGACGGCTCAGAGGGACTAAGAGCCTTAGCAGGACTAAGAGCCTTAGACTTTATAACGGTGTTAAGGCATGTGGAACATAATTGAGTAGGTGGTAAATACCACGGCCTCCTCACAATATAAATAGGTACGATTTAGCACAGAAGGAGTACTTTCTAACATGTCAGAGTCCTCCATAGCTCAGGTTATACCCACAGAAGGACACAAATAAAAAGTTTTTTTATTATAGAAAACTGCACCTTTATACTCCCAATGGCTGGGGCACTCTCTACCTCCTAGACCCAGATAGTTAACAGAGGAAACGCTCTCCTCAGTTTCAAGTCTCAGCCGGAATAGAGGAAATTAACAGACAATACCTGGTCACATGGAGTGCAAGACCCTGTTATTATAGGTACAGCAAGTAATAGGAGCTGTGCAACACATTTTCAAAAACGAAAGTGAAACTTAAAAGTGAAACCTGTTTGTTCCAGCCAAAAACACACAGTCTATCAGCCCAGGAAAAAAAATCCCACAAAGCAGCATGTAAATAATTATTACACAGATTAATTAACCCCAACTGTTCAATAAACCCCCTTCAGAGGATATTAACTCTGGATCCTATCAAGGTATAAAGGAGCCACACTGTGACCCTGTTATAGCGTTTTATTTGTAAAAATTGAAACAATCTTACCTCGAGGATCCATGCTGTGGAACAGAACACAGTCACTCAAGTGTGACAGTCTTATAGCAGTGCTCCTGACATGGACTTGAGTGAGCGAAAGCAGGCAGTGAAACTCGTCAACACCGATTGCTTAGGAGCTGTTAGCATAGTCTGGATGGTTTTGCAGAAAAAACTGCATCTTCAGACTCTAACTTTCATCAATACTCTGACTGAGAGGTTGACATGACTACTTAAAACTCCAGTCCTATCTCGAAGGGCAGATACCCTTTTTCAGGACTCTCCGAATCTTCATACACTTCTTTGCCTCCTCCTAACGTGACGAAAGGCAAAGAATGACTGGGGTAATGATGAAGTGGGAGGGATATTTAAGCCTTTGGCTGGGGTGTCTCTGCCTCCTCCTGGTGGCCAAGTGTTGTATTTCCCAACAGTAAGGAATGAAGCCATGGACTCTCCCTATCTTAGGAAGGAAAAACTTTTTTTTAATCAAACTGATCACAATCTTTCCAATTCAAACACAGCCAAGCTTGACAATTGCTACTGGATTCCATCTCTACACAGCTGCACCCATAATGAACAATGGCTGACGATCAACAAACACCGGAACAGATACACAAAACAGTACAAATCCAAAATGTTTTTAGCTTACATCATACTCCCACAGCCAATTAGAAACACTTACAACATGACCAACATACAAGTGCTTCCTTTGATAGTGGGTTAATGCAATTAAAGGGACATAAAACCCAAATGTTTTCTTTCATGTTTTAGATAAAGAATATAATTTTAAACAACTTTCTAATTTACTTCTATAATCTTATTTGCTTCATTCTCTTGGTATATTTTGTTGAAGAAGCAGCATTACACTACTGGGAGATATTTAATGCATCGGGTGAGCGAATAACGAGGCATTTACGTGCAGCAACCAATCAGCAGTTCATGAGTCTACCTAGGTATCCTTTTCAACAAAGGAAATCAAGAGAACAAAACAAATTATATAATAGAAATGAATTGGAAAGTTGTCTAAAATCACATGCTCTATCTGAATAACAAAATACAAAATATGGGTTTAATGCACCTTTAATGGAGTCCATCGCCTAGATTACGAGTTTTGCGCTAAAAAGGTTGCGAAAATAACGCCAAAAAAGTTGCGTTATTTCACTCTCCATAGCGCTGCCATGGAGAGTGAAAAGCCTCCTCGTACTGTGCGGTATGGTGCGTTAAGCTCCATATCGCACAAAATCCAAGGGCTGATTTGCACGCTTCCCCCATAGACATCAATGGGGAGAGAGTGTTAGAAAAATCACCTGAAGTGCGGAATGAAAAATCTCCGTAACGCAACCCCATTGATGTCTATGGGGGAAAAAGTTACGCTCAAACATAACACCCTAACATAAACCCCAAATCTTAACACCCCTAATCTGCCGCCACTGACACCTAAATAAAGTTATTAACCCCTAATCCGCCACTCCCGACATCGCAGGCACTAAATAAACCTATTAACCCCTAAACCGCCAGCCCCCCCCCCCCCCCCCCATCGCAAAACACTAAATTAAATTATTAAAATATGCTACCAATTAAAAAATCGAAATTACAAATTTAAAAAAAACTAACACTACGAAGAAATTTAAAAAAATCTAAAATTACAAAAAATAATAAACACTAAATTACGAAAAATAAAACACTAAGATTACAAAAAATAAACGACATTATCAAAAATAAAAACAATTACACCTAATCTAATAGCCCTATAAAAAAAACCTAACCTACAATAAACTACCAATAGCCCTTAAAAGGGCCTTTTGTAGGGCATTGCCCTAAGTTAAACAGCTCTTTTACCTGTAAAGAAAATACAAAGTCAACCCAACAGTAAAACCCACCACCCAACCAACCCCCCAAAATAAAAAACCTAACTCTAAAAAATCCTAAACTACCCATTGCCTCTAAAGGGGCATTTGTATAGGCTTAACCTAACACTAACCCCACTAAATATACTCACGGTTCCTGAAGTCCGGACATCCATCTTCATCCAGGATGCAAGAAGTCTTCATCGCGGAGGCGACACCTTCATCCATCTCGGGGACATCTTCTATCTTCATCCCGGTGGAGCGGAGCTATCCTGGAAGCCGATCCTATCCTGCACGGAGCATCCTCTTCATACGGTCACCGCCGTACACTGAAATTGAATGCAAGGTAGCCTTTTTAAAATGGCGTACCTTGCATTCCTATTGGCCGATTTGATTCTTTAAATTCAAATCAGCCAATAGGATGAGAGCTTTTGAAATCCTATTGGCTGATTTGAATAGCCAATAGGATTTCAGTAGCTCTCATCCTATTGGTATTTATTTAAATATAGTTATATTGTAATTTTAATTTAAAGTTAGGGGGGTGTTAGGTTTAGGGGTTAATAGTTTAATTTAGTGTTTTGCGATGTGGGGGTGCGGCGGTCTAGGGGTTAATAGGTTTAGTTTAGTAGTTGTGATGTGGGGGGCTGGAGGTTTAGAAGTTAATACTGTATTATAGTGTTGGCGATGTGGTGGGCCGGAGGTTTAGGGGTTAATAGGTTTATTTCAGTGTCGGCAATGTTGGGGAGCAGCGGTTTAGGGGTTAATATATTTAAATAGTGTTGTCGATGTGGGTGGGCGGCAGATTAGGGGTTAATACATTTTAACTAGCGTTTGCGATGCGGGAGAGCGGCGGTTATGGGGTTAATAGGCAGTTTATGGGTGTTAGTGTACTTTGTAACATTTTAGTTATGAGTTTTGTGAAACATTTTTGTTTCGCAAAATGCATAACTACTGCTCTCAGATGGTGGTATGGCTTGTGTCATATGCTGTAACGCAAGCATTTTAGCCTGAACGCACAACTTGTAATACTGGCGCAATGGAAATCCCACACTAAAAAAGTGGACGTTGCGTTACAGGCTAAAATGCTTGCGGTATAGCTATACCGACACAACTTGTAATATGTGTTAAAAGCCGTACCGCACTGTAGCGCAAAACTCGTAATCTAGGTGCATGTGTGTATCGATTGCAATTGTATAGAGTGGTATTTTTATTTAAATCATTTTTAATGTAATTACCTGATAGGCATACAGCTATATCTGTAATGATTTTGCATTTTGTTATATATTGTAGATAAGCTTTATTTAAGTTTTTATATTTACATATTGATGATGTCGTATTCAATATCATTTGTTATTTAGAGCAAATCTATCATAATCAAAAAGAGATGTTGTTAGCATGGGCTGCGCCATCTTGTTTTTCTGATCCGAGCATGTGCAGATCATTGACCCATGTCTGTTATTTAATTTATGGGTAATGAGCAGTTATCAAATGCCTTTGGGCTGTTAATCTCAATGTGTCCATTTTATGGATGATATTTAGATAACTTGTGGTCGGATTGTGATCACCAAAGTCTATGCTGTGCACAAACTGTATGGGCGAATTTTCTGATATTTGCTCAGATTCAATACAATCTTTTTCTGATATAGAAATGGTGTTATCTTTCCCAATGTAATCACTTTAATGACGAAAAAGGTATATTGGGAACTGTAAAACAGCCTATAAGCACAACTGGAAAGATTAGAATAGACCAAGCCACACTGCCATAAAGTACTAAAGACACATGCATGCTCCTGAGTTCCTATGAAGCTTACTAGGATTACTCTTCTACAAAGGATACCAAGAGAACAAAGCAAATTTGATCATTGAAGTATATTGAAAAGTTGTCTAAAATTGCATGCTCTGTCTGAATCATGAACATTTAATTTTGATTTTACTGTGCCTTTAATTAAAGGATCCCCAACTCACTGTAGCTAGCAATGTACACACAACCAACTCTTGATAAGGGAGTGAAATATGAGAACATGAGCAGAAGCGGTGGTTTTGTACCCATGACGGGTCTTATACGGATCATGTTTATCTCGGTCTCTATTTGGTCAAAGCAAAGTAAAAAAGACACAAAAATATACAGACTCAAGAGGGTTGTGTGCATCATGTATGCAGTTCAGTTAATAATTTCTGATACATGAATAAAGAATGACTTTAATGCCCCTTTAAACTAAAAAAAAAAAAAAAAAAAGCACACATTTTGCTTACCTGATAATTTCATTTCCATCGAGGGGAGGAGAGTCCACGGCTTCATTCATTACTGTTGGGAATTAAGAACCTGGCCACCAGGAGGAGGCAAAGACTCCCCCACCTCCCTCATCCCCCAGTCATTCTGCCGAGGGAACAAGAAACAGTAGGAGAAATATCAGGGAATAAATGGTGCCAGAAGACAATAAAATTTAGGTCTGCCCATTTGAGATACGGGCGGGAGTCATGGACTCTCCTCCCCTCGATGGAAATGAAATTATCAGGTAAGCATAATTTATGTTTTCCATCTAAAGGGAAGGAGAGTCCACGGCTTCATTCATTACTGTTGGGAACATATACCCAAGCTCTAGACCCTATTCTGAGGGCACTACAGCCTGCAAAACCTTTTTCCCAAAAACGGCTTCCGCAAAAGCAAAAACGTAAAATTTGTAAAACTTTGTTAAAGTTTGCTCCATAGAGGCCTCATTCTTGAAGGCTCAAGAAGAAGCCACAGCTCTGGTTGAGCTGTGATCCTCTGAGGAGGCTTATGTCCCGCTGTCTCATAGGCCAAACGAATCAAGCTCCTTAACCAAAAAGAAAAAGAAGTAGAAGAGGCTCTCTGCCCCTTGCGCTTCCCTGAATATACCACAAAAAAGAGATGTAGAATGTCTGAAATCTTTCATAGTCTGAAGATAAAACTTCAGAGCACGAACCACATCCAGATTATGAAGTAACCTCTCCTTAGAGGAAGAAGGGTTAGGACACAAAGAAGGAACCACAATTCCCTGATTGATGTTACGGTTAGAAACCACCTTGGGAAGAAACCCCAAACCAGTGCGAAGCACAGCCTTATCCGCATGAAAAACAAGATAGGGCGGCTCACATTGCAAGGCAGCCAGCTCAGATACTCTGTGTGCCGACGCAATGGCCAACAGGAAGAGAACCTTACAGGACAGAATCTTAATGTCAATGGAATGCATACGCTCAAACGGAACCCTCTGCAAAACCTTAAGGACCAAATTTAAGCTCCATGGGGGAGCAGACTGTGTAAAGACAGGCCTGATTCTAGACAGAGCCTGAACAAAGGATTGAATGTCAGGGAGCTCAGCGAGTCTCCTATGCAACAAGGCTGACAATGCCGAAATCTGTCCCTTTAAGGAACTAGAGGCAAGACCCTTCTCTAAACCATCTTGAAGAAAGGACAGAATCATGGATAATTTCATCTTATGCCAAGGATATCCATGCTTCTCACACCAGGACAAGTAAGTCCTCCACACCTTATGGTAGAGGCGACGAGTGACTGGCTTCCTTGCCTGAATTAGAGTATCAATCACACTTTCCGAAAAACCTCTCTTGGCCAAGACTAGGCATTCAATCTACACGCACTCAGTCTCAGAGAATCGAGATTTTGATGTTGAAAGGTAACCTCCACGGCGGAGAGGATGACATCCCCACCAGATCCGCAAACTACGTCCTCCGCGGCCACGATGGAGCAATCAGAATGGCGAAGCTCCCTCCTGTTTGATGCGTGCCACTACACGAGGTAGAAGTGGTAACGGTGGAAAAATGTATGCTAGGTTGAACCCCCAAGGCACCACTAAGGCATCTATCAGCTATGCCTGGGGATCCCTGGACCTCGACCCGTATCGGGGTAGCTTGAAATTGAGTCTGGACGCCATGAGGTTCCCACCTGAGACAAATCTCCGCAAACACTTCATTGTAAAGAGACCATTCCCCCGGATGGAAGGATTGCCTGCTGAGAAAGTCTGCTTCCCAGTTGTCCACACCTGGAATGTGAATCGCTGAAAGCGAGCAGTTGTGGGACTCCACCCACTCCAAGATCCGAGACACCTCCCTCATAGCTAGGGAGCTCCTCGTACACCCCTGATGGTTGATGTAAGCCACCAAGGTAATGTCAGTCTGGAATCTGAACGACCCCAGAAGAGGCCATGCCTTCAGAGCATTGTAGATTGCTCGGAGTTCCAGAATATTTATCAGAAGGAGAGAATCCTCCCAGGACCATTTTCCTTGTGCCATCCTGGCACCCCAAACAGCTCCCTATCCTGCCAGACTTGCGTCCGTGGTCACAATCTCCCAGGACGGTCTCAAGAAGGATGTCCCCATGGACAGTTGCTCCGGACGGATCCACCAAGAGAGGGAGTCCCTAATCCGAGCAGCCATGGATATCTGCTGAAATAGATCTGAATGATCGCCGTTCCACTGTCTCAACATGCACAATTGAAGAGGTCTGAGATGGAACCTGGCGAATGGAATGACGTCTATGCTGGAGACCATGAGTCCGATCACCTCCATACACTGAGCCACCGAGGGGCTCGAGGAGAACTGAAGGGCAAGACGAGAGGACGCAATCTTCCTGCGTCGACGGTCTGTGAGAAAAATTTTCATGGACATAGAGTCTTTAATCGTACCCAGGAACTCCACCCTGTTGCTGGGAATCAGGGAACTCTTTCCTGAGTTGTTCTTCCAACCATGAGATTGGAGCAAAAGAAGAAGAGCCCTTGAATGATCCTCTGCAATACTGAGCGACGGCGTCTGGACTAGGATGTCATCCAGATAGGGTGCCACAGCAATGCCTCTGGCTACCGCAACTAGTGCCCCCAGAACCTTCGTGAAGACTCTTGGGGCCGTCACCAGACCAAAAAGAAGGGCCACAAACTGGAAGTGTAGGTCCAGAAACACAAATCTCAGGAACTAGAAGTGGTCCCTGTGGATTGGCACATGAAGGTAAGCGTCCTTCAAGTCTATGGTTGTCATGAACTGTCCCTCTTGAACTAGGGGCAGAATAGATCTGATCGTTGCCATCTTGAACGATGGAACACTCAGAAACTTGTTCAAACACTTTAGATCCAGAATCGGGCGGAACGTGCCCTCCTTCTTTGGAACCACAAAAAGATTTGAATAGTACCCTAGTCCCCCTTCTGCTTGGGGTACTGATACGACACCTAGAGAGTAGAGATCTCCCACACATTCTAGAAAGGCTTCTCTCTTTTCCGGCCTTGAAGACAGGTTTGATAGGAGGAATCTGCCCCTGGGCGGATGGGATCCGAACCCTATCCTGTAGCCCTGGGCAACAACGTCCAGAACCCAAGGATCCTGAACGTCCTGTAATCAAGCTTCTGAGAAGAGAGATAATCTGCCCCCAACTTGGTCCAGAGACCGGTTGGGGGCCTCACCTTCATGCGATTTTGTCTCGGCTGGCTTGCTCTGCTTAGACTTGTTCCAAGAATGAGACGGTTCCAAGTACCCTTGGACTAGTCCACTTTCGCGGCGGGCTGCTGGCGCTCGGCCTTGTCCGCACGAAAGAGACGAAAAGTAGATCCTTTAGGCTTAGCCCTCTTATCCTGCGGTAGGAAAGCTCCCTTGCCTCCCGTAACTGTGGATATGATCGAATCCAATGCTGGACCGAACAGAATCTTTCCTTGAAAAGGCAGCAACAACAGCCTCGACTTAGAGGTCATGTCCGCAGACCAAGACTTTAGCCACAGAGCCCTGCGAGCTAAAAAACGGAAAAACCTGACATCTTAGCGTTCAGGCGGATAATTTGCATATTGGCATCACATATGAAAGAATTGGCGATTTTCAGCGCCTTAATCTTGTCCTGTATCTCGTCAATAGAAGTCTCCCCCTCGACCATTTCACACAGGGATTCACACCAATATGTCGCGACTCCGGCGACTGCGGCTACAGCTGCTGCCGGCTGAAAAACAAACCCTGTATGTTGAAACATTTTCTGTAACATGTTTTCCAACTTTTTATCCATGGGCTCTTTAAACGACAAACTATCCTCCAGGGGAATAGTAGTCTGCTTTGCGAGCATTGAGATAGCACCATCCACCTTGGGGACAGTACCCCACAGCTCCAACTGAGAGTCTGGGACGGGGAACAGTTTCTTAAAGGAAGAAGGGGAAAAGGAAGAACCTAATCGCTCCCATTCATTCTTAATAATATTTGCCATCTTAACAGGAACCGGGAAGGCCTGAGACACCACCCTGTCCTCATACTTTATCAAGCTTAGAAATCGCAGGTTATTCTGGAAGTTTCGGTTCCGGAACCTCCAGATTAGCAAGCGCTTGTTTCAGCAAAAAGTGCAAATTTTCCATCCTAAACCTAAAGTCAGGCATGGATCACTTTCGATTCCGCCGTTTGCAGTTGATCTGCAAAATCTGACGGCCAACGAATCTCTCCCGCAGGAGTAATGGTTGGACCCAGGGGTGCTGCATGTGCAATAGGAGATGGATGCAGGGAACGCACCTCACGGGACGGGGACCCCTCAGAGGTGGACGGCTCAGTAGTACTAGACATCCGTTTGGTTTGGTTTTACAAACGCTAGGATTTACTATTGAAACAAATAAAGGGCACTTTCATTCATGAAGTATAAGATACTTCATGTAGAAAGCTCCTTTATTTGATTCAATCGATCGCCGTTTTTAGCTGCTTCGGCAGCCCAAGACTAAAAAATTTTTTGGGCTAAGAGGTGACATTTTCACCTCTTAGCCAATAGCCATGCGGTAAATCCGGCTTGGCACCCATGGGAGACGGATTTACCGCATGGCTATTGGCTAAGAGGTGAAAATGTCACCTCTTAGCCAAATTTTTTTTTAGCCGTGCTGTGCTGTAGGAGCTAAGAGCGGCAATCGATTGAATCAAATAAAGGAGCTTTCTATATGAACTATCTTATACTTCACGAATGAAAGTGCCCTTTATTTGTTTCAATAGTAAATCCTAGCGTTTGTAGGATTTACTTTCAATTTAAGGACTAGATTAACTTAATAAATAGGCACCTTTATAACCTCCAATGGCCGGGGCACTCACCACCTCCTATGACCCGGACTACAGAAACTGTTTCGTCTTATGCGCCGTAGATCAACAGAGGAAGTAGATAGCCACACCCGGTCACATGGAATGCCCGTCAGGAACCACCCCTGCCTAAGGAGAAAACGCGCCAAAAAAAGAGCTGTGCCATACTCCAGTAAGTCACCTGAAAGTTCCACACATTGCCAGAGCCTCATTTTGCACATAATGCAGCAATGACACAAACAATATCATGTATAAACCCCCCTGTTTAATAATCCTCTTTCCAGGATATTAACCCCGGATTCTTTTAAAAGATAAAAAGGCGTCACACTGTGACCCTGTCTTCCGTGCTATCATTAAATAATAAAAATGAAACGATCTTACCAGAATCTACGCTGTGGAACAGGAATACGGCCCTTCAAGTATGACAGGTTAGTAGCCTCGCTCCTGACATGGATTTGAGTGTAAAAAGCAAGCAGCGAAACTCGTCAACACTGATTGCTTGTGGAGCTGTTAAAATGAGTTAGGATGAGTTCGAAGAAAGACTCTCCCCCTGCATCTCCGGACTCTTTCATCCAGGCTCTCACTGAGAGGCTGACAGGACTACTTAAAACTCCAGTCCCATTCCGAAGAGTACTACCCTCCATAAGAGACTACTCCGATCTTCGGCACTTCTCTGTCATCCTCCTGTGATGAAAGGTAAAGAATGACTGGGGGATGAGGGAGGTGGAGGATGTATTTAAGCCTTTGGCTGGGGTGTCTTTGCCTCCTCCTGGTGGACAGATTCTTAATTCCCAACAGTAATGAATGAAGCCGTGGACTCTCCTCCCCTTTAGAAGGAAAAAAAAAAATCATCATGCTCAGGTCAGTAGAATAAAAGCTTATTGGCTAATAAGGAAAACACCAACAGTTCCATTGGTGAACAATCACACACCCACAAAAGCATAAAAACAGAGTGTAATTCACTTCCAGTGCAGCAACAACTACTTTAATGGGGAAACTGGAAACTACAATGGAACAGATAGAATAACATAGCACATTGAGAGGCATCAGTCTAGTCTAAGAAAAAGCTTATAGAGGTGGAATTTTTTTGCCGTGCAAACATTTACAAAGAGAAGGACGTCACCTGCTGTGCACGGGTCACCATATCCCTGTAGACAGTGTCTATGCTGGAATTTGTAAGTGTTGCCAGGGCAGACACAATAGTTTCCGCTTGTGCTTTATCAAAACCTGAAATATGAACAAAGAAAGAAAGAAAGAAAATGTAGTAAAACAAATGAGGCTTTGTTACAGATCTGTGTGAGGACTAAGGTAAGGGTAATAATAACTATGATAATAACTAACTAGTATTTATATAGCGCCTTTCTCCCAGTGGGATTCAAAGGGTATGTGTTGTATATTCTACATTTGTTTCCAAATGAACTGTAACCTGAATATATTATTGTACCATGATTTAAACCCATGCGGTGATTAAGGGGAATTATTATTAAATAAAACTAGCTTGTTATTTTATTATTACACAATAAATCACTTATGATCTGCAATTGTATTTATCCTCTATTATGGAAAATAAGTATTTATCATTGAAGATGACTGACAGAAGCAGTCTAGATATCTATCCATCCATCTATGTCTGCATCCATATCAATCTGTATCTATCCATCTGTATCTACATATCTATCCATGTATGAATCTATCCATCCAAATCTATAGCTATATTTATCTAAGTCTGTATCTATCCATCTCTGTAGCTACCTATCTATCCACGTATGTATCTATCCATCTGAGCACATAATATATATCTATCCATCCATCCATCTATGTCTGTATCTAGATCTATCTGTATCTATCCATCTATGTCTGTATCTATATCTATCTGTATCTCTCCATCTATGTAGCTACCTATCTATCCACGTATGTATCTATCCATCTCAGCACATAATATATATCTATCCATGCATCTATGTCTGTATCTAGATCTATCTGTATCTATCCATCTATGTCTGTATCTATATCTATCCATCTCTGTAGCTACCTATGTATCCACGTATGTATCTATAGATCTGAGCACATTATCTATCTATCCATCTATGTCTGTATCTAGATCTATCTGTACCTATCTATCTATGTATCTATATCTATTCATCTCTGTAGCTACCTATCTATCCATGTATGTATCTATCCATCTGAGCCCATAACATCTATCCATCCATCTCTGTATCTATCCATCTATCTATATCCACTTCTGTATCCATCTCTTTATCAATATCTGTATCCATCTATCTATCTATCTATCTATCTATCTATCTATCTATCTATCTATCTACAGTGGGTATTGAAAATAATCACCCCCTTGAAATTAATCACATAATCAGCCTGAAATAAAGACAAACACAGTTTTTGTTTATCCAGTTGTAATTACTCAGTGCAACTTATAACATCCAAGTGAAATATATAACACCGAGTCATACAAAAATAAAAACCGTTCAAAAACAGAATCACTGAGTTTGAAAAATGATCACCCCTTTGTGTCAGTATTTTGTTGAACCACATTTTGCTTTAATTACAGCCTTTAGTCTGTTTGGATATGTCTCTAATAACTTTTCACATCTAGACTGTGTAATATTTGCCCACTCTTCTTTGTAGAACTGCTCCAGTTCCGTTACATTGATGGTGACCGTTTGTGGACTGCAGTCTTCAAGTCATGCCACAGATTTTCAATGTGGTTTAAGTCTGGGCCCTGACTAGGTCATGCAAGGACATTCACCTTTTTCTCCTTCAACCACTGTGTGGTCATTTTTGCTGTGTGCTTTGGGTCATTATGTTGGAGGGTAAAACTTCTTTCCCATTGACAACTTTCTGGCACTGGGCAGTAGTGTTCCAGTGCCTGCTGCAGAGAGACATCCCCATAACAAGATATTACCACTTCAATGCTTTACTGTAGGTATGATGTTATTTGGATGGTGAGCTTTATTAGATTTCCTCCAGACATATCGTTTGGTGTTGAGGCCAAATAATTCAATTTTAGCCTCTTATGACCATAACACCTTTTTCCACGTGGCCTCAGAATCTCCTTGGTGTGTTGTGGCAAAGCTTAGTCATGACTGCATGTGGCCTTTCTTAAGGAGTGGCTTTTTTCTTGCAACCCTCCCATACAAGCCACATTTGTGGAGAATTTGTGATATTGATATGCACACAACAACCACTCTTTGTAATAAATTCCGGCAACTGCTTTAGAGTTGTTGTGGGCCTCTTGGTAGTCTCTCTGACCAGTTTCCTCCTGGCTCTTTTATCCAGTTTGGAGTGACGTCCTGATCCAGAGAGGGTCTGTGTTGTACCAAATACCTTTCACTTCTTAATAATAGACCACTGTGCTTCTAGGCATTGATAAAGCCTTTGATATTTTCTTGTACCTATCTCCTGACTTGTGCCTGTCCACAACATTATCCTGGAGATCTTTTGACAGTGCCTTTCCACCATAGTTGATTGTTTGCTTCAGTTGCACTACCAGGGACTGAGATGCTCCAGGAAAGCTCTTTTAATGCTGAGTTAATTAATATGCCCACAACTGATCACAGTTGAAGGTCAAATGGCTTTGTGTGTGCTGTTGAGAAGGTGATTAGCTACACCTGATTGAGTTTACAAGCAATTTTAGGAGGGGTGATCCTTTTTCCAACTCAGTGATTCTGTTTTGTTAGTGATATTTTAGATGGAGTTTAATTCATCAGATGTAATGAAGATGTGCTATAACGTAATTTTTAATGTAGATAAAAAATTCAAATACCCTGCTGCCCACTTCAAAAGTAAATTTTTTTGTGAGCTAAAGGTTTCAATTGTTGTCCAATAAGTGCTCTCCCCATATGGCACTTTTGTTGTTGCTATAGCACTGATTGGACAACAATTCAAAGTGTTAGCTCACAGAAAAATTAACTTTTGAAGTGGGTGGTGAAGCACGGGGTATTTGAATTTTATATCTACATTAAAAAGTGATTTTAAAAAAGGGCAGAGTTTACCATCCCGTTAAGCTGATCTCTAGGCACACATGCTTTGTATAACCTCTGCTTCTTGCTACTGTTGGATGAATTGGATCTGTGCTATCGGCTCATGCCCTGAAATTAGACAATTCTCACAGCTCCAAACTCCATGATGAGGGTTAATAGATGATCAGCCTATTGGACCGAATAACCTGGTTTAAGAAATTCATGATCTCAGATGGATTCTTCTCAACAACTCCACTGACAACCATTAATCCATTCTCTCACCATTATTCCCTAGAGATTCCTCAGATTATATTACTATGCTTATTTTATGCATAATTCCTTTTGCTGCAGAATATGTAGGCCCATTACAAACAAGCGATGCCAATAATGCAAAATACATTTTGTAGTGTTTATGCCCTATATTAGCACAAAAATAAAATGCTCTAGGGGTTAAATACATAGTCAAAGTAGTGTTCCTGCGCTTCTCCAGATCAGGATACAGCTGACAAGCAAGTGAGAGGCAGGCATACGTGCATATGCTTCAATCGCGGACTGGATCCAAATCTGGAGCAGAACAGAGGTGTTCAAGATGTGCGACTATGTGTTTAACCCTTTTGATAAAGATAAACCTTATAGGGAAAGAAGAGAAAAATTTATTTGTAGGGATATGAAACCCAATATTTTTCTCTCATGATTCAGATAGAACATACAGTTTTAAACAACTTTCCAATTTATTTCTATTATCAAATTTGATACATTATCTTGCTATCCATTGTTGAAAACGCAGCAATACACTACTGGGAGCTAGCTGACTACATAAGGCAAGCCAATTACAACAGGCATATGTGTGCAACCACCAATTAGCAGCTAGCTCCAGAATTAAGCTAATTAGGTAATAGAAGTAAATTAGAAAATTGTTTAAAATGGTATGCTTTTCATGCCACTTTAAACACATGTACATGCAAGCAATCTTTTATGTCCCTTTAATATACATTTATATATTTGACAAAAAATATTGATCATATAACAATCCTTTAGGTTTTTTTGTACAGTTATTGTATTTCTTCAATGTCAAAACAACATTTTTTTTCTTTTCTTGGTGCAATGGAATCTGCTGATTAAAATCTAAAGACAATGACTGTTATTCTGAAGTCGCCCTATTAACGTGCAAGATAGCTTTCACTAATCTTATAAACTCGCTGTCAGTTGCATTGTGCTAAGAATAAACGGTGACCTAAGACAGCTATTGTGTTAGGACAAAATGACATTTCTAATAGAAACCGAACCTCTGTCCTTCTTTTAACCTTAAACCTGTGTTCAACTATATCTCAGTCAATCTGTCCCCAAAGGTTTCATACAGAAGTTAATGGCATAAGCTCACCACAACAGCAACACAATATGATCTGAACTGATCAATTCGGATTTCAGAAAGCCTGTCTCATAAAAGTAAATCGTAATATATTGATTTCAAAGGAACCTAAAACTGAAGACAGAATTCCATAGAAAATGTTTTATTATGTTTGGTTAAAAAATTAATGTACTTTCATTATTTTGCCCTCTTCTTCTGTAATTTACCTTTGTTTTTTAGTTTTGTTTTTTTCTCAGTTCACCCAGAGATGCTGGAGTGAATTATTTGAGAACACAAACCCTGTAACATGCTACAAATAGATTATTGATCAGGCCAGCAGCTTTCTCTAATTGGCCACAGCAAGTAGAGAAGATAAGCATACTCAATTTCAAGTGGTTTATCCCTTTGCTGCAAGATAATGCACATTTTTAAATATTGCTACTGTCTTGTTTGTTTTTACATATTTTAAATTAGCAGTACCTCAAATTTTCTCTTTTGATAGTGAATATATGATTTATATAGCTCAGAAGCCTATGTTTTCAAGTGTGCTATATTATAAACTACCTTGCATAAGTATCTCTCCCTCCATGGATGTACCTAAAATTAGCAGTGTAACAACCTGGAATTAAAATGGATTTGATTGGAATTTGTAGCATTTCAAATTTAGATAAACCTACAACTGTAAAAGGTGCAAAATATTTATAAAAGCAAAAAATAAACAGATATTTGTTGCTTGCAGAAGTATTCACTGTGAAACTCCTAAATAAGCTCCCGTGCAAATTTACAGAAAACCTATCTTGAGTAACATATTGCTTCATCCAAAGAGTTGCAACCTAGGATGGGTTTCAAACTCGGAAGAAGAGGTCCGGCACCCACAAATCCTCAGCAAAATTTCCCATATAATGCTGTGGCAACAGGTAGGGAAGAAAGGGAGGTCTTTGGGTTCTTCCATCTCAAAACACAAATCCTACACAGTTTTAAGGGTTAATTATTAGAACTGAAGGATGAGAATGTATTCCCCCCTTTTTTGATGAATATGTTGACCTTTATGTCTCTATAGAACATAGGATAAGATAATTAGTATATCGATTAAAGATACATTAGTGATTGGCTAATGAAGAGCATATAACGTATGTCTCCAAGACCTCTCCCACATCAGTGACCAAGTGCCTTTGAGGCATGAAACGCGTATGATGCAGAGGGGCCATGGTCCTTCTTCTCTGCTTGTTTTATATTGTACCCTGGTGCATGACATATGTGCCTGACTCATGTTCTTAATTTAATAAACTTCTACTTGCATATTTTACTTGCTTGGCTCGGCTCCTAATTGAGCGTTATATGTGATTTGAACTTTTGCTGAGGATTTCTGGGTGCCAGACCTCCTCTTCAAGTTTGTGTACTAATTTGGCCTATACGGGGGCCGGTCCTTTAGCACCTGACTGCTTATCCCCTCCTATTTAGTGTGCTGTCACGGAAAAACGCCACGTTTGGAATATGGCTGAGCATCCTTCCCCGTTTGTGTATTTACGTAGGATGGGTATAACATGATTATAACGTGGTTAAAAAAGGGCAATTTATAAGATTTAAGTGCAACTGAACACAGCTGTGTATGCTAAACAAGCTGAATTCCTAGCTGAGCAGCTAAGAGAGAAAGTATACTTAAAAAAAGATAATCACAAAAGCTAAGACTGAGGTGCCATATTGGATAAGTCCACACTATTGCAAAATATGGGAAAACAACTCATAAAAATACACTTTGAGAGTGTTACTTCTGTAGCAGATTACAGTGGACAATTTACAGACTATATGCAACATCATGGTTATGCATAGTGGTGTGATGCTTTTCATTGGCAGAGACCATGAAACTGGTCATGACTAAATGACAAGATGGATGGAGCTAAATACGAGGCAATTCTAGAGGAAAACCTGTTTTACCCTGAAACACACCAGAGACCAAATATCATAGAATAGCTCTGTCAAAAGCCAATAACTCAATACAAATGAGCCTGTCTTAAAAATTGCTGTTTACCAATGGTTCCCAACCTGACAGCTTGAGCAATTCTTCCAAGAAGAAAATGAATAAATTGCAGGATCCAGAAGCGCAAAGCTGGTAGAGATGTACCCAAAAAGTCTCACGGCTGTAATTGCAGCCAAAGGTGGTTCTATCAGGTACTGGCTCTGGGGATTAATACTTATGGAACCAACAAATTCCATTTTTTTTTCATTAACTTTTTACTTGCAATAAAAAAATATTTATTTCATGTAATTGGCAAGAGTCCATGAGCTAGTGATGTATGGGATATACAATCCTACCAGGAGGGGCAAAGTTTCCCAAACCTCAAAATTCAGTTTTACATACTTTGCCTCTTATGGAGGTGGTGAAGTAAGTTTGTGCTTGATTTTCTTCTGTGATATGCGCTTGTCAGCATTTTGAAGCCCGATTCCTCTCAGAGTACAGTGAATGTCAGAGGGATGTGAAGAGAGTATCGCCTATTTATTTTATGGTTTTCCTCACAGAAAATCTTTTCAAAGGTTCTCTGTTATCGGTCGTAGAGATTCATCTCCTACCTCCCTTTTCAGATCGACAATATACTCTCATATTCCATTACCTCTACTGTTACTGTTTCAGTACTGGTTTGGCTATCTGCTATATGTGGATGGGTGTCTTTCGGTAAGTATGTTTTAATTACTTAAGACACTCTCAGCTATGGTTTGGCACTTTATGTATTTGAAGTTCTAAATATATGTATTGTACTTATATTTGCCATGAGTCAGGTTTATATGTATTTCCTTTTGCAGACTATCAGTTTCAAAATTGGGAAAATATATTTAGGAAGTTAATTTTTCTTACCTGGGGTATAGTCTTTTTTTCAAATTGACTGTTTTTTCATTTATTTTCGTGGGCAAAATTAGGCCTGCGAGGTCGCAAAATGCTGATATTTATTGCGTCATTCTTGGCGCGAGAATTTTTTTGGTGCAAAGGTACGTTCGGTGACGCAAATTCGTCATTTATGGCGTCTTAGTTGACGCCAGGTTTCCTTGCACAAGGTTGCATCTGCCATGACGCGAGTTGCGTCATTTCCGGATGTTGTTAGCGGCGAAAAATTTAATTTTACATTGTGCGTCATACTTGCCGCCAAATAAATTATTTATTTAAACCTCACTTCCTATATGTTCCTTGTCTTTTCTATGCTCAGAAGGCAATGCTGTTTACATTTTTTTCCCATTCCTGAAACTGCCATATAAGGAAATTGATCATTTTGCTTTATATCTTGTTTTTTCTCTTAAATTTAATGTATCCATCAGTACTAGTACAAGGCCTGTTGTTCCTTCAACATCTAATGTACATGATATCCCTGTGGATATAAAATATTTTATTGCTGATGCGATTCAGAAGGCTTTGTCTGCTATTCCGCCTTCTAATAAACGTAAAAGGTCTTTTAAAACTTCTCAGAGTTGATGAAATTTCAAATGACCGACAACATACTGAATTATCCTCCTCTGATGAGGATCTCTCCGATTCAGAAGATCCTACCTCAGATATTGACACTGACAAATCTTCTTATCTCTTTAAGATGGAGTATATTCGTTCCTTATTAAAAGAGGTGTTGATTACTTTGGATATTGAGGAAACTAGTCCTCTTGATACTAAAACTAGTAAACGTTTAAATTCTGTTTATAAACCTCCTGTGGTTACTTCAGAGGTTTTTCCAGTTCCTGATGCTATTTCTGATATGATTTCAAAGGAATGGAATAGGCCTGGTACTTCTTTTATTCCTTCTTCTAGGTTTAAAAAGTTGTATCCTTTGCCAGCAGTTAGATTGGAGTTTTGGGAAAAAATCCCCAAAGTTAATGGGGCTAATTTCTTTTATTTGCTAAACGTACTACTATCCCTATGGAAGATAGTACTTCCTTTAAAGACCCTTTAGATAGGAAACTTGAATCTTATCTAAGGAAACTTATTTATATTCTGCAAATTCTTAAAAATCAGTGCGCCAACAAAGTAACAAAAACAGATAAAATAATCTGGATATCTAAATATCATTTAGATCAAGTGCAGAAAAACATAGGAGACAAGTGAACTGAATGTTATAAAATATAAAGAAAAAGAAAAATAACCACAAATGGATGTGATATTGATATGCAGGAAAGTCCCAGACTGAGCCCAAAGCTCCAAAAAACTTTAAACACTTATCTAAGATCGTGTAATAATACTCCAAATCCGAACTGGATATCCAGCCCACAGCTGATACTTGGTTGTATTTGTGGTGGCATGCTGCTTCTTCAAATCGCTTGTTGGTGTCCGAAGACGAAGAACTCTGTAGATATGGATAGAACAAAGAAGGCGCCACCATAGTGCACAGTCAGTAACAAATAACACGCTGTGCGCGCAAGTAAAACTGTACTTACAGACTCCTAGACACTTGAGAAGTGTCACAAGCGCCTCCTGGACTCTTATGAGTCATCCAGCTAACTCTCACTCTCGCACTTTCTGGATATGATGTCCATGCGTAGCTGCTGCTCCCTTGAGCTGGAAAAAACAGGGTCTTCTGTTGAACCAGTGAACCGCACTGCTGTGTTCAGATACTCCGGGGAACCACAGTCAACCGTGCACCGGGGGTAAACACTGAACAGCGGATGTCAGAGCGTGTGTATAGAAAAAAAAAAGGAAAGTTCGTGGAACAAAGTCTTTAAAAAAAATAAAATGAATTTATTTGTAGCACTACACTACAAATAAAGTCATTTTATTTTTTTTAAAGACTTTGTTCCACAAACTTTTTTTTTTTTTTATATACACACGTTCTGACATCCGCTGTTCAGTGTTTACCCCCGGTGCACGGTTGACCGTGGTTCCCCAGAGTATCTGAACACAGCAGTGCGGTTCACTGGTTCAACAGAAGACCCTGTTTTTTCCAGCTCAAGGGAGCAGCAGCTATGCACGGACATCATATCCAGAAAGTGCGAGAGTGAGAGTTAGCTGGACGACTCATAAGAGTCCAGGAGGCGTTTGTGACACTTCTCAAGTGTCTAGGAGTCTGTAAGTACAGTTTTACTTGCGCGCACGGCGTGTTATTTGTTACTGACTGTGCACTATGGTGGCGCCTTCTTTGTTTGTTCTATCCATTATTTATATTCTGGCTATCTTCTAAGGGCTGCTATTTCTATGGCTGATGTTGCAGCTGCATCAACTTTTTGGTTGGAAAGCTTAGCACAACAGGAAACAGACCCTGATTTGTCTAGCATTGTTCTCTTGCTTCAACATGCTAATCATTTTATCTGTGATGACATTTTTGATATCATCAAAATTGATGTTAGATCTATGTCTTTAGCTATTTTAGCTAGAAGAGCTTTGTGGCTCAAATATTGGAATGCTGACATGGTATCTAAATCTAGATTACTCTCTCTTTCTTTCCAAGGTAACAATTTGTTTGGTTCTCAGTTGGATTCGATTATTTAAACTGTCACTGGGGGAAGGGAGTTTTTTACCTCAGGATAAGAGATCTAAGGGTAAATCTAAAGCTTCTAATCGTTTTGTTCTTTTCAACAAAATAAGGAAACGAAAGCCAATCCTTCCCCCAAACAAAACATTTGGGCAGATTCTGTCCAAAATCAATTGATTCAGAGTATTGTTTCTCAAGGGTATCATATAGGATTCAGAGTAAGACCTCCTGTGAGATTTTTTCTCTCACGCGTCCCAGTAAATCCAGTGAAGGCTCAGGCTTTTCTGAAGTGTGTTTCAGATCTAGAGCTTTCAGGGGTAATCATACCAGTTCCGTTCCAGGAACAGGGTCTGGGGTTTTATTCATATCTGTTCATTGTCCCAAAGAAAGAAAATTCATTCAGGCCAGTTCTGGATCTGAAAGTTTTGAATCGTTTTGTAAAAAAAGATGGTGACTGTAAGGACTATTCTGCCTTTTGTTCAGCAAGGGCATTATATATCCACAATAGACTTACAGAATACATATCTTCATATTCCGATTCATACAGACCACTATCGGTTTCTGAGATTCTCTTTTCCAGACAAGCATTACCAATTTGTCACTCTTCCATTTGGCCTTGCGACAGCTCCAAGGATTTTTACAAAGGTTCTCGGTGCCCTACTCTCTGTAATCAGAGAACAGGGTATTGCAGTGTTTTCTTATTTGGACGATATCTCACACGAATCAACTTGTGTTGTTTCTTCAAAGACATGGTTGGAGGATCAATTTACCAAAGAGTTCCTTGATTCCTCAGACAAGGGTCACCTTTTTAGGTTTCCAGATAGAGACAGTCATGGACACTAGTATCTATGTGCATGGAAGTTTTAGGTCTAATGACTGCAGCATCGAAACGTGATCCCCTTTGCTCGTTTTCATATGAGACCTCTCTCAATTAATGGTGCAGGGATTTTACAAAGATCACAATTAATATCCTTAAATCCCAATGTTCGACTCTCTCTGACTTGGTGGTTAGATCACCATTGTATAGTTCAAGGGGCCTCTTATGTTCGTCCAACCTGGACTGTGATCACAACAGATGCAAGTCTTTCAGGTTGGGGAGCTGTCTGGGGATCTCCGACAGCACAAAGAGTTTGGAAATCTCAAGAGGGGAGATTACCAATCAATATTTTAGAACTCCGTGCTATTTTCAGGGCTCTTCAGGTTTGGCCTTTGCTGAAGAGAGAACCGTTAATTTGTTTTCAGACAGACAATATCACAACTGTGGCATATGTCAATCATCAGGGTGGGACTCACAGTCCCCTAGCTATGAAAGAAGTATCTTGGATACTTTCTTGGGCGGAATTCAGCTTTTGTCTAATTTCTGCGGTACATATCCCAGGTGTAGACAGTTGGGAAGCAGATTATCTCAGCCGTCAGAGTGTTCGATCCAGATGTGTTTTTTCAGATTGTTCAGATGTGGGGTCTTCCAGAAATAGATCTAATGGCTTCACATCTAAACAAGAAACTTCCCAGGTACCTGTCCAGGTCCAGGGATCCTCAGGCGGAGTCGGTGGATGCGTTAGCAGTTCCTTGGTTTTACCAACCTGCTTATATTTTCCCGCCTCTAGCTCTTCTTCCAAGAGTGATCTCCAAGATCATCATGGAACGATCGTTTGTGTTTCTGGTAGCACCAGCATGGCCTCACAGGTTTTGGTATGCGGATCTTGTCCGGATGTCCAGTTGCCAACCCTGGCCACTTGCTTTAAGACCAGATCTTTCTGTCTCAAGGACCGTTTTTCCATCAGGATCTCAAATCATTAAATTTTAAGGTATGAAAAAAAAAATTGAACGCCTAGTGCTTAGTCATAGAGGTTTCTCTGACACAGTGATTGATACTTTGTTACAGGCTCGTAAATCTGTCTCTAGGAAGATTTATTATCGAGTATGGAAGACACATTTTATGGTGTACTTCTCATAAATTTTCCTGGCATTCTTTTAGAATTCCTAGAATTTTACAATTTCTCCAGGATGGTTTGGATAAAGGTTTGTCTGTAAGTTCCTTAAAGGGACAAATCTCTGCTCTTTCTGTTTTGTTTCAAAGAAAGATTGCTAAGCTTTCTGATATTCACTGTTTTGTACAGGCTTTGGTCCGTATCAAGCCTGTCAATCAATTTCTCCTCCTTGGAGTCTTAATTTGGTTTTGAAGGCTTTACAGGCTCCTCCTTTAGAGCCTATGCATTCCTTAGATATTAAACTACTTTCTTAGAAAGTGCTGTTCCTTTTGGCCATCTCTTCTGCTAGAAGAGTTTCCGAATTATCTGCTCTCTTTCTTGTGAGTCTCCTTTTCTGATTTTCCATCAGGATAAGGCAGTTTTGCGGACTTCATTTAAATTTCGACCTAAGGTTGTGAATTCTAACAACATTAATAGGGAAATTGTTGTCCCCTCTTTGTGTCCTAATCCTAAGAATTCTTTGGAGAGATCCTTACATTCTCTGGATGTTGTAAGAGCTTTGAAATATTATTTTGAAGCTACTAAAGATTTCAGGAAGACTTCTAGTCTATTTGTTGTCTTTTCTGGTTCTAGGAAAGGTCAGAAAGCTTCTGTCATTTCCTTGGCATCCTGGTTAAAGATTTTGATTCATCAGGCTTATTTGGAGTCGAGTCAAGCCCCGCCTCAGAGAATTACAGCTCATTCTACTAGATCAGTCTCCACTTTGTGGGCTTTTAAGAATGAAGCTTCAATTGATCAGATTTGCAAAGCAGCAACTTGGTCTTCTTTGCATACATTTACTAAATTCTACCGTTTTGATGTATTTGCTTCTTTGGAAGCAGTTTTTGGTAGAAAAGTTCTTCAGGCAGCTGTTTCAGTTTGATTCCTTTGCTTATTTTTTTCTTTTTTTACTTTGCATTTATGAGAAAAACTTATTTCTTTTAGGTGTGGATTTAATTTTTTCAGTGGAAAATGGCTGTTTTTATTTTTATCCCTCCCTCTCTAGTGACTATTCTGTGGAGTTCCAAATCTTGGGTATTGCTATCCCGTACGTCACTAGCTCATGGACTCTTGCCAATTACATGAAAGAAAACATAATTTATGTAAGAACTTACCTGATAAATTAATTTCTTTCATATTGGCAAGGGTCCATGAGACCCACCCTTTTTATGGTGGTTATGATTTTTTGTATAAAGTACAATTATTTCCAGTTCCTTTTTTTGATGCTTTTTACTCCTTTTTCTATCACCCCACTACTTGGCTATTCGTTAAACTGAATTGTGGGTGGGGTGAGGGGGTGTATTTATAGGCATTTTGAGGTTTGGGAAAGTTTGCTCCTCCTGGTAGGATTGTATATCCCATATGTCAATAGCTCATGGACTCTTGCCAATATGAAAGAAATGAATTTATCAAGTAAGTTCTTACATAAATTATGTTATTTGAATCCTTTAGAGTGTTAGGTATGTTGTGTAAATCAAATGCACAAATCCCAATAAAATCCATTTTAATTCTAGGTTGTAACATTACAAAATGTAGAAACGTCAAAGGGGTGAATACTTTTGCAAGGCACATTTTAAGATGGTTTCTGAAAATTACTACATTGACTTTTCTTAGGGTCAGAAGAAAGGGGTCAGATGAAGTTACAATGTTGATAAATGTGTACCTGCAGTGATGTAATATGGCTTTGTTAAAGAGGCAGTCTAAACCAGAATTTTTATTGTTAAAAGGATAGAAAATCCCTCTATTACCCATTCCCCAGTTTTACATAACCAACACAGTACTTTTTACCTCTGTGATTACCTTGTATCTCAGCCTCTGCAGACTGACCCCTTATTTCTGTTCTTTTGACAGATTTGCATTTTAGCCAATCAGTTCTGACTCCTAGGTAATTCCACAGGCATGAGCACAATGTTATCTATATGACAAACGTTAACCAACGCCCTCAAGTTTTGAAAAAAATAAAAAATGCATTCAGCTAAGAGGCGGCTTTCAAAGGCTATGGAATTATCATATGAGCCTACCTAGGTTTAGCTTTCAACTAAGAATACCAGGGGAACAAAGCAAAATGGATGATAAATTTAAATTGGAAAATTGTTTAAAATTACATGCCCTATCTGAATCATGAAAGTTAATTTTTTACTAGACTGTCCCTTTAATCTGACACAAGGAAAATGATAAAGCTGATGAAGACAATGCCTTAATAGTAAATAATCAATGGCCTGGAGTAATTCAACAAACATATATGAAAATATAACTGTAATGTCTAGTACATATAATCAATTAACTGTAGTGTCCAGTATGTATAACTAATTAAGGATTGCATTGCATATGGTATGGCATACAAAATAACAATTTAAAAACATATACACCTAGATTACGAGTTTTGTCGGTAAAGCCGTGCGGGGCTAACGCTCAGTTTCAGCTCACCGCTCACCTACAAACAACGCTGGTATTACAGGTTTTTTTCAACCCGGCGTTAGCCCCTAAAAAGTGAGCGAAGAGCAAAATTTTGCTCCACATCTCACTTCAATACCAGCGCTGCTTACGGTAACGGTGAGCTGGCTAAACGTGCTTGTGCACGATTTCCCCATAGGAAACAATGGGGCAGAATCGGCTGGAAAAAAACACCTGCAAAAAAGCAGCGTTCAGCTCTTTTAGTACTTTAGTTTATTTAATTAAATTGTAGTTAATTGTAGTTAATTTAGGAAATTATTTTAATGATAGTGTAGTGTTAGGTGTAATTGTAATTTAGGTTAGGTTTTATTTTACAGGTAAATTTGTTTTTATTTTAACTAGGAAGTTATTAAATAGTTAATAACTATTTAATAACTATTCTACCTAGTTAAAATAAATACAAAGTTGCCTGTAAAATAAAAATAAATTCTAAGCTAGCTACAATGTAATTATTAGTTATATTGTAGCTAGCTTATGGTTTATTTTATAGGTAAGTATTTAGTTTTAAATGGGAAAAATGTATTTAATAGTAGTTATTTTATTTAGATTTATTTAAATTATATTTAAGTTAGGGGGGGTGTTAGGGTTAGACTTAGGTTTAGGGGTTAATACATTTAATATAGTGGCGGCAACGTTGTGGGCGGCAGATTAGGGGTTAATAAATGTAGGTAGGTGTTGGCGATGTTAGGGACGGCAGATTAGGGGTTAAAAAAAATTTAACTAGTGTTTGCGAGGCGGGAGTGCAGCGGTTTAGGGGTTAATATATTTTTTGAAGTGGCGGCGATGTCCGGTCGGCAGATTAGGGGTTAAAAACTTTAGTTAACTGTTTGCGATGTGGGGGGGGGGGGGGTGCCTCGGTTTAGGGGTTAATAGGTAGTTTATGGGTGTTAGTGTATCAAGCACAGTAATCCCACGGTTATTGAACCAGGTCTTGGTGCTTTTGGCAGTGTGGGCAGGTGCCAAGTCCTGCTGGAAAATTAAGTCAGCATCCCCATAGAGCTCGTCTGCGGAAGGAAGCATGAAGTGCTCCAAAATCTCCTGGTAAACAGCTGCGTTGACCCTGGACTTAGTGAAGCACAGTGGACCAACACCAGCAGATGACATGGCTCCCCAAATCAACACAGACTGTGGAAACTTCACACTGGACTTCAAGCATCTTGCAGTGTCTGCCTCTCCATTCTTCCTCCATACTCTGGGTCCTTCGTTTCCAAATGAGATGCAAAATTTGCTCTCATCAGAAAAGAGGACTTTGGACCACTGAGCAACAGATAAGGTCTGTTTTTCTTTAGCCCAGGTAAGACGCTTCTGACGCTGTTTGTTGTTCAGGAGTGGCTTGACAAGAGGAATACGAAATTTGAAGCCCATGTCCAGGATCCGTCTGTGTATGGTGGCTCTTGATGCACTGACTCCAGCCTCAGTCCACTCCTTGTGAAAGTCCCCAACACTTTTAAATGGCCTTTTCCTGACAATCCTCTCTAGGCTGCGGTCATCCCTGCTGCTTGTGCACCTTTTTCTTCCACACTTTTCCCTTCCACATAACTTTCTATTAATGTGCTTTGAAACAGCACTTTGGGAACATCCAACTTCTTTTGCAATTACCTTTTGAGGCTTTCCCTCCTTATGGAGTGTCTTTCCCATGATTGAGATTCCTACTGAACCAGACAGAGACCATTTAAAGGCTCAGGAACCCTTTGCATGTGTTATTGCTTAATTAGCCTAGAATATTGCACCTTTTCACAATATTCTAATTTTCTGAGATTGTGGATTTGGGGTTTTCATGAGCTGTAAGCCATAATCATCACATTTATGACTTTCACGGCTTGAACTATCCTGCTTTGCATGTAATGAGTCCATCTCATATATTAGTTTCACCTTTTAAGTTGCATTAGTGAAATAAATTAACTTTTGCACTAGTTTTTCGAGTTTCACCTGTATACATACAATATATATATATACACATACAATATATATATATATATATATATATATATACATACACATACATATATACATATACACACACACACATACATACAGTATATATATATCAAAACATTTATTTTCATCTAAGGGGGAGCAGAGTCCACGGCTTCATTTATTACTTTTTACTTTCATTACCTCCCCCACTACCCTCATCCCCCAGTCTTTCTTTGCCTTTTGTCACAGGAGAATGGCAGAGAAGTGCAGAAGATTCGGAGTAGTCTCTTATGGAGGGTAGTACTCTTCGGAATGGGACTGGAGTTTTAAGTAGTCCTGTCAGCCTCTCAGTGAGAGCCTGGGTGAAAGTTAGAGTCCGGAGATGCAGGGAGAGTCTTTCTGCGAAACCATCCCGACTCATTAACAGCTCCACAAGCAATCAGCGTTGACGAGTTTCGCTGCCTGCTTTCTGCACTCAAGTCCATGCTTCTACCTGTCACACTTGAAGGGCAGTGTTCCTGTTCCACGGTATAGATTCTGGTAAGATTGTTTTATTTTTTATACATTATAACACAGAAGACAGGGTCACAGTGTGGCGCCTTTTATCTTATGGAATCAAGGGTTAATATTCCTGGCAAGGGGATTATTGGTAAGGGGGGGGTTTATACATGATTTTGTTTATTGTGTTATTGCTGCGTTATGTGCAAGATGAGGCTCTGGCAATGGTGGAACTTTCAGGTTGACTACCGGGAGTATTTGCGCGGCCGGTTTTGGCGCGTTTTCTCCTTAGTGCAGGGTCTGTCCTGCGAGGCATCCCATGTGATCGGGTGTGACCGTCTCCACTTCCTCTGTTGATCAGCTGCGCAGGAGATGAAGCGGTTTCTGTAGTCCGGGTCATAGGAGGTGGTGAGTGACCCGGCCATTGGAGGTGCCCATTTATTAAGTTAAGCTAGTCCGTAATAAAAGCACAAGCTATGGAGGACTCTGACGTGTTAGAGGGTACTCCCTCTTTAACAAAGTCTCATTCCTGTGTTTATTGTGAGGAGGTTCCACATGCCTAGATAAAGTTGTGATATCTAAAAATAAAGGGATGTCTAGTACTACTGAGCCGTTCAACTTTGAGGTTTCCTGTCCCGTGAGGTGCGTTCCCTGCTTTCATCTCTGAGTGCACATGCAGCACCCCAGGGTCCAACCATTACTCCTACGGGAGAGATACGTTGGCCGTCAGATTTTGTGGATCAACTGCAAACGGCTGTACCAAAAGTGATCCATGCCTTACCACGTTTTGCTAAGTGCAAGCATAGGGCGTATCAGGGCAGCCTGGCCCAGGGGTTGTCTACGCCTAAGGAGATATCAGAGGGGTTATACGAGGATAAAGCCCACGCTCTTCGGAGGAGGCTCCTTCTGGGTCGGAGTCCGTGTCATCTCATCCTCTGGCAGCGGAGGAGCCAGACTAGGTTTAGGATAGAGAATTTGCGCTTTTTGCTGAAGCAAGTGTTTGCTACTCTGGAGGTTCCGGAACCAAAGCTTCCAGAGGAACCTTCGATACCTAAGCTTGATAAGGTATACAAGGACAGGGTGGTGCCTTAGACCTTCCTGGTTCCTGTTAAAATGGCTAATATTATTAAGAATGAATGGGAGCAATTAGGTTCTTCCTTTTCACCTTCTTGTTCCTTTAAGAAACTGTTACCCGTCCCGGACTCTCAGCTCGAGCTGTGGGAGACTGTCCCCAAGGTGGATGGTGCTATTTCCACGCTTGCAAAGCGGACAACTATTCCTCTCGAGGATAGCTCGTCGTTTAAAGAGCCCATGGATAAAAAGTTGGAAAACATGTTAAGGAGAATGTTTCAGCACACAGGGTTTGTTTTTCAACCGGCAGCAGCTGTAGCCATGGTTGCCGGAGCTGCGACATATTGGTGTGAATCTCTGTGTGATATGGTCGAGAGACTTCCGTCGACGAGATACAGGATAAGATTAAGGCGCTGAGGGTCGCTAACTCTTTCATTTGTGACGCCAATATGCAAATTATTCGCCTGAACGCAACAGTGTCAGGATTCTCCATTTTAGCTTGCTGGGCCCTGTGGCTAAAGTCTTGGTCTGCAGACATGACCTCTAAGTCGAGGCTGTTGTCCCTGCCTTTGCAAGGAAAGATTCTGTTCAGTCCAGGACTGGATTCGATCATATCCATGGTTACGGGAGGCAAGGGAGCTTTCCTACAGCAGGATAAGAAGGCTAAGCCTAAAGGATCTACTTTTCGGCCCTTTCGTGCAAACAAGACCCAGCGCCAGCAGCCCGCTGAGAAAGCGGATCAGTCCAAGGGAACTTGGAAGGCTGCTCAGTCTTGGAACAAGTCCAAGCAGTACAAGAAGCCAGCCGAAACAAAAATTGGCATGAAGGGGCGGCACCCGACCGGTCTCCGGACCAAGTAGGGGGCAGATTCCTCATGTCAAACCTGTCTTCAAGACCGGAAAAGAGAGAGGCCTTTCCTGAATGTGTGAGGGATCTCTCCTCTCTAAGTGTTATCATACCAGTACCCCAAGCAGAAAGGGGTCTAGGCGTACTATTCAAATCTTTTTGTGGTTCCAAAGAAGGAGGGCACGTTCCGTTCTGGACCTAAAGTGTTTAAACAAGTTTCTGGCTGTTCCATGGCAACGGTCTATTCTGCCCCTAGTTCAAGAGGGGCAGTTCATGACGACAATAGACTTGTAGACTTGAAGGATGCTTACCTTCATGTTCCAATTCAAAGAGACCACTTCAAGTTCCTAAGATTTGAGTTTCTGGACCAACACTTTCAGTTTGTGGCCCCCGAGAGTCTTCACGAAGGTTCTAGGGGAGCTACTTGCAGTGGCCAGATCCAGAGGCATTGCTGTGGCGCCCTATCTGGACGACATCCTAGTCCAGGCACCATTGTTCAGCCTCGCAGAGGATCATTCGAGGGCTCTTCTTTTCTTGCCTCAATCTTACGGTTGGACGATCAACTCAGGAAAGAGTTCCCTGGTTCCCAGCAACCGGGTGGAGTTCCTGGGCAGATTAATAGACTATGTCCATGAAAATATTTCTCACAGATCAACGACGCAGGAAGATTGCGTCCACCTGTCTTGCCCTTCAGTCCTCTTCAAGCCCCTCGGTGGCTCAGTGTATGGAGATGATCGGGCTCATGCTCTCCAGCATAAACGTCATCCCTTTCGCCACGTTCCATCTCAGACCTCTTCAATTGTGCATGTTGAGACAGTGGAACGGTGATCATTCACATCTATCACAGTGGATATCCATGGATGCCCGGACCAGGGACTCCCTCTCTTGGTGGATCTTTCCAGAGCATCTGTCCCTAGGGACATACTTTTTGAGACCGTTCTGGGAGATTGGGACCACGGACGCGAGTTGGGGAGCTGTTTGGAGTGCCAGGATGGCACAAGGAAAATGGACCCGGGAGGAGTCTCCTTCCGATAAATATTCTGGAACTTCGAGCAATCTAAAATGCTCTGAGGGCGTGGCCTCCTTTGGGGTCGTTCAGATTCATCAGATTCCAGAACAACAACATTACATTGGTGGTTTACATCAACCATCAGGGGGGTACGAGGAGCTCCCTAGAAATGAGGTGTCTCGTATCTTGGAGTGGGCGGAGTCCCACAGCTGCTCTCTTTCAGCGATCCACATCCCAGGTGTGGACAACTGGGAAGCGGACTTTCTCAGCAGGCAATCCTTGCATCCGGAGGAATGGTCTCTTCACCTCAAAGTGTTTGCAGAGATTTGTCTCAGATGGGGGAACACCGGAGATAGATCTCATGGCATCCAGATTCAATTGAAAGCTACCCCTAAACGGGTCGAGGTCAAGGGAACCCCAGGCAGAGCTAATAGATGCCTTAGCGGTGCCTTGGGGATTCAGCCTTGCTTAAATTTTTCCATTGTTACCACTTCTACCTCGTGTAGTGGCACGCATCAAACAGGAGCAAGCTTCGGCCATCCTGATTGCTCCATCATGGCCGCGAAAGACGTGGTTTGTGGACCTGGTGGGGATGTCATCCTCTCCGCCATGGAGGTTACCCTGTCGCAGGGATCTGCTGGAACAGGGTCCCTTTCAACATCAAAATCTAGATTCTCTGAGGCTGACTGCACAGAGATAGTCTTAGCCAAGAGAGGTTTTTCTGAAAAGTGTAATTGACACTCTAGTTCAGGCAAGGAAGCCAGTCACTCACAGTATCTACCATAAGGTGTGGAGGACTTACTTGTCCTGGTGTGAGGAGCATGGATATCCTTGGCACAAGGTGAAGGTATCCAGGATTCTGTCCTTTCTCCAGGAGGGGTTGGAGAAGGGTCTTGCCGCCAGTTCATTAAAGGGACAGATTTCTGAATTATCAGTCTTGTTGCACAGGAGACTAGCTGAGCTTCCTGACATTCAATCTTTTGTTCAGGCTCTGTCTAGAATCAGGCCTGTATTTAGGCAATCTGCTCCCCTATGGAGCTTAAACTTAGTCCTTAAGGTATTGCAGAGGGTTCCGTTTGAACCTATGCATTGCATTGAAATTAAAATTCTGTCCTGGAAGGTTCTCTTCCTGTTGGCTATTGCATCGGCACACAGAACATCTGAGCTAGCTGCCTTGCAATTCGAGCCTCCTTATCTGGTTTTTCATGCGGATAAGGCTGTTTTTCACACCAGTTTGGGGATTCTTCCCAAGGTGGTGTCTAACCATAACATCAATCAGGAAATAATTGTTCCTTCTTTGTGTCCTAACCCTTCTTCTTCTAACGAGAGGTTGCTTCATAATCTGGATGTGGTTCGTGCCTTAAAGTTCTACCTTCAGGCTACAAAGGATATAAGACAGTCTACATCTCTTTTTGCGATGTATTCCAGGAAGTGCAAGGGACAGATGGCCTCTTCTACTTCTTTGTCTTTTTGGTTGAGGATTTTGAATCGCTTGGCCTATGAGACAGAGGGACATAAGACTCCTCAGAGGATCACGGCTCATTCAACTAGAGCTGTGGCTTCGTATTGGGCCTTCAAAAATGAGGCCTCTATTGAGCAGATTTGTAAGGCGGCTACCTGGTCCTCCTTACACACTTTTACAAATTTGACGTTTTTGCTTCTGCGGAAGCTGCTTTTGAGAGAAAGGTTTTACAGGCTGTGGTGCCCTCAGATTATGGTCTGCCTTTTTACCCTCCCGGTTTCATTCAGTGTCCTCTAAAGCTTGGGTATATGTTTCCCAAAAGTAATGAATGAAACCATGGACTCACCTCCCCTTTACATGGAAAACATAAAACTCCGGTGGACGGACCTAAATTTAGTTTATCTTCTGGCACCGTATATATACCCGGATATTTCTCCTACTGTTCCTTGTTCCCTCGGCAGAATGACTGGGGGATGAGGGGAGTGGGGGAGGTATTTAGGCCTTTGGCTGGGGTGTCTTTGCCTCCTCCTGGTGGCCAGGTCATTCAGGCTCGCCAGAAACAGTAGTTATGAAGCAGCAGCCTAAAGCCTGCTCTGACGCTGCGGACATCAACCCGCCCGATCCAACACGATCAGGCTGATTGACACCCCCTGCTAGCGGGCGATTGGCCACGAATCTGCAGGGGACGGCATTGCACAAGCAGTTCACAAGAGCTGCTTGCGCAATAACAAATGCTGACACCGTATGCTGTCGGCATTTATCGATGTGCAGCAGACATGATACACTACATCGTATCATGTCCGCTCGCACTTTCTTAAATCGGTCCCCATATCTTAAAGCGGTGATCTCAATGCGTGCATGCGTACTTTAAACTGTCAGTAGCTAAATCCGACAGTGTGTTTTCTAATTATGTTACCAAGGGCTGTTCCATGCTCATTTACAAAAAGGGTCTATTGACATTAAAACGTTTGTTTGCACCCGTACATTTGCACATAGCACTGTATCCCGATAGTACCTATACCAATAGATATAACTCATAGGACTGTATAATAAGTCTAAATAGGGCCTTGGAAAGGCTTAAAATTTCATAAGAAGAATATAAGGGAACAGCACATATTTGCCAAATGAAGGTACTTGCTGTTTTATTTTAATAATGTAAAACTATAAATTGCATCAGGATAAATTTAGAGTTTTAAGTCCCTTTCACATAGAAAAAATACAAAGTACAATACAATTTGTATAACATACAAGAAAAATGGAAAATACAAAGCTTAAAAGTCATAAAACTTAAAGGGACACTAAAGTCAAAATTAAACTTTCACGATTTAGATAGAGCATGCAATTTTAAGCAACTTTCTAATTTACTCCTATTATAAATTTTCCTTCGTTCTCTTGGTATCTTTATTTGAATAAAAGCTTAGGAGCCGGCCCATTTTTGGTTCAGCACCTGGGTAGCGCTTGCTGATTGGTGGCTACAGTTAGATACCAATCAGAAAGCGCTACCTAGGTGCTGAATAAAAAATGGGCTGGCTCTTATGCTTACATTCTTGCTTTTTCAAATAACGATACCAAGAGAACAAAGAAAATTTGATAATAGAAGTAAATTAAGTTGCTTAAAATTGCATGCTCTATCTGAATCATGAAAGTTTAATTTTGCCTATACTATCACTTTAAAGGACAAACCTGAAGTCTAAAATACAAAAAGTAAATACAACAAACTACAATATTGAGAATGTGTTTGTTTTTAAGGGCCCGATGAATAAAACCTTGCGGCCACAAAGAGAAATCACCTAAAATCTTTGGGATTTTTTTTAACCGTATATGTAATGTAAGGGTCTCTGCTTCACATCCAGAACCATTTGTAGTGAGATAAACAGTTCTCAAACTACAATTTACATTTGAAAAATTGTTTGAGAGACCTCGCCATACTGACGAGACTTCTTAGAACATCTCGCAGGAGTGGAGAATTTTAGCTCATGAGCCCCTAAGTCACATCCAAAAATGCAGGGAACCCCCTTACTGAGATATAGCAAAATTTGTATTAGTATAATCTCGTGAAAGATCTTGTAGTGCTGGAGAATCCATTTTGATAATTTCATCTGAGCAGAAACCTTTAAAGAATTGAGTCCTAATATCCCTCTGCCCTAAATCTTTCAATTGGAAGAAGATACATGTGTAGTTTAATACATAATAAAATAAAAAGTAAGTTTAAAGGGACATAATACTCATATGCTAAATCACTTGAAATGCAGGATAACTGTAAAAAGCTGACAGGAAAATATCAACTGAGCATCTCTATGTAAAAAAGGAAGATATTTTACCTCACAATTTCCTCAGCACACCAGAGCAAGTTTTGTATAAAAAGGTTAGACTTCAGCTGCAGGTGAAAAAAATAATTTAAAAAAAAATGAAGAAATGAACAGCAGCCAATCAGCATCAACAGTGCTGAGGTCATGAACTATTTTACTGTGATCTCATGAGATTTGACTTAACTCTCATGAAAGTTCATAGTAAACTTCCTTAAACTGAATAGGGAAATAAGATGAGTGTGTATGAGGCTCACTCTGTTGCCTGCTTAAAGTCCTTAACAATGGGGTGTGAATACTTAGGACATTTTAAGGTAAAATATCGTTCTTTTTTAAATAGAGATGTTCAGGTGATATTTTCTAGTCCGCTTTTTGTAGCTACACTGCATCACTTTCAAGTGTTTCAACATTTGGGTATCATGGCCCTTTAAGTCACTTTAAACTTTGTATATTTTCTACACAGTATTGGGTAAATGGTAATTTGATTGCATTGACTGCATAACTCATGAAAACGGTAACATTTCCTAGAATTGCCAATATATATCATAGCATCTCTATCCGCTCTCCAAACACTGCTGTGTCAATGGAGTTCGCATTAAATGTTACGTGATTAATAACATTTCTATCCCTGCTTGGGGACGCTACAGGCCCCAGTTAAATTAATCAAACTCTTCTCTCTAAACTCACGTGTATACTCTGGCCAAGCACAGGTTTATTTTTAGACAATAATATACTATGCGTAAGAACACGCCAAAGTAAGATCTCAGAAATAATAATGAGATAATAATACAGCTCTTATTATACAAAAATATTTTATGCAATTTTTGATTACTAATTCAGCTGTTGGTGTACACAGAAAAAAAAATGGGATCTATTCTCTGCAGACACTAACACATCAGGCAGCTCCAGACAAATCATTCTTAACCAGGGTGCCTGGGGCCAAGAGCACATTGATATTTATGCCTTAAAGGGTTAAAAAGAATTACGGTCCAGGATGATATATAGGCTGTTGTTTCCAAACATGTGGTTTATGTACCAGCTTTGGATAAGGGGTATTCAGTGTCACATCCTTTCCTTTACTTGCCAGATACTGCTAAAAAAATTCACTCTATCACAAAAATCAGTGTTCCTCAGTTCTTCCCTCAAGTGCCCCGAACAGACCAGATTGTATTTCGCTGCCTGGCTGGTCAGTCGCTCACTCACTGTGACTGACTCATCTGTCCTTAGAATCTGACCTGTTAGTGAGAATTGAGACCTGAGATTTAGAAATGCTGATGTAACGTTTGTCATAAAGAAAGATGCCAGGTAAAGTGTATATCGCTGTGAAAAGGTGTCAAGGAGGCATGTGCCAGATATAGGACTTAAGCTGAAATATTACAAGGAACTGTGCCATGATTAAAGGTTAAGTGTTTTATACTCGAGTGCCACATTAAAATGAACCTGGCAAGCTGTGTATGTGATGAAATTAGATGCAGAATTGCAGCAACATGAATATCACTTCCTTCATCATACGTTTTTCTTCTAACTTTAAGTGACATTATTTTAAAGAACTATATGTGTGCTTGGTGTTTGTTTCTCTACAAGTTGCTTTCTTTGGAAATATTGGCTCAACAAATAAAAAAATATATCTGATACTGATTTTTCACATTCTGGGGTAGGCACGTTTGGCTATTTTTATTTAACCTAAATATTATTTGCTGCAGTTGGGGGTACATAGAGCAAAATGTATACCGTAGGGTACCACTACAAAAAGGATGAGAAACACAGGTACGGGCATACCTCATTTTATTGTTCTTCGCTTTATTGCGCTTCGCAGATATTGCTCTTTTTACAAATTGAAGGTTTGTGCAACCCTGTGTCAAGCAAGTCTATCGGTGCCGTTTTCCCATCATATATACACATATAAACACATAAATACACATGTACACACATATATAGACACCTATAGACACAGATGACGTTTAGCATTTTTTTTTAGCAACAAACAATTTTTTAAAGGTATGTTTGTTTTTTTTTAGACATAATTCTATTGCACACTAAATAGACGACAGTATAGTGTAAATATAACTTTTATATGCACTGGGAAACATTAACATTAGTGCGACTCATTTTATTGCAGTTGTCTGGAACCGAACCAGCAATATCTCCGAGGTACGCCTGTATATACTACTGTGGAAAAATGGTTTAAAAAGATTAAAATGTTATTGGTCAATATTAAAAGAACATGTAATGTAAATGTAATCATTTTCTTTTATTAATATTTTAACTGACTTCTGAATTGCTTCAATATCGATCATTTGATTTACATCAAAGTAGCAAGATGGAAGATCCCCTGACGTCATTGTAATATTAATTGTTGTTTCTGTAGTACATACATTTCAGTGCATACCTGTTTTCATTAGATTTTTTATTTTAAAGGGACATTGTACACTAGATTTTTCTTTGCATAAATGTTTTGTAGAAGATACATTTATATAGCCCATCTGGGAGTGTTTTTATAACAATGTATAGTTTTGCTTATTTTTTTTAATAACATTGTGCTGATTTTCAGACTCCCAACCAAGCCCCAAAGTATTAGATGTACACTAATGTCTACAGACTCCTGCTTGCTCCTGTTTGTGTAATGGGTCTTTTCATATGCAGGGGAGGGTCTGCTCTTCCTGCTTTGTCTGTCCCTTTCAATGGGTGTCCCAGCCTAACCTCGCCAACAGTGCTAAACTAGGAGCTTCTAAGTAAGTTTTTAAAAGGTTTTAAACTGGATTGTTAGATCAGTATCTAAAGTCAACATTATAACTTTTACAATTTAGATAGAGCATGTAATTTTAACTTTAAGATTTACTTCTGTTATCAAAGTTGCTTTGTTCTCTTAGGCTGTGTCTATATCACTCAATAGGCTCCATGTACAAAGCAGCGAAAGCTGCTCCGGAGCCCTTGCAGGGCAGGTTTGTTTCCCGTAATGTAAGAAGCAGCGGCCATTAGACCGCAGCTTCTTAGAATATACCCCACCTCTGAGGCACCGTGGGGAAATCACAGAGAGCTCGCTCTCGGTGACTGACAGTCCCTTCTCTCACGCGATCGGTCACACAAGAGAAGAGGCGGGCTTTACACGCTCACTTGAGCGTGCAATGATACATATGGGCAGCAGATCCTGTTTGTCCGCTGCATGTATGTAGCGAAGGCGAGCGGACAATTTCTCGAGTTGAGAAGCTTGTCCGCTCTCTGCTTAGTACATGGGGCCTAAGGCAGCATTGTTTGCAACCTCATATAACATTGCTACAAACATTGTTGGGAAAACGTATGCCATAGAGTGATAAAGACACAAACACGCTCCAGAGGTCCTCAATTCACTCTTCAACAAAGGATACTAAGAAAACCAATTTGCTAGTAGAAATGAATTGAAAAGTTTTACAAAATTGAATGTTCCATTTCAACTTTACTGCCCCTTAAATTAAAAAAACACAATATTTGTGATCAGAGGGATAAAATTATAAACCACTGGAACTCACCGTGAGTCTCTAAGTCCTGTACCAGAGCATGAGTATCAAAAGTCAGTTTCCTCTGCTCCAAAGGTGTTATGTCTACTCTTCTGACATCGTAAGATGAGGCAGCCACAGAGGTCTCAAAACCTGGCAAAATAAATGACAAGTCACAAAGTGATTCATGCATCAATGCTGGATAGCACAAGCTATATCATATACATACCATATAGAAGGGTCTGTTTATTTCTTTATAACTGATTAGCACAGGAAACCTACTTTTCTTTGGTGTGTGTGTGTGTATATATATATATATTTATATCACACACACACATACATATATATATATATATATATAATTTGCGGACAAATTCTACCAAAAACCATTAAAATAATTGCCTTATCATTTAGGCACTTTAATACGTGATATAACTGGCTGCAATGGAAAGTACCTAACTATATATACACACACACAGTTCTAAAAGAACTGCATCATGCAATTTCCTTAGGGATCAGGATAAAATGCATATCAGCATAGGAATTTTTCGGCAATGCACGTTTACTATACTTTAATTGCGTCATGCCAGTTCTGAACGGCACACAGCCAGTGATTCATGGCTAGATGGATATAATGCACTGCAGCTCCTAAGAGGGAGTTTAACTAGTTAAAAATTGTATCATTATACTAATGCTTGAATGCATAACAGCATGTATTACTACACTAATATGTCCTTTTATTTACTTCAGCTTCTAGAATATTAACATAAAATTATATTATATTATATTAATATATATATATATATATATATATATATATATATATATATATATATTTATTATTATTTTTCCAGGATCTAAGGCCATAGGAAATTGGGGACAGTTTACCCTAAATTTGTATCCCCTTTAATTTGTTCACAATGATCCATAGTGTATTAACCGGTTTACAAATATTTTGCTTGTATTATCCCTACCAACACTGAAAGTTTCTATATTGGTATTGGCTATAGAGAAGCTTTTTAAACATAGCCAGCAGAACAAATTACACTCCCAGTGGGGGTTGGGAGAGATACAATGTTAATTTTCAATTGTTCAAAGTATTGGACTTTGGTAAACAGATACTATAAAGAAGCATGTGTGTGTACAGAAAGTGATAAAATAAGGAGATCTGATTTCCCTGCAAAAACAACTTATGTTAATGGATTGTAGCTTCAAAGAACAAAACCAGCAATTTCATATACAAAAATAAATCTAAATAAATCTAAATTTCTCATACATTTTATACTCTGCAGCTGGTATAACAAGTCATTGGAAACAGGTTAAAGTGAAGGTCAATTTACTAATATTGGCCCACGGCATTGCATAGACATTTAAAAATTAAAGGGACACTTTACCCAAATATTTTCAATTGTAATTCAGAAAGAGCATGCAATTTTAAGCAACTTTCTAATTTACTCCTATTATCAATTTTTCTTAGTTCTCTTGCTATCATTATTTGAAAAAGAAGGCATCTAAGCTTTTTTTTGGTTTCAGTACTCTGGACAGCACTTTTTTATTGGTGGATGAATTTATCCACCAATCAGCAAGGACAACCCAGGTTGTTCACCAAAAATGGTCCGGCATCTAAACTTACATTCTTGCATTTCAAATAAAGATACCAAGAGAAAGAGGAAAATTTGATAATAGGAGTAAATTAGAAAGTTGCTTAAAATTTCATGCTCAATCTGAACCACAAAAGAAAATTTTTGGGTACAGTGTCCCTTTAAGAAGGGTTTAATTCATGAAAAGATTTAAATTTCTATATATTGAAGAATTGTTACCCATTTACCGCTGCGACGATAAGCGCAGCGCTCCCGTTCGCCATTTTGTCAAATTGATTGACAGATGACGATTCGTAAAAAAAACAATCCTCGTTTTCAACAAGGATTCGTTATTTTACAAATCGTCATCTGTCGATCACAAATCGTCATCTGTCGGGAGAGCTGCGCTTATCGTCGCAGCGGTAAATAGGTAAAAATTCTTCAATATATATAAATTTAAAACTTTTCATGAATTAAACCCTTCTTAATTTTTAAATGTCTATGCAATGCCGTGGGGCAATATTAGTGACTTCACCTGCACTTTAAGGAAAAAGTAATTTTACAGTATACTGTCCCTTTAATACTAGTATTGGGCTCACACATTATACAAAGTACCACTGTATGCTAGACTAAGATGTAAGAAGAAACTAATGCGAAACTCCAGCTGATCAAATTATCTGGTAATCAGCTGTTAACATTAACCTCACAAAAGCTTGATGAGATAATACTTATTTAAAAAATCTTAGGGCCACATATCTGAATTGTAATTACACTTAACAAATCAAACTGTATTATAAAATATATATATATTATTTTTTTTTAAGGGACATATGAAAGAGTAACATTTAAACATGTTAAATAATTTATTTTTAAATAAAGAAAAAAAGCTGTTTAAATGTATATTATTTCAAATGTATTGGTGATGATGAGGAATATAGCTCTGCTAGCCTGACAAGAACAGATTGGTTTATTTAGGTCAGGAACATACATTAAATTAATATATAAAAATAGAAAAGGCATTTTTGAATGCAACAAAAACTAAATTGATTACAATGGGTGCACACAACTAGGCCTTATAGGTAACACGGCCATTAGCAGAAACTTTTTAATAAAAAGTAGAATTATGATTTCTGAGGAGCCTGAAGAATGCATTTGTGATAAGTGAAATGATAATTATCAGACACTGAAGAACTGGGGTATTTTTTCTAAAAGCTTTTTTCAAAAATGTTTTGAACTCACAATTTGCAGTAACCAAAATATATAATAGAACATCTGCTTATTAATTGTGTTTTTTTAAATACCATGCACTCTAGTACCATAGAAAGTGTGATGACTTTATACTTTCTAATGAGCACTGGAAAATTATATAGTAAAGACCGTAATATACAGCCCTACACAAGCTTGTGACAAGGGGTGTTGCTGTCAGTCAGTATGATTGACGTATTTTATGGAAACTACAGTTAATTTGCAATAGGCAAAATGTGAATGATCAATAAGTGGACAATAAAAAGTAATCGCTGGTTGTGTTGTGCTGATAATGGGTCTGTGCATGAACTGATTTCTATTAGAAGCTATGTGATGAACATAATAACTGCATCAGACTGATGCAGCAGAGTCAGGTTAGTGAGGGTTAACTTTCCTTTTCCTTACCTCTCCTCCATGCCTTATAAGCTGTATGTGCTCTGCTGTCCCGTAAACACAACTGTCTACACACCCAGCTGCCCCTCATGCTGTTTCTGTAATAACAACAACTACAGCAAAAGTTGTCATTCACTCTTTACTTCCGCGTATCTCACTTCCTTTCTGGTGCATGTTGGGAAATGCAGTTTTTTTGCATTTGCAATAAAAGTTAGTGGAGTAGTAGTAGTTAGTTTACAGTGTATAGTCACTTGCATGATACTTTTCTTAGCACAAGCAGCTGAATTAAACAGTTGTATCTTACCTAACCTGACAACTTTGGAAATACTATACAATCGTTTGCATATTTAGTTTTATTATTTTACATAAATAAATGTATTTATTTTAGGTGCAAATACCCATTTTAGTCTATTTCCATTTTTTAAAGTTCTTCCCTATCCATGCTAGGAGCAAACAGAGAAAAATATATTACATTAACTTTTCTTAATAACCTCATGCAACATTTTAAAGAGACAGCAACCACCTTGTTATTAGGGGATTTTATTAAAGACTAGTCCTAAAGCTAGGGTTGCCACCTTTTGCCCAGAAAATTCCTGGACATTTTTGAAGTGGGCGTGGAGAGGGTGTGTCTCAGGGTGTGTCTCAGGGCACGGCCTCCAATTCATTATGAAATCAATATATATATATAAATAATATATTATATATATAATATATTATATATATAATATATTATATATATATATATATATATAATATAATATATTATACTGTATATATAATATATTTTATATATATATATATATACTATAATATATAAATATATATAATATATAATATATAAATATATATATATATAATATATATATAAATATATATATATATATTATATATATATATATATATATATATATATATATATATATATATATATATATATATATATATTATATATACTTCCACTTCTTTTATAAAACTACATTATACATTTAAATTGTGTCCTTGAAATTCACAATTACTAATTTTACATAGCAGATTCTGGTTTTGCACTTCACCTTATGCAGGTGCATTTTCTTCAGCCCATCCTATTCCTTCCTGCCTCCTGCAGCCATCCAGCCAGCCTCACAGACAGGAGACATGGGGCTCTACATAGTCTGCTGCCGAACTAGAGAAACTTATGGTCGGGCGCGCGCGCGCGCAATATCCTGCCTCTCTCTGCCGCAGGATGTGACGAGTTGACTCCCCTCCTCAACCCTCTTCCCCCCTCCCTCTGTCTCTCCTGCACTCCACCACGGCTCCACCTACCCGTTTTTTTGTAACCCCGGGCTAAGCGCTCCTCTGGGCAGCTTAATTTTTGAAAAGTCTGTGCTCACTGCTGCTTGCTGCGCCAGGGGAGCACATAGCCCGGGGCATTTGAGGCTAGTTCCGAGACACGGGACAAAGAGCCTCAGACCGGGACTGTCCCGGTGAAACCGGGGCGGGTGGCAAACCTACCTAAAGCCCGTGTACACGGGCCATTTTTGCAGTACAGCGGTCCCACCCCTTGCTCTCTCTCCCCCCTCTCTTTTACTCTCTCTCTCCCCCCTCTCTTTTACTCTCTCTCTCCCCCCTCTCTTTTACTCTCTCTCTCTCCCCCTCTCTTTTGCTCTCTCTCTCCCCCCTCTCTTTTGCTCTCTCTCTCCCTCCTCTCTTTTGCTCTCTCCCCCCTCTCTTTTGCTCTCTCCCCCCTCTCTTTTGTTCTCTCTCTCCCCCCTCTCTTTTGCGCTCTCTCTCCCCCCTCTCTTTTACTCTCTCTCTCTCCCCCTCTCTTTTGCTCCCTCTCTCCCCCCTCTGTTTTGCTCTCTCTCTCCCTCCTCTCTTTTGCTCTCTCTCTCCCCCTCTCTTTTGCTCTCTCTCTCCCCCCTCTCTTTTGCTCTCTTCCCCCTCTTTTTGCTCTCTCTCTCCCCCCTCTCTTTTGCTCTCTCTCTCCCCCCTCTCTTTTGCTCTCTCTCCCCCTCTTTTGCTGTCTCTCTCCCTCTCTTTTGCTCTCTCTCTTTCCCTCTCTTTTGCTGTCTCTCTCCCTCTCTTTTGCTCTCTCTCTTCCCCCCTCTCGTTTGCTCTCTCTCCTCTCGTTTGCTCTCTCTCTCCTCTCGTTTGCTCTCTCTCTCCTCTCTTTTGCTGTCTCTCTCCCTCTCTTTTGCTCTCTCTCCCCCTCTCTTTTGCGCTCTCTCCCCCTCTCTTTTGTGCTCTCTCCCCCTCTCTTTTGCGCTCTCTCCCCCTCTCTTTTGCGCTCTCTACCCCTCTCTTTTGCGCTCTCTACCCCTCTCTTTTGGGCTCTCTCCCCCTCTCTTTTGTGCTCTCTTCCTCTCTCTTTTGCGCTCTCTCTCCCCTCTCTTTTGCGCTCTCTGCCCCTCTCTTTTGTGCTCTCCCCCCCTTTCTTTTGCGCTCTCTCTCCCCTCTCTTTTGCGCTCTCTCCCCCTCTCTTTTGCGCTCTCTACCCCTCTCTTTTGCGGTTTCTACCCATCTCTTTTGCGCTCTCTCCCCCTTTCTTTTGCGCGCTCTCTCCCCCTCTCTTTTGCGCTCTCTCCCCCTCTCTTTTGCTCTCTCTCTCCCCTCTCTTTTGCGCTCTCTCCCCCTCTCTTTTGCGCTCTCTCCCCCCTCTCTTTTGCGCTCTCTCCCCCCTCTCTTTTGCGCTCTCTCCCCCCTCTCTTTTGTGCTCTCCCACCCCCTCTTTTGCGCTCTCTCCCCCTCTCTTTTGCGCTTTTTCCCCCCTCTCTTTTGCGCTCTCTCCCCCTCTCTTTTGTGCTCTCTCCCCCTCTCTTTTGCGCTCTCTCCCCCCTCTCTTTTGCGCTCTCTCCCCCTCTTTTGCGCTCTCTCCCCCTCTCTTTTGTGCACTCTCCCCCCTCTCTTTTGTGCTCTCTCCCCCCTCTCTTTTGCTGTCTCTCTCCCCCCTATCTTTTGCTGTCTCTCTCCCCCTCTCTTTCCCCCTCTCTCTTTTGCTGTCTCTTTCTCTCTCTCTCTCTATTCCCCCTCTTCTGCTCTCTCTATTCACCCTCTTCTGTTCTCTATCCCCCCTCTTTAGAGCTCTCTGTCTCTCGGCAGCCCCGGAATCTGGCCCCGCCCAGCCCCGTCCGTGTCACGCCCACGTCACAACCACTGGCCATGCCCACATCACACCCACCAGGCCACGCCCACTCTGCACCTGTCCAGTCATGCCCACTTTACCACACAACGCCAGGTCAGTTAGAAGGCCAGGTGTGTTTGTCCTCGCGTGCATTCTCTACTGCGCATGACAGCTTCGGACAAACACACTTGGCCTTTTATTATATAGGATAGGAGGCAAATATTTTGCATCAAATCTTTACTGATTTCAAAACAGCAGCAAAGAAAAACTGAACAGAAAGAAAAAAACAACATAGTAACAATGAATAACCAATCACAATACAGCAGCACAATAGCCTGTACAGAACAATATTAGCACTTCATCTTTTCTTTGATGAGAAAATAAACCAAAGGAAAAGGATTCAAATGCACATCCAGTGGGCGATGGAACTGAAGTCATTGGGGAAAAAGAACCAACAGGAACCGGTCCACAAAAAGAACAAAGAAACAACCACCAAATTACACTGAAAAGAAAGAAAAAAAGGCAATAACAATTGCTCTCCAGCAGAAAGAATAACAACAAGGCAAACACATAAATCAATGAAGACATACAAATTTCTTATACAATTTCTATATTTCCCTTATTATATATATATATTATTTTTTTTATCTAGAGAGAGGACAAAGAAAAAGGGGAAAATATTCGCCTCCTGTCTTTAATGAAATCTAGATTATTTAGTCACCAAGGATATAATAATCTGAATTTTATAGCAAGACAGAAGGCTTCATATTTTGCAGTTTTAACGCACCAAGAGAGGAGACTCAGAAGCGTGAAGAATAGGTTCAAAATAAAAACAAGAAAAGGTGCTCGAAGAGGACCAGTCTGCAGCTCTAAGAATGTCCTGCACTGGTTGCTGCCAGCCATAAAGGCCCTGGAGGCAGCTGCACCCCTGACAGATTGAGCTCAAAAAGAAAGATCGATCCCTGCAGAGGACATAAGCCAGCGAACACACCTGGCCAAGGTAGGAGAAGGGAAAAATAAACAATTGCCCCCTTTGAGCAATACGAGAGGAAGCCATCCTTGAAAGGTAGGTTTTCAAACACAGGGCCACGCAAAGGAAGAAGAAGAGAACATAGATTTAGTGCGTCGGAAACTGAGAAAGTGACGCCCTCCGGAGAAAAGGAGAGACCTTCACATCCAACGCACGAATATCTGAAATCCTACGGAAGCAAACCAGGCAGAGAAGCATGGTCAACTTTGCAGACAACTGCAGAAGGGATAGCTCTTCGTTAGAGGGCCAACTCCTCAGAAAAGAGAGGATGATGGACACATCCCAGAGATGAGAATAGCGTGGGGAAGGAGGAACTTTCAGCTGAATAGCTTTCAGAATCCGGCATACAAGGGGGTGTTGTCCCACTGGAACACCGTCAATGGGGAAATGACCCGCTGAAATGGCACAACATTAATGGAAAGATAAGCCTTTCCTTGTGAAAAAAGTTCTGAAAGGAAATTCACTATAAGGACTACAAGGACCAAAAAGGGAACAGCCTCCCTGCTACAACACCAACTAACCCATGACGACCAGGCTGCAGCGTAACATTTCCTGGTGCTAGGGGCCCAAGAGTCTCGAAGGAGTAATTGAGCATCTCTAGAAAGGCCCTCGGAAGACCAGGCTTCCCTGAAATCTGCCAAGCCAGCAGGGGAAGGCGATCCTTGAGAATGAGGGGATGAGGATCCCCTCTTGAGTCTGAGAGGAGATCGGGTTGTTAAGGGAGGAGAGGCGGGGACACTACATGCGATCGTCCGCCGCACACTGAGGATTCAATACAATGTACCCCTTTTATATTGGGGTACCGTTGCATTCCTATTGGCTGAAAAATTAAAATCAGCCAATAGGAATTAGAGCTACTTAAATCCTATTGGCTGATTTATACATACATACAGCCATTAGGATTTAAAGGGATAGTAAACCCCATAGTTTTCTTTTATGATTCAGAACTTACAATTTTAAACAACTTTCCAGTTTAATTCTATTATCAAATTTTCTTTATTGTCTTGTCATCCATTGCTAAAGGGACAGAATTGTACTACTGACAGGAAGCTGAAAATATATATTTAGCCAATCACAAGAGACAAATGTGTGCAGGCACCAATTGACAGCAGCTCCCACTAGTGTATGATATGCGCGTATTCATTTTTTAACAAGGGATACTAATAGTACGAAGCACATTTGAAAATAGAAGTGAATTTAAAAGTGTCTTAAAATGACATGATCTATCTGAATCATGCTCTCATTCCTAGTGGCTGAAGAATCAAAATTAGCCAATAGGAAGGCAAAAGTACCCCAATATAAAAGGGGTACCTTGAATTGAATCCTCAGTGTGCAGCGGACGATCGCATGAAGAGGACCTCCACAACGAACAGATGGACCTCCGCCTGGTCCTCGGCCTCCGTGCATCGACTGCTCCGCCTCCGCAGGGATGAAGAAGATGCTGGTCCCGCAATGGATGAAGGTGAAGCTGCCTGGATGAAGATGCTTCACCGCTGGGATGATGATCTTTCACCGGACTTCAGTAACTGTGTACAGATTTTTGGTTAGTGTCGTTTTTTTTTTTTTGTTTTTTTTTTAAGATTAGGGCTTTTAATGGGCCGAATGCCCTTTTACCCCTTAGTGACCACAGCACTTTTCTATTTTCTGACCGTTTGGGACCAAGGCTATTTCTACATTTCTGTGGTGCTTGTGTTTAGATGTAATTTCCTCTTACTCATTTACTGTACCCACACATATTATATACAGTTTTTCTCGCCATTAAATGGACTTTCTAAAGATACCATTATTTTTATCATATACAGTATTAATTTTAGTGTGGTGTATTGTAGCAATTATGGCACAAATGGTTGTAACTGCTTCTCTAGGATCCCCTTTGTTCAGAAATAGCAGACATATATGGCTTTGGCGTTGCTTTTTGGTAATTAGAAGGCCGCTAAATGCCGCTGTACACCACACATATTATGCCCAGCAGTGAAGGGGTTAATTAGGGAGCTTGTAGGGTTAATTTTAGCTTTAGTGTAGTGTAGTAGACAACACAAAGTATTGATCTAGGCTCATTTTGGTATATTTCATGCCACTATTTCACCGCCAAATGCGATCAAATTAAAAAAAATGTTCACTTTTTCACAAACTTATGGCACAAATGGTTATAAATGCTTCTCTGGGATCCCCTTTATCCAGAAATAGCAGACATATATGGCTTTGGCATTGCTTTATGGTAATTAGAAGACCGCTAAATGCCGCTGCGCACCACACTTTTTTTTATGCCCAGCAGTGAAGGGGTTAATTAGGGAGCTTGTAGGGTTAATTTTAGCTTTAGTGTAGAGATCAGCCTCCCACCCGACACATCCCACTCCCTGATCCCTCCCAAACAGCTCTCTTCCCTCCCCCAGCCCACAATTGTCCCCGCCATCTTAAAGGGACACTGAACCCAAACATTTTTCTTTCGTGATTCAGATTGAGCATGCAATTTTAAGCAACTTTCTAATTTACTTCTATTATCAAATTTTCTTCATTCTTACATTTTTGCTTTTCAAATAAACATACTAAGAGGTATGTTTATTTGAAAAGCAAAAATGTAAGTTTAGATCCCGGCCCATTTTTGGTGAACAAACTGGGTTTTCCTTGCTGATTGGACAGCACCAATAAAAAAGTACTGTCCATGGTCCTGAACCAAAAATTTGCTGGCTCTTTAGCTTAGATGCCTTCTTTTTCAAATACATATAGCAAGAGAACAAAGAAAATGGAAAATAGGAGTAAATTAGAAAGTTGCTTTTAAAATTGCATGCTCTATCTGAATCACAAAAGAAAAAAATTGGGTTCAGTGTCCCTTTAAGTACTGGCAGAAAGTCTGCCAGTACTAAAATAAAATACTTTTTTGTATTTATTGTTTATTTTTTAAAACAGTTCTCTAACCCTCCCCCCTTTAACTTATTGTCCTCCATCTTTGGTACTGGCAGCTGTCTGCTAGTACCCAGTTTGCCATATAATTTGGTATTTTTTATATTATTTTTAAAAATAAAAGCTATTTTTCTGTAGTGTAGCTGCCCTCCCTCAATAACCTACTAAAGACCGCTGCTCCATAGCCTGTCCGCCTGCTCTGAGGCGGCTGACAGAGATCGCCGGAAATCAACCCAATACAATACGGGTTGATTGACACCCCTGCTAGCAGCCGATTGGCCGCAAATCTGCAGGGGGCGGTATTGCACCAGCAGTTCACAAGAACTGCTGGTGCAATGATAAATGCCGACAGTGCATGCTGTCAGCATTTATCGATGTGCAGCGGACATGATCCTCAATATCAGATCGTGTCCTCTTGTACATTAGTAAATAGGCCACATAGTGTAGCGTTCCCGCTTGCTCCCACCAATGTGCGCGCCTGACCCCGTACACGCGCCCGTGCACGCTCCCTGGTCTCCGCACAGGATCCCGCCTCCCTCTGACAAAGATCCATCATCGATGGCTGCCCACTCGCCTCCCTGTAATGGCTCCCACCCACCAACAAAGCCTAAAAAATGTTATTGCAGGATGCCTCAATATCGAGGCATCACTGCAATAACATGAAAGCGACTGGAAGCGATCAGGATCACTTCCACTGCTTGAAACCCCTGACTACAGTAAAACAGCTGATTACTCATACAAATACACTTTTCAGGGCAATGGGTAGATTAGTTTATTTTTAGTTAGGTTTTTTTTTTTTTTTAAATCAAGCTTTATTGAGCAAAACTAGTAAGTGAACAATTAAAAGTGGAAGCATATTGTAAACAAGATACAGGGGTTTGTCGTTATTAACATTGAACTTTTTAAGGGTTAAGTCCTTGTAAGTTATTTTTTTTTATTTTCTGGGTTTGGGGGGTGGGGGTTTGTAATGTTAGGGGGTGTTAGTTTTTATTTGTTTGCAAAAGAGTTGTTAACTTTAGGGCAATGCCATACAAAAGGCCCTTTTAAGGGCCCTTGGTGGTTTATTATAGATTAGGTTTTTTTTATTTTGGGGAGGTTTTTTTTTTTAAACGGGGTGTTAGAATAGGAATCATTTTATTATTTTGGATAATTTAGTTTGTTATTTTTTTGTAATGGTAGTTTTTTTATTGTTTGTAATTGTAGTTTTAATTTTTTTTTAATGTTAGGTTTTTTATTTTTGTAATGTTAGGTTTTTTTATTTTTGTAATGTTAGGTTTTAGTATAAGCTTAGGTTTTATTTTTATTTCACAGTTAAGTTTGTATTTATTTTTAAATAGGCAGTTAGTTAATAATTGTAACTTTAATTTAGATCTAATTTAATTATGTTAAAGTTAGGGGGTGTTAGATTTAGGGGTTAATATAGTTTAATTTAGGTTGTTGCAATGTGGGGGCCAGCGGTTGAGGGTTTAATAGGTTTAGTTAGTGTTGGTGATGTCAGTGTATGGTGATTTAGGGGTTAATAGGTTTAGTTAGTGTCGGCGATGTCGGGGAACTGTGCAAAACACACTCGAAAATAGCTGTCTTTTTAATTAATAATAATAAAGGTTATATTTTATAATTTACCCTGAATCTACTAATACTTGAGATATATATATATATTACAGTGTATAGAAGCATACCCTTTCTGACATAACTCACACCACTGTGACTTATGTCATTTCAGTCATAATTTGTCTTATATGCTTAAGCACTGCTCCTATAGATTACCCACTTATTTAAGTATAACTTTTGACAAGGTATCTAAGGAGATAACAAAAAGAAAGAGATAATAACTTTTTGGTTTGGTTCCTACCCTCTCAATTCTATCATCTCCAATGCATGGGAAAAAAGAGATAGTCTGCCTACAAAGGGAATTAAGAGGGAAGAAGGAAAGGACAACAAAGGGGTACTCACTTTGGGTGGAGGGAGGACCTGGCGCTAGAGCGGGTCTGGGAAGGGCCAGTCTGGTCCTGGCTGATTGAACTTGTGAAGGGAAGAGGGCTTTTGGAGTGTAAGCGGGGTACTGCTGGAAGGCGACTGCATGATGCTCTTGTGCCATAAATTGTTGACAGCTGAGCAGACGACCCCTGAATCTGCCGGCCTTGCCAAAAACCCGACTAGTGGGGTTGAAGACTCTCCTAAGGGAGGCTTAGATCTTGTCTAGCGAAGTAAAGATAGAGACATATGGGGGTAGTTATCAACGTGTCTACTTTACCTGCCTTCGCCGGTTCAATACACCCGCCTAAGCTCGCCTACCATCGCCGCCGCGGACCTGCAAAATTTCACCTAAGTTATCAAAAAAGCTGTCAAAAAGCCGCGCACCAAGTACGGGGCGATGAGCAGCGGACTGTGAGAGTTATCACTCATCCGATCTCGCTGCTCTTCGGCTTTTTGACAGCTTTATTGCTAGCCTGTCACTAAGCACCCACACTAACTACACTGTTCTACCCCCTATACCGGCGCACCCGGAGCCCCCCGCAACTCAATAAAGTTATTAACCCCTAAACCGCCGCTCCTAGACCCCGCCGCAACTCTTATAAATGTATTAACCCCTAAACCGCCGCTCCTGGACACCGCCGCCACCTACATTATACCTAGTAACCCCTATCCTGCCCCCCTATACCGCCGCCCTCTATAATAAAGTTATTAACCCCTATCCTGCTGATCCCGGACCTCGCCGCAACTAAATAAATAGTTTAACCCCTAAACCGCCGCTCCCGGACCCCGCCGCAACCTATATTAAACTTATTAACCCCTATCCTGCCCCCCCTACACCGTCGCCACCTATAATAAATTTATTAACCCCTATCCTGCCCCCCCTACACCGCCGCCACTGTAATAAAATTATTAACCCCTAAACCTAAGTCTAACACTAACCCTAACACCCCCCTAACTTAAATATTAATTAAATAAATCTAAATAATATTTCTCTTATTAACTAAGTTAATCCTATTTAAAACTAAATACTTACCTTTAAAATAAACCCTAATATAGCTACAATATAAATAATAATTATATTGTAGCTATCTTAGGATTTATTTTTATTTTACAGGTAACTTTCAATTTATTTTAACTAGGTACAATAGCTATTAAATAGTTATTAACTATTTAATAGCTACCTAGTTAAAATAAAGAGAAATTTACCTGTAAAATAAAAACTAACCTAAGTTACAATTACACCTAACACTACACTATACTTTAATAAATTATTTCTATTTAAAACTAAATACTTACCTGTAAAATAAACCCTAAGATAGCTACAATATAATTAATAATTACATTGTAGCTATTTTAGGATTTATATTTATTTTACAGGTAACTTTGTATTTATTTTAGCTAGTTAGAATAGTTATTAAATAGTTATTAACTATTTAATACCTGCCTAGCTAAAAGAAATACAAAATTATCTGTAAAATAAATCCTAACCTAAGTTACAATTAAACCTAACACTACACTATCATTAAATTAATTAAATAAATTAACTACAAATAACTACAATTAAATACAATTACATAAACTAACTAAAGTACAAAAAATAAAAAAATAATTTACAAATATTTAAAAAATATTACAACAATTTTAAGCTACTTACACCTAATCTAAGCCCCCTAATAAAATAACAAAGCCCCCCAAAATAAAAAAATGCCCTACCCTATTCTAAATTAAAAAAGTTCAAAGCTCTTTTACTTTACCAGCCCTTAAAAGGGCCTTTTGCGGGGCATGCCCCAAAGAATTCTGCTCTTTTGCCTGTAAAAGAAAAATACAACCCCCCCAACATTAAAACCCACCACCCACATACCCCTAATCTAACCCAAACCCCCCTTAAATAAACCTAACACTACCCCCTGAAGATCATCCTACCTTGAGTCGTCTTCAGCCAGCCGACCCACCGATGGAACCGAAGAGGAGATCCGGAGTGGCAGAAGTGATCATCCAAGGGGCGCTTAAGAAGTCTTCCATCCGATGAAGTCATCATCCAGGCGGCGCTGAAGAAGTCTTCCATCCGGGCGATGTCATCTTCCAAGCGGCGTCTTCAATCTTCTTTCTTCCGGATCCATCTCCATCCCGCCGACGCGGTACATCCTTCTTCCCCGACGGACTAACGATGAATGAAGGCTCCTTTAAGGGACGTCATCCAAGATGGCATCCCTTCAATTCCGATTGGCTGATAGGATTCTATCAGCCAATCGGAATTAAGGTAGGAAAAATCTGATTGGCTGATTGAATCAGCCAATCAGATTGAGCTCGCATTCTATTGGCTGATCAGAACAGCCAATAGAATGCGAGCTCAATCTGATTGGCTGATTGGATCAGCCAATCGGATTGAACTTCAATCTGATTGGCTGATTCAATCAGCCAATCAGATTTTTCCTACATTAATTCCGATTGGCTGATAGAATCCTATCAGCCAATCGGAATTGAAGGGACGCCATCTTGGATGACGTCCCTTAAAGGAGCCTTCATTCAGTCGTCGGCCGTCGGGGAAGAAGGATGTTCCGCGTCGGCGGGATGAAGATGGATCCGGAAGAAAGAAGATTGAAGACGCCGCTTGGAAGATGACATCGCCCGGATGGAAGACTTCTTCAGCACCGCCTGGATGATGACTTCATCGGATGGAAGACTTCTTCAGCGCGCCTTGGATGATGACTTCTGCCGCTCCGGATCTCCTCTTCGGTTCCATCGGTGGTCGGCTGGCTGTAGGATGATCTTCAGGGGGGTAGTGTTAGGTTTATTTAAGGGGGGTTTGGGTTAGATTAGGTGGGTGGTGGGTTTTAATGTTGGGGGGTTGTATTTTTCTTTTACAGGCAAATGAGCAGAATTCTTTGGGGCATGCCCCACAAAGGCCCTTTTAAGGGCTGGTAAGGTAAAAGAGCTTTGAACTTTTTTAATTTAGAATAGGGAAGGGCATTTTTTTATTTTGGGGGGCTTTGTTATTTTATTAGGGGGCTTAGATTAGGTGTAAGTAGCTTAAAATTGAAATATTTTTTAAATGTTTGTAACTTATTTTTTTTATTTTTTGTAACTTAGCTTTTTTTATTTTTTGTACTTTAGTTAGTTTATGTAATTGTATTTAATTGTAGTTATTTGTAGGTGATTTGTTTTATTAATTTAATGATAGTGTAGTGTTAGGTTTAATTGTAACTTAGGTTAGGATTTATTTTACAGGTAATTTTGTATTTCTTTTAGCTAGGTAGTTATTAAATAGTTAATAACTATTTAATAACTATTCTAACTAGCTAAAATAAATACAAAGTTACCTGTAAAATAAATATAAACCCTAAAATAGCTACAATGTAATTATTAATTACATTGTAGCTATCTTAGGGTTTATTTTACAGGTAAGTATTTAGTTTTAAATAGGATTCATTTATTTAATGATAGTGTAGTGTTAGGTGTAATTGTAACTTAGGTTAGTTTTTATTTTACAGGTAAATTTCTCTTTATTTTAGCTAGGTAGCTATTAAATAGTTAATAACTATTTAATAGCTATTGTACCTAGTTAAAATAAATTGAAAGATGCCTGTAAAATAAATATAAATCCTAAGATAGCTACAATATAATTATTATTTATATTGTAGTTATATTAGGGTTTATTTTAAAGGTAAGTATTTAGTTTTAAATAGGATTAATTTAGTTAATAAGAGAAATATTATTTAGATTAGGTGGCGACAGTGTAGGGGGGGCAGATTAGGGGTTAATAAGTTTAATATAAATTGCGGCGGGGTCCGGGAGTGGCGGTTTAGGGGTTAAACTATTTATTTAGTTGCGGCGAGGTCCGGGATCCGCAGGATAGGGGTTAATAACTTTATTATAGAGGGCGGCGGTATAGGGGGGGCAGGATAGGGGTTAATAGGTATAATGTAGGTGGCGGCGGGGTCTGGGAGCGGCGGTTTAGGGGTTAATACATATATTATAGTTGCGGCGGGGACCGGGAGCGGTGGTTTAGGGGTTAACATATTTATTATAGCTTGCGGCGGGGTCCGGGAGCGGCGGTTTAGGGGGTAATAACTTTATTTAGTTGCGGCGGTGTAGGGGGGGACAGATTAGGGGTGTTTAGACTCGGGGTACATGTTAGGGTGTTAGGTGCAGACATCTCTCATAGGAATCAATGGGATGTCGGGCAACAGCGAACATGAACTTTCGCTATGTCAGACTCCCAATGATTCCTATGGGATCCGCCGCCTCCAGGGCGGCGGTTTGAAAACCAGGTACGCTGGGCCAGAAAAGTGCCGAGCGTACCTGCTAGTTTTTGATAACTAGCAAAAGTAGTCAGATTGTGCCGCACTTGTGTGCGGAACATCTGGAGTGACGTAAGAATCGATCTGTGTCGGACTGAAGCTTACGTCACTAAATTCTACTTTTGTATCTAGGGCTTGATAATTAAGGCGAATCAGCCTCGCCACAAATACTCTGCGGAATTCCAGCGTATTTGAGGTAGATACGTTGATAACTAGAGGTCAAAATGTCTCATGATCTGTAAAAAAGGTTCTCCAAAAAGTAGGCCCCTAGCTAAAGAACCTGCTTCCTCAACTGCAAGGACTGCAAGACTAGAATTAATACACAACAAAGCAGATCTTCTGTGCTCACTAGATAGGGCCACACTGGCATTGTCAAGAAAACAGAATGCCCGAAAAACCCATTCACGGATGCAGAAAGGATCCAAAGAAGAGCCTGATAAATGGCTTTGTCTGCATGGTGAAGGATCTGGGCCAAAGGACCCAAGCTATCCAGAAGTTTGTCTTGAACTCCCCTCAGAGCCTTATCCATGTCCTTCCTGGGATCCTTTCCCTTTCTAGTGAGGAAAGTGACCAGCTTGACATCAAATTCAGGAGTTACAGATTCCCTACCAGGAAGGGAAGGTCTACAACACTTGGCACACAACATGTTGCGATCCTCACGATCGAGGGGTTTTCGGAAAGATTTTTCTAAAAAACGGGAAAGCTTAGGAGCTAAAGACCAGTCAGAGGACCTCGGGTGTTTAATATGCTTGAGACTAAAAATAGGGTTCCCAGTAGGGTCCACTAACTTGTCCTCTTGCTCAATAGGGGATGACTGAAAGCGAAAAGCCTTGGGTTAGGGAGCAGAATGGCCAAGTTCTTGGTCTGATTGGTCATCAGTTTCCCAATCCAAGTCTGGAAAAGATTCCAGATAATAGTCATCTAATTCAAAATGATCAGAGTCTGAGCTCTGAAGCCCCCTTGCACACCTTGGGGCTGAAAGGGTTCTTTTACCCCGTTTAGCCTCCGTGGAGGAGGAGGTTCTGACACCCCTATGTGAAATGCCCAGGGGAGGGGCATGAGATTTTGCCCTTATGAGGAGCTGGTCGGGATCGTGCTTTCCAATGGTGTTTACAGGAAATAGGAGGTTCAGAATCTGAGGATGATGATTCGCCTAAATGCGAAGGGTGAGATTGAGTGAGTTCAGAAATCACCTCAGGAGAGGGGGAGGATTAATTCTGCTTGAGCGCCAGGGCTAAAGTGGAATTAATGTATGCAAACATCTCCTCTTTAGATTGGGAGGGCAGGGAAGGGTCATTGACAGAGGGGGCAGATTCCATAATGAATCGCAAAAATAAAATTAAGTAACACAATCTAAACAAATAAATAATATAAAATAAAGGCCTTTATTTAAATAATAAATTAAATAAAATGAGGAAAATAATACAAGAATATATAAACAGGACCAACTATGTAAAACTCAGAAAGAACCTCTGGGCCATCATGAATACAAAATAAAACTAAATGGTTAGAGCTGATATCACTCTAACACTGCTCACAGAAAAAGAAAAGTAGAGTAAAAATATAGTAAATATATATATATAAATTGTTGAAGAGAAAAAATACTGTGAGTGTTTTTTTTGCACTAAAGTACTTATGAGACCAATTTAACTGAAAAGATAAATATACATATATATAGCAGATCAATAACTGCCTAACTAAAAAACTTGTTGAAAAATCGGTTAAAAAGAGGCCATTGGTTAATAAAGGCCAAGATTAAGAGAGAGGCCAACAAGGCCTCAAGCGCCAAATTTAGCCACACGACAAATCCGGTATCATCCTGAGCAGCGGCTTACACATCCAACCGGATGAAAATCGCTGGTCAGATGCGTGTCCGCGATCATTCAGGATGGTACTGGACTGGGGACAAGACCGCGATGCGGTCACGTGACGACCGCAATGTGGTCACGTGACGGCTGCGATGTGGACCGGAGGAGGACGCAATATGGATGTAAAGGCACAGGAGACCGAGAGAAGACACTCTGTTGGGATAAAAAGATTTGAACAAAAAACTGACCACCATTAAAAAATAAACTTTGAAATCTAGGTAACGATATAACTGGGCAGAAAAAATAAACTAGCATAAAACAAGATAAAAAACACAAAGAATATATAAGATAGATAAGATACGATTAAAGGGATAGTCAAGTCCAAAAAAAACTTTCATGATTTAGGGAATGTAATTTTAAACAACTTTCCAATTTACTGTTATCACCAATTCTGCTTTGTTCTCTTGGTATTCTTAGTTAAAAGCTAAACCTAGGGCTTCATATGCTAATTTATTAGACCTTGAAGACTGCCTCTAATCTGAATGCATTTTGACCACTAGAGGGCATTAGTTCATGTGTTTCATATAGATAACATTGAGCTCATGCACGCAAACTTACCCTGGAATGAGCACTGATTGCCTAAAATGCAAGTCTGTCAGAAGAACTGAAATAAGGGGGCAGTTTGCAGAGGCTTAGATAAAAGGTAATCACAGAGGTAACAAGTGTATTTCTATAACAGTGTTGGTTATGCAGAACTGGAGAATATGTAATAAAGGAATTATCTTTCTTTTTAAACAACAAAAATTCTGGTGTTGACTGTCCATTTAAGTACTTAAATACAAGCTAGAAAAATAAACATTTCATTAAATACAAGTAAAAAATAAAGAGACATGTATATAGGGGGACAATACAAGACCTGCTGTTCTGGATTCAGCAAAGAAAAGAGGATGTGCTAATATTGTTCTTTACAGTTTATTGTGCTGCTGTATAAGGTGAGGAGGCTGCATTCCTTTGACCCATTACCATATAAAACCATTGAACCCCCGATCCCCATTTTAACTTATCTAAGACTTATCTAAAATAAAAACACAGACACAGTAGTTATGGCGAAATGTGGAAAGGTCACAATTTATTACTTAATTGAATTTTGCCACCTTTAAACTATATCTTGCAAAATTCAGCCATAAAATCAACTTCAAAAGAACATCAAATAATGCCACTGCATTAAACCAGAATTTTTGGAGCCACGCCTAGGGGGGTGTAACCACTACCCCCCCCTGGCAGGGCAGTTGGAGAAGGGAGAACCCACGGCATAGCCCTCCCCCTAGATAGACCACCGGATCACCCCTCATGGCTGAGTATGCTGCGGGATCCTCCCACCCCCCATTCTGCCCCGCCCACGTGCCGGACCCACGTTGCGATTGTATGATCAATACTACAAAACAGCTGCCGTTTTCTATCCTCCAGCCAGCGAAGACCGCCAGGTCACCTGCTGCCCTTCGGTTGCGCTGTGTTCTTCCCCTTATTGAGGAGCACGGGCGGTCTTACTGCGAACCCCTGATCCCCATTTTAACTTATCTAAGACTTATCTAAAATAAAAACACAGACACAGTAGTTATGGCGAAATGTGGAAAGGTCACAATTTATTACTTAATTGAATTTTGCCACCTTTAAACTATATCTTGCAAAATTCAGCCATAAAATCAACTTCAAAAGAACATCAAATAATGCCACTGCATTAAACCAGAATATTGGGAACCACGCCTTAGGGGGGTGTAACCACTACCCCCCCTGGCAGGGCAGTTGGAACGGGAGAACCCACGGCATAGCCCTCCCCCTAGATAGACCACCGGATCACCCCTCAGGGCTGAGTATGCCGCGGGATCCTCCCACCCCCCATTCTGCCCCACACATGTGCCGGACCCAAACTTCACCGCCACCAAAAGAGCCCCTCTCTTTCGGCCAACACCTTTCCTCCTCTGTGACCTTTCCTTACCTTTACCAACTCCTGGCACATCCCTTTGATGTCCACCAGCATCTGGTCATTCCCTTCATCCGTCAAGTGCACACCATCTCGTCTGAATAGCTCAACTTTTTTTTTTTGCCGCTATCAGTGGGTGCTCCATCACTCTGCCCCCTATCTCCCTCATTACCATCGCTGCTACCTGATTCACCTTTCTCCTTGATCTATACTTACTCGTATACAAGTTCCTCCAGTACAATCTTGACACTATGTTGGACCATATCACCAGCACTGATGGCCCTGCTACCTTTAACCATCTCATTCCTTCTGACACTTTCTCTTCCGGCTCTCTGAGCGGGTATGCTCCTATATTGTTTTCCCCGAGGTGTATAATCAGGGCATCAGGACATCCCTATTTTAACCTGTACTGTTGGCACTAACTCATCCCACCTTATCCCTCTTTTGCCTATCCATATGATGCTAGCTTCCTTATGCAAAAAACCTATGTGTACCCCTTGCCCTGACGCTGCTGCCCTAGCCTGCGCCCAATAAACGTAGGAATGCCCCACTATCCAGACTCTTAATGTTTTGCCTGTAATAAAATAAATTTCACACGTTAGTAACTATTCATCTGTGCTTTTCCAAACCTCGCCGCACACCAAACCAACACAGCAATAATAATACCATCTTATCTATATCCCTCCTGCTTTACTTTCTCGCATCCTAATGTATGACTTATAGGCTGCCGATTTCCATCTCCCCAGTTTTTTATCTGTTCCTCTGAACCGCCTCTGCTTGCTGCAGCGGTTGCCTCACCTATTCTAAAGGAGTGTGGGGCAAAGTATGCACTCCCCCACCCTAGCTTCCTCACCACCCTCTGCAGTACGCTCTTGAATTGAAAGATTGTTACCTCCGACCCATCTGCATGCCTCAGGAATGTTCGCCCTTTGCCCCTTTGAGTTGCTAGATAACTTTTCACACAGGCCACCGGGCACAGTGTCCCTCCTGTCCCTACCATATTCAACCATGCCCCTTTTCCTTCTGTATCTGTCTTGGATCGTCTTACAAATACCAGCACTGCTTCCTCCCCGCATCTCACGTCCCCTGTTTCTACTCCCCCTTTTCCTACCTTCATGTTTTTTGGCAGCAGCTCCCCTATCCTCATTGCTCTGTGGAAAGCCACTATGAATGCTGTCCTGAAAATTATCGCCTCGTCTGTGCTTGCGCAAACCCCTGACAATACCCCTACCATTCTTTCCAATCTATCTTTTGTTACTGGTTCCCTCCTATCGGTTACCTTCTCCTCATCTCTCACCCATGCCCCCACAATCTTTTTCACTATGAACTTCTTAGTCCAATCTATTCCACCATATAGCTGCGTGCAATATGCTATCCCCGCTAGCACTGATCCTAACCGCTCTTTTTTAACCCCTTCTCTCCTTAGCTCCATCGACCTTTCTAGGAATCTTCCTTCCTCCCCTTCTCGTGTCCCCTTCCTATACTTGCACCATAGCCCCCCATATTTACTGTAAACCGCCCATTTACTTGGTGCCAGGGCCTTCGACGAGTTCCTTGATTCTGTCTATCCGTTGCCAATCTGCCAAAGAAGTCCAGGGCAACATTCACCTTCTTGTCTGGCATTGGGGGCTAGACCCTAAACTTCTCCCATTTAAAACGGGATAGCGTGTCCGCCACTACATTTCTGAAACCCGGAATATGTTTGGCCCTGATACAGATGTTATGCTTTAAACATTTCAGCACCAAATACCTTAGGTACCTAATTACTGGTAGTGATGATGCCGATAGAAGGTTGATGACCTCTACCACTCCCCTGTTGTCCGACCAACAGATTAAATTTCTATTTGCCAACTCCTTGCCCCATAACTCTATTGCTACCACTAAGGGGAATAGCTCCAGCAGTTCCAAGTTCTTAACCCAATCCATTTCCTTCCATCTTTCTGGTCACCCTCCTGCGCACCACTTTCCCCCTTTCCATAAAAAAACTCAAGTTCCTCCGATAGAATTTCCTTCTCCCAAATCCTCACCCCATTAAACTCAAGAATGAATCCCACACTTTGAGATCTTCCTTCAATTATTTGGTTATTCTGATTTTATGTTCTGGCTTCTTTATTCCACAGGTACTCAACTCCAATCTTCTCTTAAATACTCTGCCCACTGGTATAACCTTACACGCAAAGTTCAAAATTCCTAGGACTTTCTCCATTTCCCTGAGCGATATTTTTCTACTCCCTACAATTTCCCTTATCAGATCCCTGGCCTTTTTCCCCTTCTCCTCTGGTAACTCGCATTGGCCCTTCACGGAATCTATGACTATACCTAGCAAGACTAGCTTGGTACAAGGCCCCTCTGTCTTCTCCATAGCTACCGGTACTCCCAAAATTTTCCAACATTCGCAAATAATTCACCTTTAACCTTTCGCAATCGTTAGCTCCCGCTAAGCCCATCCACAAAAAAAAATCATCGAAATAGTGAACAACATTGCCCATACCAGACTTCTTAATGCTTAACCAATGCAAAAAAGAACTACACGAAATTGAACACCCTATGGGTAAACTTTTATCAACATAATAGTTGCCATTAAAACTTGCAACCCCTTAATTTAAAACTCTCTGGGTTAAGGGGCAACGAACGAAATGCTGAATCTATGTCAATTTTTTATAACAAAGCTCCCTTACCCAAAGCCCGCACCATATGCACTGCCCTGTCAAAAGACTGGTATTCAACAAATGAATCATTTTTAGCTATTGCATCATTTACTGACCCTCCCCTGGGGTAAGATAGGTGTTGGATCATCCTGTACTTGCCCTACTAAATCCTCAATCATTTTTTCTTTAAATGTGCCTGCCCTCCTCCCTAATTTTACCTCCTTGTCCAATTTCTCTTGCAGCAAACTGGTACCACAAAACCCTCAGACAAACTATGCTCTAGAAATTTTTTATCCTCTATGTTCTCATATGCCTGTAGTTCCTGTAACAACCTATCTATCTTCAGTGGTGTTTTGGCCAACCCCCAATCCAACTCCACTGCTGGTATTACCCTGCCCTTGAAAGGAATACCTGGGCCTATTCACATTGCCCCTTTTACAATCCACACCAGAGTGACTTCCGTTACAATATCTACACACATGCCTATATTTACAGGAATTCCCTCTATCACACCTCTTATCGTAAAGACAAAAATATTTTTCTGCCATTGCATGGTGTTTATCAGCTTATATCCCCTATGCAACCCCTCCTCCTAGGACATCACGCATATTAATTAATCAATCCAGGAGAAGCATGACCATCTGAAACTGTAAACCTGGCTTATCTAGTTTACATAGCTTCTAAACAATGCTTAAAACAACAATCCACCCCTTACTTCCCTTTGCTAACAAAGTAACCTCCTTAAGCTGTTCCCTTAGTATTCTGTCAGTACACTGTACTAAGGAATTTAAACTTTAGTTTTTCATTCCCTGTAATCCCATTAATTTATAACCTTCCCTTCTCCCGACTGATTTTCTTTAATTAATAATAATAAAGACCGACACAAAAGTTTGGCGTTCTCTCCCCTCCATTAGATATTTTGTTCATTAGAATATCTTGGAGGTGTATTCAATAAATATTAGTACAATTTAGGAGTGCCCTCCTAATGAGATTATTTATGGATTATAAATATCAATAATTAATTACAATAATACATTTTTTGTCAGCAATACCTCCAATTCATATAGTAGAATCTTAGCAGTGCACCCCAGAAAATTGTTATATAATCTCAGTAGCGCACTCCAAAATAATACTATTGAGATATCTAGCAATTAATGACAATACGATTATTATCAAATATTAATATTTAAACCCAAATAAAATATTTCCTAATTTCTGAACAGGTTATTTTTTTATTTTATAAACACAGTGATTATATTTATGCAGTAAATAGAATATTGATTATGACCAGATACATATTAATTGATTTTTACCATATTAAAATTATAATATAAAGCAAGGTATAGAAATATTAATATTAATTAATTTTCAATGAAATGTCTGTATCCTGGATATGGTCACCATATTATTAGGAATTAAAGGGACACCGAACACAAACCCCCTCCCCCGTGACTTAGACAGAGCATGCAACCCCAAGCAACCCCCTAATCTACTCCCCCCATTAAATGCTCCACGCCCTCCTGCTATCCCTATCCAAAAAAGAAGGCATCTAAGCTTTTTTTTTTATTTATAGTTCAGAACTTTGAACAGCACTTTTTTATTGGTGGAAGAATTTATCACCAATCAGCAAGGACAACCCAGGTTGTTCACCAAAAATGGACCGGCATCTAAACTTACATTCTTGCATTTCACCTAAAGATACCAAGAGAACAAAGAAAACCCGACTATAGAAGCGAACCAGAGAAGCCGGCCAAAATCTCATGCCCCATCCGAATCACGAAAGAAAAAACCCGGGCCCAGCGTCCCCTGAACTATAAATAAAACTAATAAACTATAAATATCACAATTTAATGCTACTAGATATAACAATTATAATTAGCCAGTAACAATAACCAATTCGGCATATTGCTTATTTAACAACATTTAGCTAGCAAATGTCCAAACCGAATAGAATTCCTGGCGGTATAATATAGCTATCGAACCAAAATAGTCTTACATGACTTAAATAATCAATCAGAGCAATGTATACCTTACTAACAGATAAATATAACAACCAATACAGCCTAATAAGTCTGATCTAGCCACAATACAATTTTAAAAACATTACCAGTAACTAAAAATTAACTTATGCTATAAAATACAAAAAAACTTTTTCCACAGTGATAAATTCACAATGCTAGTATAATTATTATATAGGATACACAACTATATTTAATATTAATTTATAGACATAATAATACACATTTAAATCACAGCTTCGGCTATGCTATTGCTATAAAGAAAGCTTAAGCAGTAGTACAATTTTATACGTTACCAGCAGCAATTTAGCAATGATTGGTCTTTCAACAACCAAAGTTCTTTCCCAAACAAAGAAAAAGGTTAGTGACTCCTTCCTGCAGTCCCTCTCCTTATAACACCTTTCCCATAGCCCCCCCCCCTGAACCTTCTCCTGACCAATGCCTTCTCTCCTTATCTCTGCTGCATCCCCCACACCTGGCACACCAAACTCCACCATTGTTCTCTCCCAGCAGCCCCTCCCTTATGACGTTCCCCTCACATATGTTCCATACACTAGTTTTCTGATTGGTTATTCATTGTTACTATGTTATTTTCTCTTTCTGTTCAGTTTTTCTTTGCTGCTGTTTTGGAATCAGTAAAGATTTGATGCAAAATATGAAGCCTCCTGTCTTGCTATAAAATTCTCTCCAACTTTTAGTTTGTGTGATTTAAAAAAAACAAAAAACATCAAGATCTGCAGGGGGAAATGTTTACAGAATATGCCAGAACTACATAAGAACTTTTAGCCCTGTTCAGCCGACTAACCAAAGCAGGTTTTTGCATCTGTTTGTGCCGCGCATCGGTTGTAGCGCTTGTATTACAAGTCAAAAGTAAACGCAATCGATTGAGCACAATTAAAGTTAATGCGCGTCAGGGTAGCGCATCCTCAGAGCTCTGGTTAACTGTTTCGCAAAACAAAAAAGTGTCACAAAACACATAAAAAATTAATTGAAAAGTACACTTACACTCATAATAACGCTATCTAATAAAAATTATTTTTTTTAAAAATTGCACAAAAAAATTATAAGAGCTCAAAGTTATGAAGGTTAAAAGGCAGGCAAAGGGCTTTAAAGTGATTGTAATCTTTAATATGTTATTACCCAGTACATATAATAGGGGCACTTTAATTCATTAACATTTTGAAAGCCGCTTCATTTTTAAAATATCTCTACACTTTTTTTGCTCCGTTGACTTCTATGGGGGAATAAGTTAATGTGATATTCTAGCTTCGGCTTTTTGCGCACACTGAGGCCCATTTATCAAGCTCCGTATCAAGCTCCCCTGCTCCATAACCCTGTCCGCCTGGTCTGAGCAGGAATCGCCGGAATTCAACCCGATCGAGTATGATCGGGTTGATTGACACCTCCCTGCTTGCGGCCAATTGACCGCGAGTCTGCAGGGGGGCGGCGTTGCACCAGCAGCTCTTGTGAGCTGCTGGTGCAATGCTGAATACGGAGAGCGTATTGCTCTCCGCATTCAGCGAGGTCTTGCGGACCTGATCCGCACAGTCGGATCAGGTGCGCAAGACCTGTGATACATAGGCCTCATTGGCTTTTACTTTAAACTTGTAATACAAGTGCTACCCGACCCACGCAAAAAGCTTATTTCTAGCGGTGTTAGCGGGCAAGCAGGAGCAATAAATACTGCTCCAATTGTTATCTGGAACTAAATAGTTTTTTTCCTGAATAATTTCAATACACTTTTTAATTCTTTCATAAAACATGATTTTTTGCAGAACAATTTCATTACATTTTTTAATGCGATCTAATGATGCTATTTTTTTACTGTGTATTTTTAATTTAATATCTTAATCTTATTTATTCTATTTATACAATTTTTAAAATATGATTTTAAATAAATGCAGTGCCTTCACCTACTTAAAGTGAATATCAAGTTTGATGAATCAGTGCCGGTTTTTATAAACCCTTTTAAAAACAGGGGCACTTTCATTCATCATACTTTATATTTCACTCATTTTGTTAACAAACTTACCTTTTAATCTTGAAAGCCGCTCCAGCGCTTCCCCCGTCCGTCGCAAGCCTCTTCATATGTGGACCCAGGACATACTTTAAAAAACGAGAGAAATCTCAATGTATCCTTCCTGGTAAAATATTTTATAAATAAAATATCACGGAGTTGCCTCAGGCAATGATTCCCCTGGGGGGGGGGGGGGGGAAGCCGTGATTGGAGGATGCCATATTCATCATTGCTGACGTATGAAGTGACGAACGCAGGAGGGTGAATCGCTGAAGCGGCTTTCAAGATTAAAATGTAAGTATTTTAACAAAACAAGTGAAATGTAAAGTCTGATGAATGAAAGTTTCCCTGTTTTTAATAGGATTTTTAAAAACTGGGCACTGATTCATTAAACTTGACATCCACTTTAAAAGTACACCCTTTTGCGAGACACACTGTTCTCGAGGTAAAAAAAAAATGTCTGGACAATTCTTATTTTACAATAGTCAAACTACTTGCCTGTTTTGAAAGAGCTAATCCAAACTTGTTACTGGGCTAGACCCAGCTAGCTACTGTTTTTTTTTTTACTAGCAATATAGCCATTGTATAGTAGTTTATCTTATCTCTGTTTAAACCAATTGGGAAATATATGTCTGATCTAAGCATTTTCATTTCTCAGAATTCGAAAACTCAACGTATTATAAAAGAGGAAAAATAAATAAAAAAAAATTATTACAAATTTTATTTTTTTTACTACACATAATTATAAACATTTTGGGGCCTATCTATCAAGCTCCAAACGGAGCTTGACGGCCCGTGTTTCTGGCGAGTCTTCAGACTCGCTAGAAACACAAGTTATGGAGCTCCATAACCCTGTCCGCCTGCTCTGAGCAGGCGGACAGGAATCGCCGGAATTCAACCCGATCGAGTACGATCGGGTTGATTGACACCTCCCTGCTTTTGTGAGCTGCTGGTGCAATGCTGAATATGGAGAGCGTATTGCTCTCCGCATTCAGCGATGTCTTGCGGACCTGATTGGCCTTTTTATATTTCAATCGCAAATTGTATACTGTTCCTTTAAGGACCATCTGGATGTGTATACATCACATGATCATGAGTTGTAAAGAAATATAAATCACCACATTTTTCTTTCATTATTCAGATAGAGTATACAATTAAAAAAATTACTATTACAATCTTCTCTTTCTCTTTGTCACTATAAAAGTATAGTTGAATTTCTTTCTCAAAAGATTTTATAGCTGTGTTATTTTCTGTCTTCTTTATTTTATCTTCTCAGTTATTTTGATATTTAGCAGTGCTGGATTAGAATTTCCCCTAAGGAGCGGTGGGCCACCATTGCCGTAGGGCCACTTACTTGGTCAGGGAGGTCATTGTGCGAGCCTTGTGCACATGCGTAGCACATTTATTCAATGCTGCTCCACGGCTGACAAGGGTGTGGGGGCCAGTGGCAGCAGGAAAGTGGCTGAGGACTGCTCCAAATAAGAGTATGGGGGACTGTTGTAGAATAATGGTCCTAGGCAAGGTAAGGGGGTTAAGGCATGGGCCGGAGGGTTTTCGCTGTATTCAAACATTTCCATATTATGGCCTAGATTTAGAGTTGGGCGGTAGCCGTCAAAACCAGCGTTAGAGGCTCCTAACGCTGGTTTTTACCGCCCTCTGGTATTTGGAGCCAGTCATTAAAGGGTCTAACGCTCACTTTTCAGCCGCGACTTTTCCATACCGCAGATCCCCTTACGTCAATTGCGTATCCTATCTTTTCAAAGGGATCTTTCTAACGCCGGTATTTAGAGTCGTGGCTGAAGTGAGCGTTAGAAATCTAACGACAAAACTCCAGCCGCAGAAAAAAACAGTAGTTAAGAGCTTTCTGGGCTAACGCCGGTTTATAAAGCTCTTAACTACTGTGCTCTAAAGTACACTAACACCCATAAACTACCTATGTACCCCTAAACCGAGGTCCCCCCACATCGACGCCACTATATTTAAATTTTTTAACCCCTAATCTACTGCTCCGTATACCGCCGCCAACTACGTTATCCCTATGTACCCCTAATCTGCTGCCCCTAACACCGCCGACCCCTATATTATATTAATTAACCCCTAATCTGCCCCCCACAACGTCACCGCCAGCTACCTACAATTATTAACCCCTAATCTGCCGACCGAGCCCACCGCTAGTATAATAAATGTATTAACCCCTAATCCGCCTCACTCCCACCTCAATAACCCTATAATAAATAGTATTAACCCCTAATCTGCCCTCCCTAACATCGCCGACAGCTAACTTCAAGTATTAACCCCTAATCTGCCGATCGGAGCTCACCGCTACTCTAATAAATTGTTTAACCCCTTAAGCTAAGTCTAACCCTAACCCTAACACCCCCCTAAGTTAAATATAATTTAAATCTAACTAAATAAATTAACTCTTATTAAATAAATTATTCCTATTTAAAGCTAAATACTTACCTGTAAAATAAACCCTAATATAGCTACAATATAAATTATAATTATATTGTAGCTATTTTAGGATTTATATTTATTTAACAGGTAACTTTGTAATTATTTTAACCAGGTACAATAGCTATTAAATAGTTAATAACTATTTAATAGTTACCTAGTTAAAGTAATTACTAAATTACCTGTAAAATAAATCCTAACCTATGTTAGAATTAAACCTAACACTACACTATCAATACATTAATTAAATTCAATACCTACAAATAACTACAATTAAATAAACTAACTAAAGTACAAAAAATAAATTTTTTTTTACAAACATTAGAAAAATATTACAACAATTTTAAACTAATTACACTTACTCTAAGCCCCCTAATAAAATAACAAAGCCCCCCAAAATAAAAAAATGCCCTACCCTATTCTAAATTAAAAAAGTTCAAAGCTCTTTTACCTTACCAGCCCTTAAAAGGACCTTTTGTGGGGCATGCCCCAAAGAATTCAGCTCTTTTGCCTGTAAAAAAAAACATACAATACCCCCCCAACATTACAACCCACCACCCACATACCCCTAATCTAACCCAAACCCCCCTTAAATAAATCTAACACTAAGCCCCTGAAGATCTTCCTACCTTATCTTCACCTCGCCGGGTATCACCGATCGGTCCTGGCTCCGAAATCTTCATCCAACCCAAGCAGGGGCTGGCGATCCATAATCCTGCGGCTGAAGAGGTCCAGAAGAGGCTCCAAAGTCTTCATCCTATCCGGGAAGAAGAGGCGATCCAGACCGGCAACCATCTTGATCCAAGCGGCATCTTCTATCTTCATCTGATGAGGAACGTCTCCATCGTGAAGACCTCCAGCGCGGATCAATCTTCTTCCTCCGACGTCCAACTGAAGAATGACAGTTCCTTTAAGTGACGTCATCCAAGATGGCGTCCCTCGAATTCCGATTGGCTGATAGGATTCTATCAGCCAATCGGAATTAAGGTAGGAAAATTCTGATTGGCTGATTCCATCTGATTGATCAGAATCAAGTTCAATCCGATTGGCTGATCCAATCAGCCAATCAGATTGAGCTCGCATTCTATTGGTTGTTCCGATCAGCCAATAGAATGCGAGCTCAATCTGATTGGCTGATCGGATCAGCCAATCGGATTGAACTTGATTCTGATTGGCTCATTCCATCAGCCAATCAGAATTTTCCTACCTTAATTCCGATTGGCTGATAGAATCCTATCAGCCAATCGGAATTCGAGGGACGCCATCTTGGATGACGTCCCTTAAAGGAACCGTCATTCTTCAGTTGGACGTCGGAGGAAGAAGATTGATTCGCGCTGGAGGTCTTCACGATGGAGCCGTTCCTCATCGGATGAAGATAGAAGATGCCGCTTGGATCAAGATGGTTGCCGGTCTGGATCGCCTCTTCTTCCCGGATAGGATGAAGACTTTGGAGCCTCTTCTGGACCTCTTCAGCCGCAGGATTATGGATCGCCAGCCCCCGCTTGGGTTGGATGAAGATTTCGGAGCCAGGACCGATCGGTGATACCCGGCGAGGTGAAGATAAGGTAGGAAGATCTTCAGGGGCTTAGTGTTAGGTTTATTTAAGGGGAGTTTGGGTTAGATTAGGGGTATGTGGGTGGTGGGTTGTAATGTTGGGGGGGGTATTGTATGTTTTTATTTACAGGCAAAAGAGCTGAATTATTTGGGGCATGCCCCACAAAAGGTCCTTTTAAGGGCTGGTAAGGTAAAAGAGCTTTGAACTTTTTTAATTTAGAATAGGGTAGGGCATTTTTTTATTTTGGGGGGCTTTGTTATTTTATTAGGGGGCTTAGAGTAGGTGTAATTAGTTTAAAATTGTTGTAATATTTTTCTAATGTTTGTAAATATTTTTTAATTTTTTGTAACTTAGTTCTTTTTTATTTTTTGTACTTTAGTTAGTTTATTTAATTGTAGTTATTTGTAGGTATTGTATTTAATTAATGTATTGATAGTGTAGTGTTAGGTTTAATTGTAGGTAATTGGAGGTATTTTATTTAATTTATTTATTGATAGTGTAGTGTTAGGTTTAATTGTAACTTAGGTTAGGATTTATTTTACAGGTAATTTAGTAATTATTTTAACTAGGTAACTATTAAATAGTTCTTAACTATTTAATAGCTATTGTACCTGGTTAAAATAATTACAAAGTTACCTGTTAAATAAATATAAATCCTAAAATAGCTACAATATAATTATAATTTATATTGTAGCTATATTAGGGTTTATTTTACAGGTAAGTATTTAGCTTTAAATAGGAATAATTTATTTAATAATAGTTAATTTATTTTGTTAGATTTAAATTATATTTAACTTAGGGGGCTGTTAGGGTTAGGGTTAGACTTAGATTTAGGGGTTAATCCATTTATTACAGTAGCGGCGAGATTCGGTCGGCATATTAGGGGTTAATAATTGAAGTTAGGTGTCGGCGATGTTAGGGAGGGCAGATTAGGGGTTAATACTATTTATTATAGGGTTATTGAGGCGGGAGTGAGGCAGATTAGGGGTTAATAACTTTATTATAGTAGCGGTGCGGTCCGCACGGCAGATTAGGGGTTAATAAGTGTAGGCAGGTGGAGGCGACGTTGAGGGGGGCAGATTAGGGGTTAATAAATATAATATAGGGGTCGGCGGTGTTAGGGTCAGCAGATTAGGGGTACATAGGGATAATGTAGGTAGCGGCGGTTTACGGAGCGGCAGATTAGAGGTTAAAAAAATATGCAGGTGTCAGCGATAGCGGGGGCGGCAGATTAGGGGTTAATAAGTGTAAGGTTAGGGGTGTTTAGACTCGGGGTTCATGTTAGGGTGTTAGGTGCAGACTTAGGAAGTGTTTCCCCATAGAAAACAATGGGGCTGCGTTAGGAGCTGAACGCTGCTTTTTTGCAGGTGTTAGGTTTTTTTTCAGCTCAAATGGCCCCATTGTTTTCTATTGGGGAATCGTGCACAAGCACGTTTTTGAAGCTGGCCGCGTCCGTAAGCACCGCTGGTATCTAGAGTTGCAGTGGCGTTAAATTATGCTCTACGCTCCCTTTTTGGAGCCTAACGCACTGAAAACCCAGCCATTCTGTGAACTCTAAATACCAGCGGTATTTAAAAGGTGCGGGGGGAAAAAATCACGCGTAGCTAACGCACCCTTTTGGCCGCCAAACTCTAAATCTAGCCGTAAGTTTCTAGAGAGTACCAATCCTACAACTACAACATATATTTATTTATATTTTTAGCATAATCTCTTAAATATTTCACATTAATATTTACCTTACCCTATTGCTTGACACTCCCTGTGATTCCCGCTATATTCATCTCTTTCTCAACACCGGTTTAGCTTTCAGGTATTTACCTCTTCTACCATTTCTGTCTCCTTTTCGTTTGGGGTTGCAACGCCATTTGGCTGCCATTTTTTACCTTCCTGAATGTAACAGCAAAAGAGAGGGTGCTTATACTTGTAATGCGTAACAGAATAAAAATGATTCAAAATGGTGTAAAAGTCATCCTCATGTTTAAAATGTGCCTCAGTTCAGTTTTTATTTGCTCTTTCTTATTAATATGCCACATTTATAGGAGAGGGAGAGAACCTAGCTCCACCCAGGACATGCACTGACTCCAACCACCTACAAACCTACTTGCGGCCAAGACTTTCCCATTGTGGCGCCTCAAATCCCTAGTTCGGAAATGTTGGGAGGTATGTACTTTATATGTATGTCCCTTTAAGGTACAGATTTATATAGTCACTGTGTGACAACATTATATTTGTTTGCAGGTCTAACATTCCCTCACCAACTCTAATATACTGTAGCTTCCTAATTTCTTAAACAGAAGTCAACGCCTAACACTTTTCTATGATTTTCTACCTTTACTACAGGGAGAAATTTCACTGAATGTCAAACAATTAAAGTGACATTATAGAGCATATAATTGTATGACTATGGACTCTGCACTATTGTGTGTTTAACCCTGCAATGCGGTCAGTTAAGAGTTGCGCCTGTATGCAATCTAAAATTTAGAGCTTTTTGAGACGAAGTATGTGTGTGTGTGTGTGTGTGTGTGTGTATGTGAGTGTGTGTAGAGTGTGTATGAGTGTGTGTGTGAATGTGAGTGTGTGTGTTTATATGAGTGTGTGTGTGTTTATGTGAGTGTGTATGTGTTTATGTGAGTGTGTATGAGTGTGACTGTATGTGATTTTGTGTGAATGTGTATGAGTGTGTGTGTTTATGTGAGTGTGTGTGACTGTGTGTATGTGAGTGTGACTGTGTGTATGTGAGTGTGACTTTGTGTGTATGTGAGTGTGTGTGTGACTGTGTGTGTTTATGTGAGTGAATGTGTGTGTTTATGTGAGTGTATATGTGTGTCTGTGTGTATGTGAGTTTGTGTGAGTGTGTATGAGTATTTGAGTGTGTGTGTGTGTGTGTGACTGTGTGTGTGTGTGAGTGTGTGTTGTGATTGAGTGTGTGTATGACTGTGTATGTGAGTGTCTGTGTGTGACACTGTGTATTTGACTGTGTGTGAGTGTGTGTGTGAGTGTGTGAGTGTTTATGTGAGCGTGTGTTGTGTGTGAGACTGTGTGAGATTGTGTGTGTGTGTTTGTGTGTGTGAGCGTGACTATGTGTGTGTGTGTGTGTGTGAGTGTTGTGATTGAGTGTGTGTGTGACTGTGTATGTGAGTGTCTGTGTGTGACACTGTGTATTTGACTGTGTGTGAGTGTGTGTGTGAGTGTGTGAGTGTTTATGTGAGCGTGTGTTGTGTGTGAGACTGTGTGAGATTGTGTGTGTGAGCGTGACTATGTGTGTGTGTGTGTGTGTGAGTGTTGTGATTGATTGAGTGTGTGTGTGACTGTGTATGTGAGTGTCTGTGTGTGACAATGTGTGTATTTGACTGTGTGTGTGTGTGTATGTGAGTGTTTATGTGAGTGTGTGACTGTGTGAGATTGCGTGTGTGTGTATGCGTGACTATGTGTGTGTGAGTGTGAGCGTGACTATGTGTGTGTGTGAGTGAGGGCGTGTAATAAAGTAAAAATTACCTTTCATGATTTAAAGCATGCAATTTTAAACATCTTTCCAATTTACTTCTATTATTAATTTGCTTTGCTCTCTTGGCATCCTTTTTTAAAAGCATACCTAGGTAGACTTAGAAGCAGCAATGCTTTACTGGGTGCTAACTGCTGATGATGGCTACACATTTATGCTTCCTGTCATTAGCTCAACTGATGTATTCATCTAGCTCCCAATAGCTAATTTCTGCACCTTCAACATAGGACACTACGAGAACAAAGGATGTCTAATAATATATGTCAATTGGAAAGTTGTTTAAAATTGTATGCTTTAGCTGAGCCATGAAAAATTTTTTTGGGTTTCATGTTTCGATGAAATAGTATAGCACAGGACTAAATGAGGAACTGCGCTACTTTAGCAGACTTGTTTGCGCTTCATTGGCTTACCCCGCAAGCATTATCCAACATGACCCCATAGATGTCTATTTTGTGAAAGAATTACACACTAGCGCTCACAAGATGAGAGCAAAGATGGAGACAGTAAGGATTGTGTTGTGTTCTAGCAATGTTAATGCACCTTACAATTTGTACTCTAGCCCAAATACTTAAAGGGATATGAAACCCATATTTTTTTCTTTCATGATTCAGATAGAGCCTGCATTTTTAAAGGGACAGTAACCACTTTGAGATAGTACTATAAAATGATAAATCGTATATATATATATATATATATATATATATATATATATAAAAAAACTCTAATATAATGCCACCCTTTCCTGTAATTCCATTCTGAAATTGTGAATATTTCAGTTCCTGTTAGAAATGGAAGTGCAAAACACTGTCGCCTAGATTTAGAGTTTGGCGGTAGCCGTCAAAACCAGCGTTAGGAGCCTAACGCTGGTTTTTACCTCCCGCTGGTATTTGGAGTCAGTCATTAAAGGGTCTAACGCTCACTTTGCAGCCGCAACTTTTCCATACCGCAGATCCCCCTACGCCAATTGCGTATCCTATCTTTTCAATGGGATCTTTCTAACGCCGGTATTTAGAGTCTCTAACGACAAAACTCCAGCAGCAGAAAAAAAACAGGAGTTAAGAGCTTTTTGGGCTAACGCCGGTTCATAAAGCTCTTAACTACTGTGCTCTAAAGTACACTAACACCCATAAACTACCTATGCACCCCTAAACCGAGGCCCCCCCACATCGCCGCCACTCGATTAAATTTTTTAACCCCTAATCTGCCGACCGCACACCGCCGCCACCTACGTTATACTTATGTACCCCTAATATGCTGCCCCTAACACAGCCAACCCCTATATTATATTTATTAACCCCTAATCTGCCCCCCCAACGTCGCCAACACCTACCTACACTTATTAACCCCTAATCTGCCGACCGGACCTCGCCGCTACTATAATAAAGTTATTAACCCCTAATCCGCCTCACTCCCGCCTCTATAACCCTATAATAAATAGTATTAACCCCTAATCTGCCGACCGGACCTCACCGCTACTATAATAAATGTATTAACCCCTAAAGCTAAGTCTAACCCTAACACTAACAGCCCCCTAAGTTAAATATAATTTAAATCTAACGAAATAAATTAACTCTTATTTAATAGATTATTCCTATTTAAAGCTAAATACTTACCTGTAAAATAAACCCTAATATAGCTACAATATAACGAATAATTATATTGTAGCTATTTTAGGATTAATATTTATTTTACAGGCAACTTTGTAATTATTTTAACCAGGTACAATAGCTATTAAATAGTTAAGAACTATTTAATAGCTACCTAGTTAAAATAATTACAAAATTACCTGGAAAATAAATCCTAACCTAAGTTACAATTAAACCTAACACTACACTATCAATAAATTACTTAAATAAAATACCTACAATTATCTACAATTAAACCTAACACTACACTATCAATAAATTAATTAAATACAATACCTACAAATAAATACAATTAAATAAACTAACTAAAGTACAAAAAATAAAAAAGAACTAAGTTACAAAAAATAAAAAAATATTTACAAACATTAGAAAAATATTACAACAATTTTAAACTAATTACACCTACTCTAAGCCCCCTAATAAATAATAAAGCCCCCCAAAATAAAAAATGCCCTACCCTATTCTAAAATTAAAATAGAAAAGCTCTTTTACCTTACCAGCCCTTAAAAGGTCCCTTTGCGGGGCATGCCCCAAAGAATTCAGCTCTTTTGCCTGTAAAAAAAAAACATAGAATACCCCCCCCAACATTACAACCCACCACCCACATACCCCTAATCTAACCCAAACCCCCCTTAAATAAACCTAACACTAAGCCCCTGAAGATCTCCCTACCTTGTCTTCACCACACCGGGTCCCGATCGGTCCAGAAGAGCCTCTGAAATCTTCATCCAAGCCCAAGCGGGGGCTGAAGAGTGATGTCCATCCTCCGGCTGAAGTCTGGATCCAAGCGGCGGCTAAAGAATTCCATCTTCGGGCAGAAGTCTTCATCCTATCCGGGCAGAAGAGTCGATCCGGACCGGCAAACATCTTCATCCAAGCTGCATTTTCTATGTTCTTCCATCCGATGACGACCGGCTCCATCTTGAAGACCTCCGGCGCGGATCCATCCTCTTCTTGCGACGTCCTAAGTCCGAATGAAGGTTCCTTTAAATGACGTCATCCAAGATGTCGTCCCTCGAATTCCGATTGGCTGATTTAAGGAATTAAGGTAGGAAAATTCTGATTGGCTGATGTAATCAGCCAATCAGAATCAAGTTCAATCCGATTGGCTGATCCGATCAGCCAATCAGATTGAGCTCGCATTCTATTGGCTGATCGGAACAGCCAATAGAATGCAAGCTCAATCTGATTGGTGATCGGATCAGCCAATCGGATTGAACTTGAATCTGGCTTATTCCATCAGCCAATCAGAATTGTCCTACCTTAATTCCGATTGGCTGATAGAATGCTATCAGCCAATCGGAATTCGAGGGACGCCATCTTGGATGATGTCATTTAAAGGAACCTTCATTCAGACTTAGGACGTCGCAAGAAGAGGATGGATCCGCGCCGGAGGTCTTCAAGATGGAGCCGGTCATCATCAGATGGAAGAAGATGGTTGCCGGTCCGGATCTACTCTTCTGCCCGGATAGGATGAAGACTTTGGAGCCTCTTCTGGACCTCTTCAGCCGCCGCTTGATAGAAGACTTCAGCCGGATGATGGATCTCCAGCCCCCGCTTGGGCTTGGATGAAGACTTCGGAGCCTGGAGCGATCGGTGATACCTGGCATGGTGAAGACAAGGTAGGAAGATCTTCAGGGGCTTAGTGTTAGGTTTATTTAAGGGGGGTTTGGGTTAGATTAGGGGTATGTGGGTGGTGGGTTGTAATGTTGGGGGGGTATTGTATGTTTTTTTTTACAGGCAAAAGAGCTGAATTCTTTGGGGTATGCCCCGCAAAAGGCCCTTTTAAGGGCTGGTAAGGTAAAAGAGCTTTTCTATTTTAATTTTAGAATAGGGTAGGGCATTTTTTTATTTTGGGGGGCTTTGTTATTTTATTAGGGGGCTTATAGTAGGTGTAATTAGCTTAAAATAGGAATAATTTATTTAATAAGAGTTAATTTATTTAGTTAGACTTAAATTATATTTAACTTAGGGGGGTGTTAGGGTTAGGGTTAGACTTAGCTTTAGGGGTTAAAAAATGTATTAGAGTAGCAGTGAGGTCTGGTCGGCAGATTAGGGGTTAATACTTGAAGTTAGGTGTCGGCGATGTTAGGGAGGGCAGATTAGGGGTTAATACTATTTATAATAGGGTTAGTGAGGCGGATTAGGGGTTATTACAGGGAGTGCCGAATTATTAGGCAAATGAGTATTTTGACCACATCATCCTCTTTATGCATGTTGTCTTACTCCAAGCTGTATAGGCTCGAAAGCCTACTACCAATTAAGCATATTAGGTGATGTGCATCTCTGTAATGAGAAGGGGTGTGGTCTAATGACATCAACACCCTATATCAGGTGTGCATAATTATTAGGCAACTTCCTTTCCTTTGGCAAAATGGGTCAAAAGAAGGACTTGACAGGCTCAGAAAAGTCAAAAATAGTGAGATATCTTGAAGAGGGATACAGCACTCTTAAAATTGCAAAGCTTCTGAAGCGTGATCATCGAACAATCAAGCGTTTCATTCAAAATAGTCAACAGGGTCGTAAGAAGCGTGTGGAAAAACCAAGGTGCAAAATAACTGCCCATGAACTGAGAAAAGTCAAGCGTGCAGCTGCCAAGATGCCACTTGCCACCAGTTTGGCCATATTTCAGAGCTGCAACATCACTGGAGTGCCCAAAAGCACAAGGTGTGCAATACTCAGAGACATGGCCAAGGTAAGAAAGGCTGAAAGACGACCACCACTGAACAAGACACACAAGCTGAAACGTCAAGACTGGGCCAAGAAATATCTCAAGACTGATTTTTCTAAGGTTTTATAGACTGATGAAATGAGAGTGAGTTTTGATGGGCCAGATGGATGGGCCCGTGGCTGGATTGGTAAAGGGCAGAGAGCTCCAGTCCGACTCAGACGCCAGCAAGGTGGAGGTGGAGTACTGGTTTGGGCTGGTATCATCAAAGATGAGCTTGTGGGGCCTTTTCGGGTTGAGGATGGAGTCAAGCTCAACTCCCAGTCCTACTGCCAGTTTCTGGAAGACACCTTCTTCAAGCAGTGGTACAGGAAGAAGTCTGCATCCTTCAAGAAAAACATGATTTTCATGCAGGACAATGCTCCATCACACGCGTCCAAGTACTCCACAGCGTGGCTGGCAAGAAAGGGTATAAAAGAAGAAAATCTAATGACATGGCCTCCTTGTTCACCTGATCTGAACCCCATTGAGAACCTGTGGTCCATCATCAAATGTGAGATTTACAAGGAGGGAAAACAGTACACCTCTCTGAACAGTGTCTGGGAGGCTGTGGTTGCTGCTGCACGCAATGTTGATGGTGAACAGATCAAAACACTGACAGAATCCATGGATGGCAGGCTTTTGAGTGTCCTTGCAAAGAAAGGTGGCTATATTGGTCACTGATTTGTTTTTGTTTTGTTTTTGAATGTCAGAAATGTATATTTGTGAATGTTGAGATGTTATATTGGTTTCACTGGTAAAAATAAATAATTGAAATGGGTATATATTTGTTTTTTGTTAAGTTGCCTAATAATTATGCACAGTAATAGTCACCTGCACACACAGATATCCCCCTAAAATAGCTAAAACTAAAAACAAACTAAAAACTACTTCCAAAAATATTCAGCTTTGATATTAATGAGTTTTTTGGGTTCATTGAGAACTTGGTTGTTGTTCAATAATAAAATTAATCCTCAAAAATACAACTTGCCTAATAATTCTGCACTCCCTGTACATTTATTATAGTAGCGGTGAGGTCCGGTCGGCAGATTAGGGGTTAATAATTGTAGGTAGGTGGAGGCGACGTTGTGAGGGGCAGATTAGGGGTTAATAAACATAATATAGGGGTCGGCGGTGTTATGGGCAGCAGATTAGGGGTACATAGGTATAATGTAGGTTGCAGCGGTGTACGGAGCGGCAGATTAGGGGTTACGAAGTGTAGGTAGGTGGCAGCGACGTTGAGGGGGCAGATTAGGGGTTAATAAATATAATATAGGTGTCGGCGATGTTAGGGGCAGCAGATTAGGGGTACATAGCTATAATGTAGGTTGCGGCGGTGTACGGAGCGGCAGATTAGGGGTTAATAATAATATGTAGGGGTCAGCGATAGCGGGGGCGGCAGATTAGGGGTTAATAAGTGTAAGGTTAGGGGTGTTTAGACTCGGGGTACATGTTAGGGTGTTAGGTGCAGACATAGGAAGTGTTTCCCCATAGGAAACAATGGGGTTGCGTTAGGAGCTTAACGCTGCTTTTTTGCAGGTGTTTGTTTTTTTTTCAGCTCAAACTGCCCCATTGTTTCCTATGGGGGAATCGTGCACGAGCATGTTTTTGAAGCTGGCCGCGTCCGTAAGCACCGCTGGTATTGAGAGTTGCAGTGGCGGTAAATATGCCTGTACGCTCCCTTTTTGGAGCCTAATGCAGCCATTCTGTGAACTCTAAATACCAGCGGTATTTAAAAGGTGCGGGAGAAAAAAAGCCAGCGTTAGCTACGCAGGTCGTTACCGACAAAACTCTAAATCTAGCCGTGTTATATTTCTCACATCCATTGGCTGCACACTCTAGTGACCTGTTCATAACTGCCCCTAATTGGCCACAGCAGAGAAGGTAACCTAAGTAACAACATGGCAGCTCCCATTGTCTAATAGACACTAAGGGGGGTAGTTATAAACGTGTCAACTTTCCTGCCTTCGCCGGCCCAATACGCCCGCCTAAGCTCGCCTCACATCGCCGCCGCTGACCTGAAAAAATTCGCCTAAGTTATCAAGTAAAGCTGTCAAAATGCTGCGGGGCGATGAGCAGCGGACTGTGAGAGTTATCACTCATCCGATCTCGCTGCTCTTCGGCTGTTTGACAGATTTCTTGCTAGCCTGTCACTAAGCACTCACACTAAACTACACTGTTCTACCCCCTATACCGGCGCACCCGGAGCCCCCCGCAACTAAATAAAGTTACTAACCCCTAAACCGCCGCTCCTAGACCCCGCCGCAAGTCTTATAAATGTATTAACCCCTAAACTGCCGCTCCCGGACACCGCTGCCACCTACATTATACCTAGTAACCCCTATCCTGCCCCCCCTATACCGGCGCCCTCTATAATAACGTTATTAACCCCTATCCTGCTGATCCCGCACCTCGCCGCAAATAAATAAATAGTTTAAACCCTAAACCGCCACTCCCTGAACCCGCCGCAACCTATATTAAATTTATTAATCCCTATCCTGCCCCCCCTACACCGTCGCCACCTATAATACATTTATTAACCCCTATCCTGCCCCCCCTACACCGTCGCCACCTATAATAAATTTATTAACCCCTATCCTGCCCCCCCTACACCGTCGCCACCTATATTAAATTTATTAACCCCTATCCTGCCCCCCCTACACTGTCGCCACCTATAATAAATTTATTAACCCCTATCCTGCCCCCCCTACACCGTCGCCACCTATAATAAATTTTTTAACCCCTATCCTGCCCCCCCTACACCGTCGCCACCTATAATACATTTATTAACCCCTATCCTGCCCCCCCTACACCGTCGCCACCTATAATAAATTTATTAACCCCTATCCTGCCCCCCCTACACCGTCGCCACCTATATTAAATTTATTAACCCCTATCCTGCCCCCCCTACACTGTCGCCACCTATAATAAATTTATTAACCCCTATCCTGCCCCCCCTACACCGTCGCCACCTATAATAAATTTTTTAACCCCTATCCTGCCCCCCCTACACCGTCGCCACCTATAATAAATTTATTAACCCCTATCCTCCTGCCCCCCACTACGCCGCCGCCACTGTAATAAAATTATTAACCCCTAAATCTAAGTCTAACACTAACCCTAACACCCCCCTAACTTAAATATTAATTAAATAAATCTAAATAATATTTCTCTTATTAACTAAGTTAATCCTATTTAAAACTTAATACTTACCTTTAAAATAAACCCTAATATAGCTACAATATAAATAATAATTATATTGTAGCTATCTTAGGATTTATTTTTATTTTACAGGTACCTTTCAATTTATTTTAACTAGGTACAATAGCTATTAAATAGTTATTAACTATTTAATAGCTTACCTAGCTAAAATAAAGAGAAATTTACCTGTAAACTAAAAACTAACCTAAGTTACAATTACACCTAACACTACACTATACTTTAATAAATTATTCCTATTTAAAATAAATACTTACCTATAAAATAAACCCTAAGATAGCTACAATGTTATTAATAATTACATTGTAGCTATCTTAGGATTTATATTTATTTTACAGGTAACTTTGTATTTATTTTAGCTAGTTAGAATAGTTATTAAATAGTTATTAACTATTTAATAACTACCTAGCTAAAAGAAATACAAAATTACCTGTAAAATAAATCCTAACCTAAGTTACAATTAAACCTAACACTACACTATCATTACATTAATTAAATAAATTAACTACAAATAACTACAATTAAATACAATTACATAAACTAACTAAAGTACAAAAAATAAAAAAAGCTAAGTTACAAAAAATAAAAAAAATAAGTTACAAACATTTAAAAAAATATTACAACAATTTTAAGATACTTACACCTAATCTAATCCCCCTAATAAAATAACAAACCCCCCCAAAATAAAAAAATGCCCTACCCTATTCTACATTAAAAAAGTTCAAAGCTCTTTTACCTTACCAGCCCTTAAAAGGGCCTTTTGTGGGGGCATGCCGTAAAGAATTCAGCTCTTTTGCCTGTAAAAGAAAAATACAACCCCCCAACATTAAAACCCACCACCCACATACCCCTAATCTAACCCAAACCCCCCTTAAAATAACCTAACACTAATCCCCTGAAGATCATCCTACCTTTAGTCGTCTTCACTCAGCCGAGCCACCGATGGAACTGAAGAGGACATCCGGAGCGGCAGAAATGATCATCCAAGGAGCGCTGAAGAAATCTTCCATCCGATGAATTGATCGTCCAAGCGGCGCTGAAGAAATCTTCCATCCGGGCGAGGTCATCTTCCAAGAGGCGCTGAAGAAGTCTTCTATCAGGGTGAGGTCATCTTTCAAGCCGGGTCTTGAATCTTCATCCCGCCGACGCGGAACATCCTTCTTTCCCTACGGACTACCGACGAATGAAGGCTCCTTTAAGGGACGTCATCCAAGATGGCGTTCCTTCAATTCCGATTGGCTGATAGGATTCTATCAGCCAATTGGAATTAAGGTAGGAAAAATCTGATTGGCTGATTGAATCAGCCAATCAGATTCAAGTTCAATCCGATTGGCTGATCCAATCAGCCAATCAGATTGAGCTTGCATTCTATTGGCTGATCGGAACAGATTCAAGACCCGGCTTGAAAGATGACCTCGCCCGGATAGAAGACTTCTTCAGCGCCTCTTGGAAGATGACCTCGCCCGGATGGAAGATTTCTTCAGCGCCGCTTGGAGGATCACTTCATCGGATGGAAGATTTCTTCAGCGCCCCTTGGATGATCATTTCTGCCGCTCCGGATGTCCTCTTCAGTTCCATCAGTGGCTCGGCTGAGTGAAGACGACTAAAGGTAGGATGATCTTCAGGGGATTAGTGTTAGGTTATTTTAAGGGGGGTTTGGGTTAGATTAGGGGTATGTGGGTGGTGGGTTTTAATGTTGGGGGGGGTTGTATTTTTCTTTTACAGGCAAAAGAGCTGAATTCTTTAGGGCATGCCCCCACAAAAGGCCCTTTTAAGGGCTGGTAAGGTAAAAGAGCTTTGAACTTTTTTAATGTAGAATAGGGTAGGGCATTTTTTTATTTTGGGGGGTTTGTTATTTTATTAGGGGGCTTAGATTAGGTGTAAGTAGCTTAAAATTGTTGTAATATTTTTTTAAATGTTTGTAACTTATTTTTTTTATTTTTTGTACTTTAGTTAGTTTATGTAATTGTATTTAATTGTAGTTATTTGTAGTTAATTTATTTAATTAATGTAATGATAGTGTAGTGTTAGGTTTAATTGTAACTTAGGTTAGGATTTATTTTACAGGTAATTTTGTATTTCTTTTAGCTAGGTAGTTATTAAATAGTTAATAACTATTTAATAACTATTCTAACTAGCTAAAATAAATACAAAGTTACCTGTAAAATAAATATAAATCCTAAGATAGCTACAATGTAATTATTAATTATATTGTAGCTATCTTAGGGTTTATTTTACAGGTAAGTATTTATTTTAAATAGGAATTATTTATTAAAGTATAGTGTAGTGTTAGGTATAATTGTAACTTAGGTTAGTTTTTAGTTTACAGGTAAATTTCTCTTTATTTTAGCTAGGTAAGCTATTAAATAGTTAATAACTATTTAATAGCTATTGTACCTAGCGGTTTAGGGGTTAACATATTTATTATAGTGTCGGTGGGCTCCGGGAGCGGCCGTTTAGGGGGTAATAACTTTATTTAGTTGCGGCGGTGTAGGGGGGACAGATTAGTGGTGTTTAGACTCGGGGTACATGTTAGGGTGTTAGGTGCAGACATCTCCCATAGGAATCAATGGGATGTCTGGCAGCAGCGAACTTGTACTTTCGCTATGGTCAGACTCCCATTGATTCCTATGGGATCCGCCGCCTCCAGGGTGGCGGTTTGAAAACCAGGTACGCTGGGCCGGAAAAGTGCCGAGCGTACCTGCTAGTTTTTTGATAACTAGCAAAAGTAGTCAGATTGTGTCGCACTTGTGTGCGGAACATCTGTAGTGACGTAAGAATCTATCTGTGTCGGATTGAGTCCGGCGGATCGAAGTTTACGTCAAAAAATTCTACTTTTGCCGGTCTGTAGCCTTTGATAACTAAGGCGAATCAGCCTCGCCACAAATACGCTGCGGAATTCCAGCGTATTTGAGGTTGACGGCTTGATAACTACCCCCCCTAATCTTTACACTTATTTTGTCACTATTTAAACAACTTATGAAACTTCAAAAAATACATCTACATGTTATTCTCAGACTAATCTTTTCTTTGAATGCTTCATTCTATCTAGCATTTCTTTAGTGTTTAATGTCCCTTTAAGCAACTTCCTAATTTACTCCTATTATCAAATTTTCTTCATTCTCTTGTTATCTTTATTTGAAACACAGGGATGTAAGCTTAGGCGCCGGCCTATTTTTGTTTCAGCACCCTGGGTAGCAAAATGTACCCAGGGTGCTGAGCCGAAAATGTGCTGACTCCTAAGCTTACATTCCTGCTGTATCTGAATCATGAAACAAATTAGGTTTCATATCTCTTTAATTACACATAATGCAATAAACATTTCAATGTAGTTCCACTATTTATTTTTTCAGGAAAGTGTAGGTTTTACCACTGTATAAAGTATAACGTTGTATGCTAAATTTGAATAATGAAAGAAAAAAATTGGCTCATATCATATGTACCTTTACATGGTGATTAAAAATGTCTGCACAATTCATATATTCACGTTAATAGTTTATTTTATTTAACTATATAGGATTACTTGTTAAAGGGACATAAAATCCAACATTTTTCTTTTATGATTGATGTAGAACATATATTTTAAAACAGCGTTTCAGTTTACCTCTATTATCAATTTTGCTTTATTCTATTGGTATTTTTTATTGAAGGAGCAACAATGCACTACTAGAAGATATCAGAAAACATCAGTAAGCCAATGACAATAGACATATATGTGTACCCACCAATCATCAGCTAGCTCCCAGATCCTGAGCCTACCTAGGTATCCTTTTCAGCGAAGGATACCAAGAAAACAAAAGCAAATTAGAAAATAGATATAAATTGCCAAGTTGTTTAAAATTGTATGCTCTATCTAAAGAAAAAAATATGTAGTTTCATGTCCCTTTAAGAAAAAGGGTGGCCCTGTGCACTAATCAGTTCCTTCAGTTTCCTTACTGTGAAAATAAAATAATATGTCATGAAGACAGATGGGTGAAAGATACTACAGTCTATATATATATTATTTCTGGCATAGCACTTTTTTATTGTTAAGTAAACTGTCAGTTGTGACAAACGTAATGAGAAAAAATCACTTAGGATCACGTTCACGATTCTGTGCTGTATTTTATTTCCCTCTGTTTTAAAGGAACATTACATTTAATTCATTTTTTTGCTATTTTTTTTTTAAATGTATTTGTAAATCAGATGCTCATATGCTTAATGAACTGTTTTCATCCTGTTTATTTCCCTGTGCACATTACAGAGATGTGAATATTGCTCTTGCTAGCGAGTGACCAAATGATACATAAGCATAATTTGTGCACAAGGCTTTACAGGGATGAATGAAGCTGTGCTTAGTTCTCTTGGTATAGGTGAACTCAGGACCATGCATCTATAACCATCTGACAGCAGTGTTTGCAACAATGCTTATAAAAGTTGCAATTACTACTGCCACAAAATTCTTAAGACAAGTGCACACTCCTAAGCAGCCTACCTAGGTTTACTCTTTAACAGTGGATACAAAGAGTATGAAAGCAAATTTGATAATAGAAGTACATTTGGAAAGTTGTTTAAACAATAAACTGGGTTTGCACTGGACTAACTTTACTAAGTGGGACCAGACTGATACACTTCAGGAAAGTTCCCCTCTGTCAAAGTACAACTGGGCTAAAAGAGGCTGCTCCTGGGTGGTTACTCACTATAGAACAAGCTACTGAGCTGTTGTTTGTTCCCTGTAGAGCCTACCTAGGTATTATGACCCTCTGGAGTTCTCCCTAAAAGTGATGGGGGAAAACAGACGTGGACTCCTTGCCCAATGTGCTTACAGGAGTATGGCTGCACCTCACTGACGAGGCCCAATGAAGGCTGAAACGATCAACTGGGGTTGTCATGTTCCTTGTTTAATGGAGTATAGCCTGGTATTTTGGCGCTGGACTGACCCTACTAGGCTGATACACTTTAGGAAAGCTCTCCTCTGTGAAATGCACAATTAGGCTAAAAGAGCCTGCTCCTGGGTGGTAATTCACATAGAACAAGCTACTGAGCTGTTGTTTATTTCTGGTAAATTGCTTCTCTTTCTGTATGCATAAAGTTGTTTAAAAAGGAAATAATACCAATGAAAAGCTGTATTTTAAGGATGCAGAAATACATTTTCTTCATTTTAAAGCCAGTATTACTAGATTTAAACATTTTATTTTTTGATTCAGACAGAGTATACAATTTTAAAAGTTTCCAATTTACTTCCATTATCAAATATGCTTAGTTCCCATTATATTATTTGTTGAAGAGATACCTAGATAGGCATCTGGAGCGCTACATAGCAAGAAATAGTGTTGCCATCTAGTGCTCTCGCAAATGGGTAACATTCTTGCAAAACTACTTCCATATAGTGATTTAAACATGTGCACGCTCCTGAGCTTATATTCCAAGGCGAGATTACATATGCGGCTTCACCTGCAAAAGCTGGCGACGTCATTTTTTAGTCCGGTATTAATATCACATATACGGTGCTGCATATAATTTCGGTGCATATATTTCACCCGTCGCCCACTAATTTTACTCCCATAAACTAACATAGAACCTAGTCGCAATCCGGTATCACATATTCAGTGCAAGGATTTACACAGCGAAAATTGGAAAATTTTACTCCATTTTCACCTCGCTACACATAGGCAGGCGCAGCAAGCCTTGCGCGGAATATGTTAACACTGTAACTCCCTTAAAATATTAACTAACACCTAACGCATGCACAATATCTATCTGTCAACCACCCACCCCCACCTCAATAACTAATAAAATATATTAACCCCTAATCCACCAACCCCCACATCGCAAAGTACCTAAAAAATGTATTAACCCCTAATCCGCCATCCCCCACATTGAAAAGTAACTAATTAACCTCTAAACCACCATTCCCTCACAATGCATTAAACCTAATTAAGCTATTAACTCCTAAACCGCCAACCACCACAACGCAAATAACTAATTTAATTACTAACCTAACACCCCCTAAATTACTCCCATAAAATAAAAAAATACCAAGTTACAATTAAAATAAAAAAACCTAACATTACTTTAAAAAAAAAACAACTAACGGCTAGATCATGAGTTTTGCGTTATGAGTGAAAAAGCTTCATAACAATGCTTTTTCACTACTGTTGGTATTACAAGTTTTGCAGGTATATCTGTACCGCACACTTTTTTTGGCCGTAACCCAACGTAACTACCACAGCTTTCAAAAAGTCCTTTTTCAACGGGACTTCCATAGCGCCGGAATTACGAGTTTGCCTGCCTGGCCAAAAAGTGAGCTGTACCGCCCATAACTACAAGATCGTAAACTGAAAGTCAGGAGTTTTACGCTACAAAGCCGTAACATAAAACTCATAACTAAAGTGTTACAAAGTACACTAACACCCATAAACTACCTACTAACCCCTAAACCAAGGCCTCCCGCATAGCAAACACTAAAATAAAATTATTAACCCTTAATTTGTCGCTCCCGACATCACCGCCACTATAATAAACATATTAACCCCTAAACCGCCGTACTCCTGCATCACAAACACTAGTTAAATTTTGCTGTCCCTAACATCACCGCAACCTACATTACTGCTATTAACCCCTAATTTGCTGTCCCCAAAATCGCCGCCTCTATACTAAAGTTATTAACCCCTAAACCTAACCCTAAGTCTAACCCTAACACCCACTAAGTTTAACATAATTAAAATAAATCTAAATAAAACTTACTATTATTACCTAAATAATTCCTTTTTTAAAACTAAATACTTACCTGTAAAATAAACCCTAAGCTAGCTACAATATAACTAATAGTTACATTGTATCTATCTTAGGTTTTATTTTTATTTCACAGGTAAGTTTGTATTTATTTTAACTAGGTAGAATAGTTAGTAAATAGTTATTAACTATTTACTAACTACCTAGTTAAAATAAATACAAATTTACCTGTAAAATAAAACCTAACCTGTCTTACACTGACACCTGACCTTACACTACAATTAAATCAATTACATTAATTAAATACAATTAACTAAATTACAAAAAAATAATAAACACTAAATTACACAAAATAAAAAATAAATGATCAAATACTTAAAATAATTACACCTAATTTAATAGCCTTATCAAAATAAAAAAGCCCCCCCCCCCAAAATAAAAAAACCTGTAGCCTAAACTAAACTGCCAATAGCCCATAAAAGGGCCTTTTGCGGGACATTGCCCCAAAGAAATTAGCTTTTTTACCAATAAAAAAAATACAAACAAATCCCTAACAGTAAAACCCACCACCCACACAACCAAACCCCCCCAAATAAAATCCTATCTAAAAAAACCTAAGCTCCCCATTTCCCTGAAAATGGCATTTGGATGGGCATTGCCCTTAAAGGACATTTAGCTCTTTTTCAGCCAAAACCTAATCTAAAAATAAAACCCACCCAATAAACCCTTAAAAAAACCTAACACTAACCCCGAAGATCCACTTACAGTTTTTAAAGACCGGACATCCATCCTCAACGAAGCCGGGAGAAGTCTTCATCCAAGTGGGCAGAAGTCCTCAACAAAGCCGGGAGAAGTCTTCATCCAAGCGGCAAGAAGTGGTCCTCAAAACGGGCAGAAGTCTTCATCCAGACGGCATCTTCTATCTTCATCCTTCCGACGCGGAAGACATCCATCTTAAAGACATCCGGCGTGGAGCATCCTCTTCTTTCAATGACTACTGTAGGAATGAAGGTTCCTTTAAGGGACGTCATCCAAGATGGCGTCCCTTGAATTCTGATTGGCTGATAGAATTCTATCAGCCAATTGGAATTAAAGTTGAAAAAATCCTATTGAAGCCTTTAGAATGCGAGCTCAATCCTATTGACTGATTGGATCAGCAAATAGGATTGAAGTTCAATCCTATTGGCTGATTGGGGGGTTTTACTGTTGGGGGTTGTTTGTATTTTTTTACAGGTAAAAGAGCTGATTTCTTTGGGGCAATGCCATGCAAAAGGCCCTTTTAAGGGCTATTGGCAGTTTAGTTTAGGCTAGGGTTTTTTTTTATTTTGTGGGGGCTTTTTTTATTTTTATAGGGCTATTAGATTAGGTGAAATTAGTTTAAATATTTGATAATTTCTTTTTTATTTTGTGTAATTTAGTGTTTATGATTTTTTGTAATTTAGTTAATTGTATTTAATTAATGTAATTGATTTAATTGTAGTGAAAGGTTAGGTGTTAGTGTAAGACAGGTTAGGTTTTGTTTCACAGGTAAATTTGTATTTATTTTAACTAGGTAGTTAGTAAATAGTTAATAACTATTTACTAACTAGTCTACCTAGTTAAAATAAATACAAACTTAGCTGTGAAAAAAAAATTAAACCTAAGATAGCTACAATATAACTATTACTTATATTGTAGCTAGCTTAGGGTTTATTTTATAGGTAAGTATTTAGTTTTAAATAGGAATTACTTAAATAGTAATTATTTAGGTATTAATAGTAATTTTTATTTAGATTTATTTTAATTATGTTAAAGTTAGTGGGTGTTAGGGTTACATTAGGGTTAGGTTTAGACTTAGGGTTAGGTTTAGGGGTTAATAACTTTAGTATAGTGGTGGCGATGTTGAGGGCGGCAGATTAGGGGTTAATAAGTGTAGGTAGGTGGCGGTGATGTTGGGGGCAGCAGATTAGGGGTTAATAAGTGTAATGTAGGTGGCGGCAACATTGGGTAATTTGTAATTTTAGATTTAAATTTTTTAGTAGTGTTTTTTTAATGTATAATTTAGTTTATTTAATTTGTAGTTATTTTAATTTTAGTCTAGTTATGTTAGGTTAATTGTTAGTTTAAACTTAGGTTTTTCACAGGCAAGTTTTTATTTATTTTAAGATTTGAATTTAAAGTTAAGAAGTTTTTAAGTTTAGGGGTTAATAGAGAATTCTGCTTCTGCAAAGACATTGCCTTTGAAGTGAAAGAACCTCTTGTCAGCTCTGTGTCACACTTGTTAGGTTATTGAAGCACATCATAGTATCCCACAGGCACCAAGCACTTGGTTCTTAGCATTTTCAGACAGAATTGACCATACCGTTAAATAATCTATGTGCTGTTGTGCACATTTTTAACAGATCTCATCTTTTACTTATTGTTTTAGCAAGTTAGACAAGAATTTAGGTTGTTATGATTGCAATATTCAAAGAAAGCTGTTAAAAAATTGTTTATAGTATCACTGTATACTCTGCAACGGTTTTCTCCTCTTTAAAGAAATTTTGAGTATTTCAATATAAATAAGGAATAATTAGAAATGTACATTTAAATTCAGATTATTTAAAAAATCCCTAATTTTGCTGTTTTTTTCCCCTAAACGCAGAACAAGCAGACCGTTTAATGAGCAATTTAGTTGATACATTCACATGGTTGAAACTAATACTCTAAAGGGGAGAAAGGCTTTTCTGTAGGAGGGAAAGGACTAATCAATAACAATTCAATAACGATGTAGCAATGTGCTTGATTAATTAATTCCTTGTTAGCTAAAGAGTATGTAAGCTTCACTGGCCTAATTAACCCTTCAACTGTGGATGATAACAACGTGTCGTCTTTTTTTTGGGGGGGGGGGGGATTTGATCACAATCCCCCCTCTTCTGCTGGCTGTGCTTACATACACTTAGATTACAAGTTTTGCGCTAAACAGGGTGCAAACGAACGCAACAAAAGTTGCGTTATTTCACCCTTTATAGTGCTGCCATTACGAGCTTCTGAAAAGCCTCCTTGTGCGTGCAATATGGTGGTGTTAAGCTCCATACTGCACAAAAGCCAAGCTGCTTTAACGTGCTCATGCACACTTCCCCCATAGACATCAATGGGGAGAGAATGTTAGAAAAAATACACCTGAAGTGCGGAATGGCGATCGCTGTAACGCAACCCCATTGATGTCTATGGGGAAAAGAAAGTTACATTTAAACTTAACACCCTAACATAAACTCCAAGTCTAAACACCCCTAATCTGCTGCCCCCGACATTGCTGCCACTAAAATAAAGTTATTAAGCCCTAATCTGCTGCCCCCGACATAGCTGACACTAATAAAAGTTATTGACCCCTATTCCTCCGCTCCCCAACATCGCCGCCACTATAATAAAGTTATTAACCCCTAATCTGCCACCCCAGACATCGCCGTCACTAATAAAAGATATTAACCTTTATTCCGCCGCTCCCTGACATTAAATAAAGTTATTAACCCCTAAACCTCTGGCCTCCCACATCTCTGCGTTAAAAGCCGCAGCGCAAAACTCGTAATCTAGGTGATTGTTTGCCAATAGCCTATACCTAGGTATAGAAACTTTCAGTATAGGTAGGGATACTTTAGGCTAAATCAGCTATTTCAAATACCATTAAAAAAGGCTAAGGAGCGGGGGGCGGAGCCAGCCGGGAACCAACATGGCTGCAAAACTGTAACGCTCCGTGTGGCTTTCCCCTTAAAACAGAAATGGAGTGAAAGTTTAGGTGAAAAGCGCAAGCCTGTCATTTAACAACGGCTCAGCATCCAGAGCACATACCTTAGAAACATAGGACACCTGAACAGCGATCCTGACAGCGTTATCTGAGCCGTACAACCACGCGACAGTAAAAGCAAGGCGGCGCCATTTTATATCATCAGGTTCACAAAACGGCGCAACAAGGAAGACCCGTAAGTCTCACATAACGGCACGCACCGACCGGAGCGCTGCACCGGACAGCTAAACTACCTACAACAATATACAGGGGGAGAATGAGAACGCTAACATAAGCCTACATCAGACAACATCCCCTGAAGCTAGCGACAGCACCTACCCGAACAGCAAAGCCAGACCGGAGACCTCAGGCCTAGCAGCCGCAAATCATTACGACAGAAGGGTGAGCATAGGAAGGGCCAATCCTACTAGATACAGCAGTGGGGAATAAATTGACTGTTCAGACACTTTACTAGGGGTTAACACTTTTCTCTACACATTGAAAGAGTTGATAAAACAGCTCAGCTACACCCCCTTTAATATCCCATATGATCAATAATAGCAAGCCACATAGCAAACAAATCCACTGATATCTGCAATTGACAGTGGTCAGTATAAATGACGTCCAAGCGCCCCCCCAAGGGGGATAAAACCAGCAAGCCTGCCACTACAGCATCAGCTAAATTGAACTCATTTTTTAAAGCGGTGGACACGACTACCTCTACTTCATCTAGTTCACCACAAGCCAGCAGTGACACACAGGATGAAGATCTTGATGCTACATTGTCAGACTCCAACCTGCCCATTACTAGAGCAGACCTAAGATCTCTCCCAACAAAAGAAGACTTTGCATCTTTTATGAGTCAAGTTAGCCTACTAATAAAAGAAAGCCTGACTGAGGTGAAAAGCGACATCATGGATTTAGGAAATAGAGTGCTCCAGCTGGAGGAACATGCAGAGGAAATCTCTGAACCACTCAATCTGCATACCATGCAACTTCAACACCAAAATAGCGAGATCAGACAAATGCAAATGCAGATTGAGGATTTAGATAACAGAGGTAGGCGTCAAAATTTAAGGATAAGAGGGATATCTGAGAATATCTTAAACGCAACGCTACCACAATACATACAGGACCTCTTTAGCTTTCTCCTAGACGGTACAGAGGGCGCCAACATATCTATAGATAGAATGCATAGAGCCCTAAAACCCAGACCCTCAGCTAAAGCACCCCCAAGGGATGTCATACTCCGCTGCCACAACTTTAAAGACAAAGAAAAATTATTAGCAGCGGCTAGGAAGAAAGCCCCAATTCGCAAAGAGGGGGACAGCATTCAAATTTTTGCGGACTTAAGCCCGTTAACCCTCTCTAGACGGAGAGACGTTAAGTTTCTCACTACCCATCTAAAGGATCATAACATTCCATATCGCTGGGGATTTCCTTTCGCTATCAGAGTGATTAAAGAGAACAAGGAAATCGTATATAAGGACTTAGAGGATCTACCCTCCTTTTGCTCACAACTGAATATCCCAACTCCGAAGCAAATCCCCCAAATATCAGACCACATGGAGGAGTCCTTAACCAAAGAACCTCCTCTGGTAAAACCTCAACGTCTGAAATGGACCACAATCAACAGGAAACGCAAAACAACCTCACCTGTGCCCGTTACCCCTCAATCCTCTACTGCAGAACCACCTTGAGAAACACCGTCAACATATTGGAACCCAGGAATATCTACACAAGAAAGGGATTCACAGAAGACCTTTCGTTTTAGATTGGAGTGCTCCCCACTCCACCGCCCTACCTGCTAAGAACATTCCTTTGCTGGAAGCAAAAAAAGGGCTAAGTACTTTATTTCATATAGCCGTAAAGTCATATATCACCTTAATTTAAACCCATAATATCTCCACAATGTGAAAAATTTCCTTCTCAAGAATAACACTAAAGTAACCTAAGGGGAATGATAGTAGTAATAGAGTACTGCTACCCCTCCTCCCCCACCTCCTTATCGAGAATCGGAGTAACCCCCCCATTCCCGAGACAAGTTTATTAGCTCCTTTTAAATGTTAATTGAACTTGTTATTTGTTTGTTACATTGTTTATTTAACTTGTTATTGTTATTTTACAGTGTCCTCATGAAGCTCAGATTAACCCTCAACTCTGTGCACCTCAAAGACGGTAACTCTGGCATGTCCCATCGCTCTCTAAGGTACTCCCAAACCATCACAATAGTAGCTCCCTATAGTGACATATGGCAACATTCCATGGTAAGACCCGCAGAATACAGCTTAAGCGCACAGCATAAGATTAGATATAAAAATGACACGTAGATCACTACTACTAACCTCACAAAACACTAAGGACCTCAATTCTCCCACAAAAAGGTCGGTGGCTTTGCAGTGGTTCAATAAGCAAAACAGTTCCATAGTATTTGTGCAGGAAACACACTTTGCCAAGGCGAGTGAGCCTAAATTCTACAACAGAAATTTCCCCCTCAGCTTTTTCAATTCTCACGAAAAAAAGAAAAATGGTGTGGGGATACTTGTCCATCGCTCCCTACCATTCAAACTCCTACATACCACATCGGACAAAGAGGGCAGGATCCTTATATTGGTGGGATTAATATACAATAGACCCATCACACTGGTCAATATATATGCCCCCAATTCAAATAAGAATAGGTTCTTTAACAGACTAAAAGTAATGATACAGGAAACCCGTAAAGGCACTGTAGTTATGGGAGGGGACCTTAACACTATTCTAGACCCCATCCTAGATTCGACATCCGCAAATGCACCACGGACACCTAACTCGGTGTTCAACTGTATCAAAGATTCAGGTTTGGTTGACACTTGGAGAACACAACACCCCTCACAATGTAATTTTACATTCTACTCTCACCCATGGGCAATGTATTCCAGAATTGATCATTTCTACCTAGACCAAGCAAATCTCTCATTGATGATAGATGCGGACATTACCCCAACTGTATGGACGGACCATTCAATGATCAGTCTTAAACTGAACTGGCCAGACACTCCAATACATCCTTTTATGTGGAGATTAGACGCATTCCTGCTTCATCACCCACTGACAGTACAGACTCTAACGTCCACATTAGCAGAATATTTTAACATCAATGCAATACCAGAAACACAACCCCGCTATGTATGGGAAGCCCATAAAACAGTCCTTCGAGGGGAATGCATCAAGCACAAGGCACAACTTAGGAAGCAATATAACACTCAATTAAACACCTTAACTACTAAAGTCCATACATTAGAGATACAGCACAAAAGCTCACCTTCCAATCACGCTCTTCTTCAGGCCTTAACATCTACTAGAAATGAACTTAAAACACTACTCTACTCAGAAGCTCAGAGGAAAGCTTTGCAGCTTCGCAAGAAATATTTTTATGAGGGTAACCGCCCAGGTAAAATACTTGCAAACACTCTCAGAGATAGAAAGTCCCTCACACATATACATAAAATAAAAACCCAACAGGGAGAGTATATTCAAGATAGTAAGGCTATAGCTGCACATTTCCAAGCTTATTATCACCAACTATATAATTTACAAACCAACTCAACACTAACACACACGCAAAAAATGACAGAATACATAGAGTCAGCTAACTTAAATAAACTAACACAGACACAAATATCAGACTTGGAAAAACCCATAACCCTGACAGAGATATTAGCAGCCATCAAGGATCTCCCCGTGGGGAAAAGCCCTGGCCCTGATGGCCTCACAAATTTATATTATAAGTCGTTTAGATCCATACTAGCTCCACACCTATTGAAACATTTCAATGCTCTAGACGACAACATCCAACTTTCTAAGGACTCCCTCACAGCACATATATCGGTGATCTTAAAACCTGACAAACCACAAGATGAACCAGCTAGCTATCGCCCAATCTCACTCCTCAATACCGACATAAAATTACTAGGAAAAATCTTAGCAAACCGCCTGAACCCAATACTTAACAACATTATACACACCGATCAGGTGGGCTTTGTGCCTGGCCGAGAGGCAAGGGATAATACCCTTAGAGCCCTAACACTTATGGAATACACCAAACACCATAATATTGAGTCAGTGCTTGTGGCCATCGATGCTGAGAAAGCATTCGACCGAACTGATTGGCAATTTCTAAAATTAACATTAAAAAATATAGGATTCGGCCCGAAAATAATAAATAGAATCTTTAGTCTATACTCTTGCCCAAGCGCCAAAGTTAAAGCTAATGGACTCTTATCAGCAGCGCTCCCAATTAACAACGGCACACGACAGGGCTGCCCTTTATCCCCGATTTTGTTCATTTTGATGATGGAGGTTTTCGCGTCTTGTGTACGCGGGAACCAAAACATTAGGGGAAAACCAATCGGCCAACAAGACTATAAAATTGCAATGTACGCTGATGACGTGCTTTTCACAATATCCTCTCCCCTCACATCCATCCCAGAAATTCTTATAGAATTAGATAAATTTGGAAGATATTCCAACTTCCTTGTTAATAAGCAAAAGTCAGAGATTCTAAATATCACCCTGTCAAACTCGAAATTTAAATCCCTATCCTTGATCTGCCCACTGCGGCTAAAATCAGATTCCATAAAATACCTGGGGATACACCTATCGCCTAACCAGACTACACTTTTTGACAAAAATTACAACACACTACTCCTCAACACACAACACGACCTCAAGACATGGACTAACAAACCGCTGTCCTGGTGGGGACGAGTTCAGGCCATAAAAATGACCACTTTACTCAGAATTTTGTACATACTACAAACCATACCACTTCATATTCCCCAATGGTACATGAATAGACTCCAAAAGTGCCTTAATACATTCGTGTGGGGTAAACGCAGACCAAGAATTAACAGAAACACGATGTACAGACCAACTGCAAATGGAGGACTGGGTTTACCTAAGGTTGAGGAATATTATCAAGCAGTGACACTGCAAAGGATACTAGACTGGCACAAAACACAGGAGCGCAAAGCATGGGTAACACTAGACTCTCACATCCTAAAAGCACCCCTGGTACATGCCCTCTGCTGGGTATCAAGAGACCTCAGACCCCCTCATTGCAGTCAACTTGAAATTCACAAACAACTTTTCAAAAATTGGGATCACATCATTGCTTCCAGGCCACACATCTCCACTCATAGCTCCCCCCTATTCCCGATTGCACTAAATATAGAGATGGTGGGGGGTTTGGATAAAGGGTTCAGGCGATTAACTGAATGGGATTATACAATCCCGCTATTTGACTTTACAGAAGCAGGAAAACTCTTGGAAAGAGACAAATTAGATCACATAGCAGACGGCAGATTCACGAAATGGCTAAAATATGCTCAGTTGCACCATTTTATACACACCTCTCCTTTTAAGTCAGACCTACTGCGACAGCTAACTACCTTTGAACAAATATGCTATACTGGCATCATACCTAGAGGTACGCTTTCAATCTTGCGCAAATTACTCATTAATACCCAGGGAAGCGCCTTACCGGCATACACAGCCAAATGGAGCGTAGATTTAACTGAAAATATAGACACAGATAACTGGAACAAAATTTTTAGATCAGTTAAAAAGTCCTCAACTTCCCCTGAGATACTAGAGTTAAATTTTAAAATTCTCTTACGGTGGTATTTGACCCCCTCAAGACTAGCTAGTATATACCCAAACACATCTAACCAATGCTGGCGAGGGTGCGGAGAACACGGAAATTTGCTACATATGTGGTGGCATTGTCCCAGATTGCTCCCTTTATGGGAGATAATAGAGACATATTTCAAACAATGTATAGCAGCTGACTTTAGCTTAACCCCAAGCATAGCTTTACTGAACAATCTGCCTAAGGTGAGGTGCCGCCTGAAGTCACTAGTCCTTCAGATAGGCCTTAATAGTGCGAGGAGAATAATAGCCCGCCACTGGAAAAAACCTATGACTCTTAGTAGGGCCATGTGGATAGAAGAAGTAGAGGAACAATTTTCCCTAGAGGAATATGGCTACCTACGCCGCAATCAAACAGACATAATTCTAAATGCTAGGTTCCTATGGCAAGACTCCCTATCAAGCCCTCCCACGTTGCCCACTACAACTGCACCACATTCATCTAACCCACAGACAATGGGAGACCCATAACACTAACAACGATCTTACTAGGAGCGACCAATACACCACAATAATACTCAAGAGTACCAACATAATAAATTTGGGAGTGCCAGACCGTCTCAGCCATTAGTAACAATTACTTATTGTTAAGAAGTACTACTTTTTCTAGACCTGAGCTAAAACCAGAGGATAATTATGAAACTTAAAGGTTTAAGTATGTTTAATTCCTAGTTTGTTCTCCAGGTTTAAGTTACCCTAATTTGATGTCGTTGTGTTTTTTTTTTTTTTTTTTTTTCTCTCTCGTTTTGTTTGTTTTAATGGTACTACACGAAGATCGAACAATCTTGTTCACATATAGTTAAAAGGACTGGCCCATTGTGTCAAACAACAAAGAAAGACTGAATACTCTAATTATAATAATGACACGAGAGAATATTAATGATGTATTGTATGTAACCACATTGCTGTAATATTTCTCATTGATGCCTTTTACACATTTTCTGTACCTTTGATAAAAAGAATAATTAAAAAAAAAAAAAAAAAGGCTAAGGAGCTAAGGCTAATAAACAATTTATTACACTCCAGCAGGTAAAATAGATAATTGGGAACAAATTAAAAGAGAGAACGTTTTTGGGTAAACTGTCCCTTTAAGCTGCTGTCCTTCTGCTCTGAAGACGTTCCCAATAATAAGAAAATAAGAGGTTAATGAATTTCTATTAACAAAGAAATAATGTTGTCAAAATGCTTCTATATTAAATGTCCCCATGAACTAATCTTGTACAAAACAAAAGTATTCCCCCCCCCCTCCCTGTGAATAATAATTTGTCCGAATTTCTTTTTGTCTTGCAATAACATTATTAAATTCACAGAATTTCTTTCATATCCTGGTTATGCTCTTCAAGCAGATCTGAAATGCTCTAAAATAAATAACAGGATCCTTAGTGCCTCAAGTCTTCGCTGTTATTGCTAATGTATTTTTATGTATTGCTTTGGGAATTCTGACGTCGCCTCCTGAGGTTTAGATAAAATAAACTATTTTCCTTCTTGCCTTTAGCAATTTCATTTTGTTAGTTTTCAAGGGGTTTTGTTCTAGCTATTAGATTTTTCATTTTGCTTTCTGTTTTAAAACGATTTTGATGTATTTAATATTTTCAAAACTTTTTAAGGCTTTTAGTTTAAAAATATTTTTTTTTATATAATATAAGCTGAATAAGCTAAAACTATTTCTTTCTTATGTGTCAGTCATTAAAAGGCTTTTGATTTGTATTCCTTATGATGGGATAGATTACAAGTGGAGTGCTATCTATTGCTCCCGGTCACGCATGAACTACACTAAAAGTAAGCTTTTTGCACACATTGGGTAGCTTACGTATTACAAGCTGAAAGTAAAAAGTTTGCTAAGCCGACGCATGCAAAATGCAAAACTTGGGATTTTGCAACTGTGTTAACGTATTCCCCCCATAGACTTAAAAAAGTGGCTATATCTGATGTTTTTTCTATACCTATACATATATACATATATATATATATATATATATATATATATATATACATATATACAGTATCTCACAAAAGTGGGTACACCCCTCACATATTTGTTCATATCTTATTATATCTTTTCATGTGACAACACTGAAGAAATGACACTTTGCTACAATGTAAAGTAGTGAGTGTACAGCCTGTATAACAGTGTAAATTTGCTGTCCCCTCAAAATAACTCAACACACAGCCATTAATGTCTAAACTGTTGGCAACAAAAGTGAGTACACCC